>NC_086174.1:26857731-27158089 GCF_023053635.1 Elgaria multicarinata webbii
TTTATTTACAATATTTATATACTGCTCCACATAGAAAAGATTTCAGATGGGTAAACAACAGATGGAATGCAAGAATAAAAACATGATATTAAAATTACTATCTTTAAAAGAATAGAGTTCTGATAAAACCTGACTTCTACTATAACAATGGTTGGTCACTCAAGGAAAGCTTTCTGAAATGATGATGTTGGTGCCTGGCTGACCTCCAATGACAAAAAATTCCATAGGAAGGGGGCCACCACACTGAAGGCTCTTCTCCTGGACCATAGGTCCATGTGGAACCATCAGGAATGTGCCTTCAGGTGACCTCAGAGATTGGGCAGCTTGGTAAGGGAGAAGGTGCTCTCTCAAGTATCCTATATCCAAGTTGTGTACCAGAACCTTAAAACTCCCCGGGAATGTTCAGACAGTGCACTAAGTTATGGTTAGGCTGCTAACCCTTTTGCAGGAAATGGTTAGTGAGCGTGTTTAAACCGTGGTTATGTAGCCACTATGGTTAGGAATGGTTCACATGACACGCTAAGTCATGGTTCACATGATATGCCAAGACATGTTTTGCTCAAAATGCTTAACGACTGTGGCTTAGCATGTCGTCTGAACAGTCTCTCTCTCTCTCCTTTTCTCTTTGCCACCCCATCATTCTCTCTCTCTTCTGCCATCCTTATCTCTCTCTTTTTCATCCTCTTTCTGCTACTCCATCTCTGTGGGCCCCATGAAATTCAGGGCCTCTTGAAACACATCTTTGTAGAACTCCTCCTGGCTCCATCTTGTGTTAGCAGACATTGGCTCTTCAGGTGGTTTAAATCAAACAATGCATTATTCATATAACATAATATGCATTCTCAGGCTCTCCACAAAGGAAATTACTTCTAGCAACTTCTAAGACTTCATCCTGTTTAAGAAAATTATCTGGAGTCCCTCTTAGAAATTTTAATTGCCTGCGATTCAGTTGAGAAAGTTCTAAGAATGGCTTGCTTTCTGAAACGTAACCTGAGAGCTAATTTGGCTTTTTACATTGAAAATTGAACATAATTACACCATGCAATGGATTTTGATGTTGTAACTGAGCACTAAGTAAATTTGGGATGACAAAATAATGGCACTAGGAACAATAGGCACCTTGGGCATGCAGAATTGGTGTGCAGTCGTGTTCAACAGATTTTGGTTACCTTTACTTAATAATACTCCAGTTTGGCTCATAGCATTTCCTATCCTTTGTACCTCACTATAACTAGCTGAGAGATCCTCACAGGAAGCCTGGGAGGGGATTGGTACCCCATCTGCAAGCATCCTGACCTATGGCAGTTCCCTTGAGATGGATAGCTGCAGCCCCAAAGCTGTAACTGGTCATTAAAATGTCTCTGAGTACAGTTCATAAGTAGGGGACTTTTCTCCCCATCTCATTCAGTTTGCTTTGGAAGGAAGTCCAGGATACTTATCTACTACTTGTTGTTGAGTAGTAGTCTTGGCTTCTTTCTCGTTATAATAGTGTGCAGTGGTTAACACCACTTGCAATTAGGGATGAGTGAATCCAGTGGAGGCTAGTGGTTCTGATGTCAGTGGTGTGAAGCTGGCTTTGCTGCCTGTTATACTGATGTACAGACCAACAAGCTGTATGCTAGATCAGGGAGGACTTTCAGATCGGGGAATTTTTTGTTTCCTTACCATCACTCTGCTTCCTGCTTCTCTTCCGCATTTAAAATGAGCTGAATTACAAGGGAAGAGAACAGCAACTAAGTGCCCTATAATCTAAAGCCTCCCAGCCCATACAGTTTAATGGGACAGTAATCTCTAGTGGGCATTTTATAGCTCAACTTTGACTACACATATGAGGAAATCCCAAGAAATTCCTACTTATTTCAGAAGAATCAGGTTTTCTGAGGTTTATTTTTTTATGGAAAAAATGGGGAAAAGTGGTGGAGATGTCCAGGAGGCTCATGGTGTCCTCAAAACAAGCCACACACATCTGTGAGTGGCCAGCCACTGGCGTGCTTAAATCACTGATTTAAAGAAGCCCAGTAAGAGTTAAAAACAGATATTACTTTACATGTGTGTCTAGCAGCTATGTCTTTTGGTTTTTACTCTAATGCAGGTATCAATCCCTAAAGGCAGATCTAGGCTGACCATACAGAAAGGAGGACAGGGCTCCTGTTCTTTAACAGTTGCGTAGAAAAGGGAATTTCAGCAGGTGTCATTTGTATTTCATGCAGCACCTGGTGAAATTCCCTCATCATCACAACAGTTAAAGCTGCAGTAGCACTGCCATCTTTTGAATCTTGTCACTCTAGTATAGCTCCTGTAGCTTTAACTGTTGTGATAAAGAGGGAATTTCACCAGGTGCTGCATGCGTACAAATAATAATAATAATAATAATAAAAATAATAATAACAACAAAAAAATTATTTATTTGTTACCTGCCTCTCCCTCTGGATCGAGGCGGGGCACAACACAGATGCAAACACCACAAAACACATATAACTAATTAAACATTTAAAATGAATACATTATTAAAAGCAGCATATTATGAAAAAAGGCATCTTAAAATTCAGCTGGGAGGCCTGCTGGAAGAGATCAGTCTTTATGGTTTTTTTAAATTCCGGAAGACTGTTAAGTTGACGAATCTCTCCTGGCAAGCCATTCCACAAACTGGGAGCGGCAGAGGAAAAGGGTCCTCTGGGTAATAGTTGTCAGCCTTGTTTTTGTTGACTAGAGTAAATTCTTCCCAGAGGACCAGAGTGTGTGGGGCGGATTGTACGGGAAAAGACGATCTCACAGGTAGCCTGGACCCAAACCATGTAGGGCTTTAAAGGTGATAACACCTGCTGAAATTCCCTTTTCTATACAACTGTTAAAGATACAGGAGCCCTGTCCTCCTTTTCATATGGTCACCCTAGGCAGATCAGGACCATAACATGGAAACAAGGGGGGATTTTTTTTTATCTTGAATCAGTCCCCTGTGCCCATTCTAGATAAAATTGAAAAAGATGTGAAAGCCTGGAACAAAAATAGAAACAATGGGCATAGCGGGGGTGGAAGGGATAAAAAATGGATTTTTTTTTTAAAAAAAATCCCCCACCCCAGAAACCATTTTTGTCCTTTGGAAAAAAACATGGTTTTATTTTTCTGGGCCTTCACATCTGTACTTCAACTGCTGAGGTGGTGTGTCACCCCCCCCCCCCACTTCTGCCCCATTCTAAGTTCATCTGCTTTTTAATTATTATTTTTTAAAGTGGCACATTTGTATATGTACATATATGTGCATCCTTCACATACTGAAAAAACAAATCACACAAACATCTTAAAAATGGTTGTGAAACTTCTCTGGTGTGTGTTTGCCTGTATCTGCATTATAGCATAAGCACCACAGGGTGCTTGTTGGAAAACAGAACATCAAGCAGCTGAGCATTTTATTATTTCTTTTATTATTCGCATTAATGTAATGCCTCTCGAATAAAATCTCTAGGCATCGTACAATCATTTTGAAAACAGGATAATAATGGGTAAAGCCTAACAAAAATAAAAATGGGCAAAATATAAAATGAGCAATACAAAGCCAGCGCAATAAAACGCGAAACAAAAGCCAATATGATAATTTGCAATACAAATGAAAAGTTAAATCCAGTTCATAAATTCCACCTGCTTTGCCCACCTCCACCTCACTGCCCTGGAGACTAGTGGCTTCAAGGGTTAGGACATGAGGCAGACACACACACACACAGAGAGAGAGAGGATTTTCAGACAGGGAAATCAAATTTCTTCACCGTTGCTCTGCTTCCCTTTCGCAGTTGAAACATGCTTAATTACATGGAAAGAGAAGAGTGACCACATGGCCTGTAATTTAAAACCTCCCAGCCCAGATAGTTCAATGGGACAGCGCTCTCTAGTGGGCGTTTTGTAGCACAACTTCGACTGCACATGGCAGGATGCCCTGACAAACTGCGACATATGTCGGGTTTTTCGAGGTTTATTTTGGAACAGCTTAACTGGGATAAGGAGCAGGAGATGTGCAGGAGGCTTGTGATCTTGTCAAAATGACCTGCGAACATTCATGAGTGGCCAGTCATGAGTGTGCTATAAATCACTTGTTTAAAGAAGCCCAGAGAGAGAGAGAGAGAGAGAGAGAGGGGCGGGGAGCATCAACATTGTGAAGATATGTGGGTCTTGGACTGAAAATCTTTACCTCCTTTGGTGAGAGGGTGTGTGTGTCCCACAACACTCTTTGTTGGTCTTAATATATTAATATTTCTCTTCATCTTTAAGAATAGGTTGGTTTGGAAGAGTCTTTATCCACTGTGGCTTAACAAAAGGACGTAGATACAAAGAGCCCAAAGTAGGAAAAGAGGGGAATGGTGCAATTATACACATTCATACTCAAAAGCAAGTCCCATTGACTTCAATGTGGCTTACTCCTCAGAATCCGGGGAGGATAGGATTGCAGTCTAAGCTAATTAACCGAAATGGTTCTAAGCTGGCTGCCGGATGTGGGGTCACGTGGAGAATAGCTGCTGATCTTTGCTCTGCTCTGTTTTCCTGTAACTTTAGAAACAGAACATGTGTTATCCAGACTTCGGGGGTCTCTCATCCCCCCGCCCTCAACACCACTGAGCAGAATCCAGCAATTGCTTCTCCATTTCTGTTTTCTATCCCTCTTCCAGATGTGCAAGTAAGTGTAAAATAGCAGGATCCCAATTAAGCTGATCCCTTTCCCATTTACTAGTCATTCGTTTTCTTTAAGTGTAGTCTGAAAACATGACTCAAACTGGCTCAATAAAAAACCCAGCCACAGACACATTATTGGATACGTTCTGTAGTTTCACATGCATTATTCTCTTTTCCACTCTGCCTTATGCTTGATGGCTAAGGAATGAATGTGTGTGCACACACGTGGATGGACACAACATGGCAACGCCCCGATCCTAAGCAAGCAACTTAGAAATCAATCCCATTTAAATTAATTGAATTGACTCAGGCTATAGCTAAACGGGGCGAAATCTCGGGGCGATCCCGGGATCATCCCTGTGCATCCACATGGTGCACAGGGGATCCCGGGAGCAGGGAGGGATCATCCCTCCCTTGCTCCGGGATCTCACCTTCCCCTTCAAGCCTGCTTTTTCCACAGTCTTGGGATGATCCTGAGACTGCAAAATGCGTGTGCGAACGTCACAGTTTGTCATGGTTCCTCGTGAGGAGCCAGGACCCGCGCATGGGGCGCAGAGCTCCTCAGGAGCTCTGCACCCATTGGTGGTGGGGTACGGTGAGCAGGGAAATTCACTTAAAATTAAAAAAAAACTCATTTTTTGCGCATGACCATTTGTGTGCTCTTCTTCTTTAAGAAAAAATGGCTGCCGCAACATCCTCTCCCTCCGAGGTCATCACGCTTCGCGTGTAAATAGAGGGGGAAATCTTGCGATAAAAATATTGCGAGATCTTCTCCCCTCCATTGCGCTAGACCAGGTAGGTCTAGCTGAGGCCTCAGTCATGAATTTAGGATCACACACACACGTACCAGCAAAAAGAGAAACGGCACAGTGCTGCTCTATCCATATGGCAAGCAGCGCACGGAAGGCCCATGTGCAGGGTGGCCATTGACATATTGCCAAATAAGATGCAATGCATCACCACCACCTCCCCACCAAAAGAGGTTGCCAATTTGCCCAGCATTCACATATATAAATGCATTTGTATCAGTGCAAATTTAGAAATAACCCAGCTTTATTATTTTTTTATATGGTCTTTTAATTAATTTTATGTGTTATAAAATACATCAGGATGGAGAGGCGGTTATTATTATTATTATTATTTATTATTATTATTATTATTATTATTATTATTATTATTATTATTATTGTTGTTATATTGTGTTTGGTGTTGTTCCCCGCCTCAATCCAGAGGGAGAGGTGAGAAATAAATAAATATATTGTTGTTGTTGTTGTTGTTGTTGTTGTTGTTGTTGTTATTATTCACTTTTAGTAACTTCCCAGGATTTTAGGCATATAAAGACACTGAAAATGTGCAGCAAAATGGATGACTGAGATACTTACGAACTTGCCAAGCTGTGTGTTGACTGTCTCTTAGTTGCTGCTGCCATTGTTTCAAGCAAGTATGGCCATAATGATCATACTGGAAAAAAATGCAGTTCTACAAGGATAAATCAAAGTAAATGTTAATCTTTTAATTACTGTTTGTCCCTGGAGTATTTTCTTTGTTAAATCTTGTAACGCCATTGGATTATCCTTATTTGCTTATAT
Organism: Elgaria multicarinata webbii; assembly: GCF_023053635.1. Classification (NCBI taxonomy): domain Eukaryota; kingdom Metazoa; phylum Chordata; class Lepidosauria; order Squamata; family Anguidae; genus Elgaria; species Elgaria multicarinata. The sequence continues at coordinate 26,863,980 of NC_086174.1, forward strand.
TATATTATATTCTGGCATGATCTCATTGAAATTTATAAGCATTATTACAGACAGGTTAGGATGCCATTAACAGCTTAAGTGTACAGAGCAACATAACACTTACTCAGCACAAGAAAGACAGAGTGACTAAGAGATTGCTTTGTGAGTGAAGAAATCCCCTGTTCAAATCTGCCATTCACCAGGTGGCCTTAGAAGCAGCCTGTTCTCTTCTTTCTCTCAATTTCAGCATCTTCAATGTAGGTTTGAGTAGTTTATTGGTTGGCCTTGGTGACTATGGAAACAGGACACCAACCTAGTTGCCAGATTTCATTCACAGTTCTTTTATTCCAGATGGGAAAATATACATCCAGTCTTCACAGGATAGGAGTTAGAGGGGTTTTGAGAAACTTGGGCCAGATCTACACCAAGCAAGTTATAGTACCATGAAAGTGGTATTAAAGTGGTATATGTGGGCCCCTACAGTTGTCAGTGCACTCCGATACCACTATAAAGCAGTAGTGTAGACCATGCCTTAGACTGGAGCTCCATCAGTGGTCACTCTTGAAACTTCTTTCCCTGTGCCTCATTCCTGACCAGCTAGACATTTAATGTTCCTGAAGACTGAATTGTCCCATGAAACTAGCTTTGGCAGTAGAAACAATGGCCCTAATCTAGCTCTAATCACAGTAATTCAGATATAGGGAGATTCAGGCCAGATAAAAGGAAGTACTTCTTCACACAGCACATAGTTAAATTATAGGATTTGCTACCACAAGATGTAGTGAAGGTCACCGATTTGGATGGTTTTAATTTGTGGTTATATGCATTCCTGGAGCAGAAGGCTATCAATGGCTACAAGTCCTGGTGGCTATGTGCGGTCTCCAGTAATCAGAGGCAGTAAGCCTATGTATACCAGTTGCTGGGGAACATGGGTGAGAGGGTGTTGTTGCACTCATGTCCTGATTGTGGGTTTCTTGTAGGCATCTGGTTGTCCACTGTGTGAACAGAGCGCTGGACTAGACGGACCCTTGGCCTGATCCAGCAGGGCTCTTCTTATGTTCTTAATCCTGTGTGTTACGAATCTCATTTCATCCTGATTTCAAATCTGTTTGTTACATGCCTCCTCCAATCGTTGGAGAGGTAGAATAAAATTTTCTTAATTTTTTTAAAAAGAGTGAAATACATAAAAAGATGCTGGATCTCAGGCCCACAATGAAGAAATAAAAAGACGAAGAAACATATTCAAAGTGCAATTTGAATAATACTTTGCTTTTCATTGTGTGTTGGTGTAATTTCTTTCCAAGGGTGAGACGAAAACATTAATGCTCTCCTGCTTCGGCTTCTCTCTTTGTACCTCCTGTGTGATGCAGACTTTCAATGCACACACATTGCCGAAGCAAAGTACACACTAGCATGTGAAAGGGTATGTTACATAAGAGGCTCATAAGTATGGATCTGTAGTTCAAACTGCCTAGATGACAGTGCAATGCAAACTGTCTAGATAGCAGACAAAAAGAACTTCCCAGCCTAGGATTAACGTTCATTTTTGCTTGAGCGAGGGAGACGGCACTCCTCTTTTGATACAGAAGGAAATGTGCATTTAAAAATACACCAATGAATGATTGAGCTTTGCAAACCAGGAGCTTGAAAAGTATGGTGGGTGGGTGGGTGGGTGTCTAGATTGTCAGTGAGGGCAGAATGTAGGCATGCGCAAAGGGTGTGCTGGGTGTGCCCAGGCACACACTAATGTCTTAAGCAATAAGCACTGAATTGAGGGGGGCATTGAGTAGGGATCCAGACACAGCAATTTCTTTGCTGGGAGGCTCTTTGCTGGGAGCTGCACTTCAAAGAGACCAGGAGGAGGGCCCCCAAAGGCTAATGTCACCTCATAAGTAGGGCTGTGCATGGACTCCCCAAACTGCTTCGTGGCCTGATCCGCAACTTTCGGATCAGGCTGATCCGCTTTGGGCCGATCCGACTCTCCCCCACTCTGCAGAGCAAGATCCGGAAGGGCGGATTGACATTTTGCCCCCCTTCCCTACTTACTTGCCTTCGCAGCAGATAAGTGGGGAAGAGGGGGCAAAATGGGGTCCGAATAAGCCTCCCTCCCGCTTGCCCCCTTACTTGGATCTGCCACCATCGCCACACGGACTGTGGCGGCAGTGGCAGAGCCAGGTAAGTCCCCCTCCCCCCCACTTACCTGCCTCTGTCGCAGTCCGGCACAGGCTTCAACTGAGGGCCAGGCCTCCACCGCCATCGTCACATGGACTGCGCCGGCGGTGCCAGGTGAGCCCCACTCCCCCCTTAACTGTGGATTCGCTATCCAAATCCGAGCGGAGCACAACCCTATTCATAAGCCCCTCCTCTGGCCAATGTCACCACAAAGTCCCACCAATGCTGGGGCTTGAGAAACGTCTCCTCATTCCACCCCTTCATCTGCAACAGCCCTTCCATGGTCAGAAAAACCGAACACGGAGTATGGTATTTGTGTCTAGAGTGTTTAATAAATTAATTAATAAAAATAATGTCCTTTATGACTGAGTATTCAATAAACGTTCACCATTGAACCCCCCCCCCCCAAAAAAAAACCTCTGGGTGCACATCCTAATGAAATGAGCTGCACACACCTATGGGGCAGAATGCTGAGACTGGAACACACCCACAGTTTTGATAAGCCAAATACAGCCCCATATTGTGGCTGGTGACAAGCTCCATCATCTTGCTGGAGACTGAACAATTCTGGCAAGCATGTGACAGGATGGCACCACCTCCAGTTTTGGGGTATACAAAGTAGAGTGGCCAGGTGTCCTATTTTACAGGGGATGTTCTTCTATTTAGGCATGTCAGGGAAATCTGAAATGCCTAAATGAGTTTGGATTTCTACAAATCTGACCCACGGATTCCAGAGTGGACTGGCTTTTCCCAAGTTGCATGGATTCCAGAGTCCCCTGGACTGGATTTTTTTTTTTTTTTACTTTCTGGAATTTTCACAAATTTAGTTGAAGACAAAAAATGCTGGCTGAAAATACACGTTTCCCCTGTAGGTTGAAGCATAAAAATGAACATTGGCGGGGTGGGTGGGTAATGCATTTTTGCAAGTGCAAATTTGTGTGAGTGAGAATTTGCACAAATTTGGGAAATTGTGGGGAAACGCCCCCTCAATTCTGTCACTGAGCAGATGACGTAATGGAAGTCACCTGGTAATCCGTGAAATATAGACAGAAGGAATTTTACAAAGTATGTACAATCCTACTTCTTTTTGAAGGGCTGTCAGAGGACAGTCCTCTATTTGAAGTCTTCCTCTGTTGGAAGGCTTACTGCCTCTGATACTGGAGGTAACACATAGCCATCAGGACTAGTAGCCTTTGTTAGCCTTCTCAATTCATCCAAACCCCTTTTAAAGCCATCCAAGTTGGTGGCCATCACCACATCTTGTGGCAATGATTGCTTTTTGATACAGACTCCCATCTCGTGTGACTCTAGACTGCTGCCCATGACCCAGCCCTGACACATGATGTTGGACTGGTTCTTTCCCACATGTTTCTTTACCTTTTAAGTAAGACACCCTCTCACCCTTTTACACATCTGTGTGAAAAGAATCCCATCTTTACAACCACCACGTCTAGTTTGGCCTTAATCTTGAATGTCTTCAAGTGCCGGCCTTTGAATCTTACGGAGAATCATGTCTCTGAATGAAATTTGAAATGATGCCCCTGAGCATCATTTGCTATTTTAATATTTCACCTCCTCCAGATATTAATCTGAAATGCTGAAAATCTTGGTTTTTTTCTACTATTCAGGGTCGATTGTCACATGGCGTTATTTCATGGAGGATGAGGTTACTTGATCATTGATGTGATAGAGGTGTATAACATTATGCATGGTATGGAGAATGTGGGTACGGAGACATTTTTCTCACTTCCCCATAATACGAGAACCTGGGGTCATCCTATGAAGCTGATTGGTGGGAGATTCAAGACAGATAAAATGAAGTACCTCTGAATTCGGTACCACAAGATGTAGTGATGGCCTCCTGATTGGATGGCTTTAAAATGGGGGTTGGATAAATTCTTGGAGGAGAAGGCTATCAATGGCTACTAGTCCAGATGGCTAAGTGCTACCTCCAGTATCAGAGGCAGTAAGCCTGTATACATCAGTTGCTGGGGAACATGGTTGGGAGGGTGCTGTTGCACCTGTGTCCTGCTTGTGGGTCGCTGGTCAACAGCTGGTTGGCTACTATGTGAACACAGTGCAGGACTAGATGGATCCTCGGTCTGATTCAGCATGGCTTTTCTTAAGTTCTTATGATCAGGGCCGGTGCCAGACTGTTTTGTGCCCTAGGCAGGTGAGCGGCTTCTAGCCAGGCACGGCATTCCAAAGCCGCCCCCTGCCCCAGTGTCCTGGCTTCAAAGCCAGTGCCTGGCCAGAAGCCACTCCTGGCTTTGAAGCCACGACGCTGGGGTTGGGGGGGTTGCTTCGGAATGGCACGCCTGGAAGCCGCGGCTTCCGGGCATGCCATTCCGAAGCACCCCCCCCCAACCCCAGCGTCCTGGCTTCGAAGCCAGTGCCTGGCCGGAAGCCGCTCCTGGCTTCAAAGCCAGGACACTGGGGTTGGGGGTGGGCGGCTTCGGAATGTCGCGCCCAGAAGCCACCCTCTCAGGGCCATTGTGGGAGAGCGGCTTCCGGGCACGCCGTTCGGTGCCCCCTTACTTTGGTGCACTAGGCTGCCGCCTGAGCTGCCTCTATGGTAGTGCCGGCCCTGCTTATGATCATAGAATCATAGAATAGCAGAGTTGGAAGGGGCCTACAAGGCCATCGAGTCCATCCCCCTGCTCAATGCAGGAATCCACCCTAAAGCATCCCTGACAGATGGTTGTCCAGCTGCCTCTTGAATGCCTCTAGTGTGGGAGAGCCCACAACCTCCCTAGGTAGCTGATTCCACTGTCGCACTGCTCTAACAGTCAGGAAGTTTTTCCTGATGTCCAGCCGGAATCTGGCTTCCTTTAACTTGAGCCCGTTATTCCGTGTCCTGCACTCTGGGAGAATCGAGAAGAGATCCTGGCCCTCCTCTGTGTGACAACCTTTTAAGTATTTGAAGAGTGCTATCATGCCTCCCCTCAATCTTCTCTTCTCCAGGCTAAACATGCCCAGTTCTTTCAGTCTCTCTTCATAGGGCTTTGTTTCTAGACCTCTGATCATCCTCGTTGCCCTCTTCTGAACATGCTCCAGCTTGTCTGCGTCCTTCTTGAATTGTGGAGCCCAGAACTGGACGCAATGGTCATGATGGCTATATATTCCCTCCAGTATCAGAAGCAGTCTGCCTCTCAGTACCAGTCACTGGGGAGTGTGAGTAGGATGTGTGTGCTGCTTTTTCACTTATGTCTTGCTTGTGGGTTTCTCATGGGCATCTGTTTGGCCAATGGGCATCTGTTTGGCTAGAATATAGGCCATTGGTCTGATTGAGCAGGGCTCTTCATGTTTTTATGTTCAGCTGTTTTGATTATGCTACCAGGCTTATAGATAAAGATCACCTCAAAGCTACATTGCCTAACCCTTATCACTTGAGGCATCTTCAAAAATGTATGTTTGTTCCAAAAGAAGAGTAGGAAATAAAGGTCACACATTGCATATCCTTCACGGTGATTCAGTGTGTACCATCAACACACAGATAAAGCAATGAAAAAGAAACCACTAGGTAGGAGCTGTGCTTATCATATCCTTTGCATTCAAAAAGGCAGAGAAGTTAAAAGATAGTTGATTTTGTGAGAATCATGGGGTTCCTGTATCAAAACTGTAAAAACACAATGCTCTGTACCAAAAGTAACCATGATGACACCTCTCCAGTCTTTTCATGAAAACTGCCTAGGAAGCTGACTGCTCATGCTTCCAAGTACTGATTTCATTCATTGAAGGACGTTTCCACAAGGTTTACCCCAAATCGACCATGATTTAAACCCATTACTTCTATACTGTGTAATAGCAAGGCACACATGGACATCTTAAGGTTTGCTTTACAGGATTGGACTAAGTTCAGTTTAGGCGAGTGATCTGACCCCAACAGCTGCCAGCCAAACCTCCTCAGAAAGTCCACAGCTAAGGTATTAAAGGGGACAGCTTTAATTGTCCCTAGGATCTGGTCCTCAGAGGTCTATCTCTCTGCTAGTGGCCATCAACACACCTGGTATTTGGAATGTATCTCCTCTCTGTTACTTATTACCAGCATCCAGGCATTTAGAATTTAAAGACCACTGAGAATGGGATTGGAAGTGGGAAGTTGTCAAGACACCTAGTACAGGGACATGAGGGACTGAGATGCATTGAGTGAAGCAGGCAATGGTTGATATGGGAGACAAAGAACTCATAGTCTGCCTGTCGGAGGTGGTGTAGTGGAGCCAGTGTCCCCAGGGGAGGAGCATTGACACTTTTTTATTAGCAGGGATGCTGATGTCATCTGCCACCCCCTCAGACTTCCCTGTTCCTTCTGAGCTGAACTGCAATCTTTACAGGAGCTGGGGAGGAAATGAATCTTCCCAGCAACAATGTATTGTTCCCTGTTGTCATGTAAAGTATTAGGGGTGGGGCAGCTGGTCTTAAATGGTCAACGAAAATCTATTAGCTTTACCAAAGACCTGCTCCTGGTGGAGATGAAAAGTACCAGAACTGGTTTGTTGATATGGATCAACACAGCTGCCTGAATTTCTGGACTTTCCTTGTGTGGGTCATGATGAGTACCTTTTAGGGTATATTGATGGAAAACCATCTGTGTTGACTAATCATAATGGCATTAAACTCCCTATTATCAATACCTGTAGCACCCCATTACAGCTTCTGTCTTTTCTCCCCCACCCCATAAATCAGGAAGGCTTGGAATCACCATGCCTGGTTCTTCTGGTTTCCTGATTTCTACAATATTTGTAATAACAGGATCAAGCTTAGGACTACTAGCCTGAGACGGCTGAGTGATGTGAAAGTTCCTGTTAGGAATGGGTGAGAAATTCACTTTATTAGGGTGGTGTTTTTTTTTTTTTTAGATTTATCTGATCCATACCCCCCCAAAAAGAAAGAAAATAATAATAATAATAATAATAATAATAATAATAATAATAATAATAATAATAAAAATAATCTATTCAACCACAATGCTTACATTTAGAAAATCCATAAAAAACACTGCATACATTTCTAAAACACACTTTCATCAGTAGGGGAATACATCCCTTTATATGTCCCTTAATGCATCCTTTTGACAGATGCCCAGAAAAATACGTAATCCAAACATACAACTCAGACGGAACCAACATGGAATGGACTTGGTAGTGGGAAAAGGAGGAAGTTAGGAGAGATGGACTCGTCAGGTCTTCCCACCCCTTGTTCATATATCCTCTCCAGCTGAGGGCCCTCCTGCTACCAATTGCCCCAGTGGCCTTGAGAGTGAGGGGGAACCAACACTCCTTCCATTGTGCTTAGATTCAGTTCCATGACCTGCTGCACTTTGTAATTTAGTGTCTGAGTTTGCTTTTTTCCTCCTTCCTCCCTTCCTCCCATCCCCTTTTCCTTTTGTGACATGTCTTTTAGAGTGTGAGCCTGAAGATGGGGGCTGTCTTAGTTCTTGACTTTGTAAGCCGTTCTGAGAGTCATTTTGGCTGAAGGGCAGAGCAAAATGCATTAAGGATGATTTAAATAATGCTTTAAATCAGGGATGGACAACTTTGGGGTGTCCAGGGGTCTTTTTCACCCCCTGGACTCCCCCCTAAAGGGTTGCACCTTCCTTACACTCCACACACCCCATGTGCAGAGAAAAGAAAAGAAAGATAAATGGCATCCAGAGTGGCTACTGGGCACAGAAAGGGTCCAAATTTCCTTGAAAACAAGTTAGTTTTGACCCCTTTGGGTCAAAGGGTAAAAGGCTTCAACATCCTTTAAACAAATAAACAAACATATAATTAAGCAAACTCCACTCATGGGATGCTTCTGCTGGAAGAAGGGGAGTGGGAGTGGGACTCCCACTTCCCCTTGCAGCTCCCTGTGCTGCCTGGAAATCTGTTGTGGGATACCATGGAAAACTGTAGGGGAAGTGGTGCAGGAGGCTGCAGGAAAGGAGGCGTCTGCCAGGGGGAGCCTTTTCTGGATAAGAGACCCTTCCAGGTAAGGAAGGAATCCTTCTCTTTTCAGAAGCGCTACTCAGGATCCACACCAATGTCTCGGCTAGTTCTCAAAGGAGGAAGGGCCAAGTCAAGTAACCCCAGTCCAAGGTAGTACTGCTTGCCTTTCATAGAATCATAGAATAGCAGAGTTGGAAGGGGCCTACAAGGCCATCGAGTCCAACTCAATGCAGGAATCCACTCTAAAGATAGGGTGACCATATTTGGGAAACCAAAAAAGAGGACACCTAGTGTGTGTGGGGGGGAAGCAGCTTTCTGAGTCCTGCAGAAAGTACGTTATTCCCCGGCCACCTTAAAGAACCTGATTGGAGTGGAGGAGGGGAAAGGATTTCATTCTGCACCACCACCATCCACTCCAATTGGGGCCTTTTCTATAATGTCCACGAATGGCCCACTTTCCCCTTTAAGACCTCAATTGGAGCTCGGGGTGGGGGAATGATGTGCCTCAAGAAAGCATGTCATTCCCTCCTGCCATGCTAATGGCAGCCTTAAAGGGGAAGGTGTGTCATTCCAGGACATTATTGAAAATTATAGAAAATCCCCCCTGACACCATGGAAAGAACAAAAACCAGGACAAATCCGGGGAAATCCTGACAGTTGGTCACCCTACTAAAGCATCCCTGACAGATGCTTGTCCAGCTGCCTCTTGAAGGCCTCTAGTGTGGGAGAGCCCACAACCTCCCTAGGTAACTGATTCAATTGTCGTACTGCTCTAACAGTCAGGAAGTTTTTCCTGATGTCCAGCTGGAATCTGGCTTCCTTTAACTTGAGCCCATTATTCTGTGTCCTGCACTCTGGGAGGATTGAGAAGAGATCCTGGCTCTCCTCTGTGTGACAACCTTTTAAGTATTTGAAGAGTGCTATCATGTCTCCCCTCAAACTTCTCTTCTCCAGGCTAAACATGCCCAGTTGTTTCAGTCTCTCTTCATAGGGCTTTGTTTCCAGACCTCTAATCATCCTGGTTGCCCTCCTCTGAACACGCTCCAGCTTGTCTGCATCCTTCTTGAATTGTGGAGCCCAGAACTGGATGCAATACTCTAGATGAGGCCTAACCAGGGCTGAATGAGGCTTTCAATGAGGCTTGGGGCCAAATATCCCCCTATCCTATTTTCCTCTCAGAAAGTCTGTGAGGAACTACTTGTAACTCTCTGTCTGTCTGTCTGTCTGTCTCTGTATGTGTGAAGGAGTGAATTCAAAGAATTTTCAGGTGTTAGGTGGGCTTACTGTTGAAGATAAGCTGATTGAGAATTTCTCCTTTTATTTTATTTTTTGCCACCAAAATCAATCAATCAATCAATAGGCTTTGCTGCCACTTCAAGCAGGAACTTATTATTTATTTTATTTATTTATGACATGCATATCCCAATTTTCTTTTCCTCTAAGGAACCCAATGCGGCATACATAATTCTTCTCGTCTCCATTTTATCCTCACAATAACAACCTTCTGAGGTAGGTTGGGCTGAGAGTCTGTGACTGGCCCAAAGTCACCCAGTGAGGGCTAAATCCTGGTTCTCCTGACTCCCAGCCCAACACTAGCCACTACACCACACTGACTTTTAGCAGCTAGTTGGCTTTCTTTGATAAGTTGGGAACGATTAGGGGATTCTGTCCCAATGGCTGCTGAGTTGGATGGCCATGTTTCCTACTTCATAGAGGACAATCCTCTATTTGAAAGGCTATCAGAGGATAGCCCTCTATTTTGAAGGTGTCCTCTATTTGAAGGGCTGTCAGGTTGAAATATAAAGAACTCTAAGAAGAGAGAGAAACAGCGGCCTTGAAATTGAGCATCCACAGTTGCCAGACCTGGAGAGCAGACTGAGCCGGCCAGCATACAGGTCACCTGGTCACATCTATGTATTGTGGTAAGATCATAGAATCATAGAATCATAGAATAGCAGAGTTGGAAGGGGCCTACAAGGCCATCGAGTCCAGCCCCCTGCTCAATGCAGGAATCCACCCTAAAGCATCCCTGACAGATGCTTGTCCAGCTGCCTCTTGAAGGCCTCTAGTGTGGGAGAGCCCACAACCTCCCTAGGTAACTGATTCCACCATCGCACTGCTCTAACAGTTAGGAAGTTTTTCCTGATGTCCAGCCGGAATCTGGCTTCCTTTAACTTGAGCCCGTTATTCCGTGTCCTACACTCTGGGAGGATCGAGAAGAGATCCTGGCCCTCCTCTGTGTGACAACCTTTTAAGTATTTGAAGAGTGCTATCATGTCTCCCCTCAATCTTCTCTTCTCCAGGCTAAACATGCCCAGTTCTTTCAGTCTCTCTTCATAGGGCTTTGTTTCTAGACCTCTGATCATCCTGGTTGCCCTCTTCTGAACACGCTCCAGCTTGTCTGCGTCCTTCTTGAATTGTGGAGCCCAGAACTGGACACAATACTCTAGATGAGGCCTAACCAGGGCCGAATAGAGAGGAACCAGATGTACTGCTGAGTGTTGAGAGAAAATCTGAGACACTGTTTTACTTCCACAGAAACTGCTGAAAAAAGTATTTATTTATTTATTTTATTTATTTATTACATTTATATACCGCCCCATAGCTGAAGCTCTCTGGGCAGTTTACAAAGATTTAAAAGACTGAACATTAAAAATCAATATGCAAAAACAACCAAAAAACCCAACCCAGTTAACATTTAAAACAAATATCTTTGAAGGTATCTGCCCAAGGTGTGTTCCACTTTAAAACTGAACTGAATAGGATCTGGAATGTGTGGAGCACCAGGGCTATGCGATGGATCCGTGCAGCACAGAGAAGATTATTTTTAATTGGGATCATTCATGTCAGGAAATGGTCTTGGGGATAGCTTCTATTTGAGTCTGAGACCATTTTGCTGCTTGAGCTCATTTGCTATTGTGAAGTTGCCATGACTGCAGCACATCTCTACTTTTATGACATCTTTGTCCTTAAAAACCCGGCAACAAAGCACACACTTTCAGATAAAGAGCATTTAGCCGCTTTGTGACTGAAGGAAGTTGTCTGGAAACCCGCTTATCGCTTGCGGGGAGGGTATGGAATGAGTCATGCAGATTGTGTGCATTGAGTGTCTGGCATTGCAAAGAATTAGGTATGAATTCGGTTGAGTTGTGGTATGATGTTACCTTCTGATAGCCGCATACATCCAATGGCAAGGCAGACTGATAAGCCCAGCTGTACAGCTTGTCCTTTTAACACTTGAGTTTGTACTTGTGGCAACTTGACACTGTAATGACTAATTAATACACCCTCAGTCGTTCCATCTCTGGAATGGATTTCATCACACACCAACCAAGAGGTGCAGACTGTGTTTTGCATATAACTCAATAAATACACCAACAGAAGGAAAGAGATGTGGTGTGCTTTTTAATGACAATTTCAAAGTTCTTGTGAAAAGTTAGTTTTTGTTTTTGTTTTTTTTTTTTAAAATCAACCGAAATATTTTGGCATTTAAAAAAACTGAACAAAAACCAAGTCACATATGTATTTAAAAATGCCTTTGAGTGGAAAAATATATATCTAAAACTTGGCATTTAAAATATTCTCATGGAAATGTTTTTTTAAAGCCTTTACAAATGTATGTTGATAGGTAATAAGACCACCTAATCTAACTGTATTTAACGCATAATTATCTGCTCATCAGCATCCCATAGCCAGTGTGGTGTAGTGGCTAAGGTGATGGCCTGGGAGTCGGGAGATCTGGGTTCTAGTCCCCACTCAGCCATGGAAACCCACTGGGTGACTTTGGGCCAGTCACAGACTCTCAACCCAACCTACCTCACAGGGTTGTTGTTGTGAGGATAACATGGAGAGGAGGAGGATTTTGTACACTGCCTTGGGTTCCTTGGAGGAAAAAAGGCAGGATATAAATGTAATAAATAAATAAATTGACCCCATCCTCAATTAGCAGTGTACAAAGGTATGCACTACAGCCAGAAATCTTGTGATGTGGGAGCCTAAAGATACACTAGAGAGACCATGATAGTTCATTAAAGGGGAATAAAAAATCTAAATAGAAGTAATTTAATCTGTTTAACCTTATTTATATTGGGTTCAGACAACACACTAAGCCATGATTAGCAAATGGCTTGTGAGAGTGTTTATACCATGGTTATGTAGCCACCATGGTTAGGAATGGTTCACATGACACGCTATGTCATGGTTCACACGACACGCTAAGCCATAATGTTTAGCTCAAAATACTTAATCACTGTGGCTTAGCGTGTCGTCTGAACAGGGCCATTAAGTAACTTGAATAAAATAAAATCAGTGCTTAAGTACCTTTCCATCATCCTGTGTTTTTCTACTCATTAGCCAGATCACTGTAAGCTCAGAACAATTTTTAGAGTATTTAGAAATGTGCATGGGGAACAGCAATTTCTGCGCATTGGAAGTGTAGTTGCCATGTTGTTGAGAGACATTCTTCTCCATGACTGAGCTGGGCAACCAGTTATTGTAGTAGGGCTGGCTGTGAGAGGGCCTATTGGCTTGTGTCCAGCTGTTCACAGCACTGATTGGTTGATGGCTGTAATTCAATCATAGAATCATAGAATAGCAGAGTTGGAAGGGGCCTACAAGGCCATCGAGTCCAACCCCCTGCTCAATGCAGGAATCCACCCTAAAGCATCCCTGACAGATGGTTGTCCAGCTGCCTCTTGAAGGCCTCTAGTGTGGGAGAGCCCACAACCTCCCTAGGTAACTGATTCTATTGTCGCACTGCTCTAACAGTCAGGAAGTTTTTCCTGATGTCCAGCTGGAATCTGGCTTCCTTTAACTTGAGTCCATTATTCTGTGTCCTGCACTCTGGGAGGATCGAGAAGAGATCCTGGCCCTCCTCTGTGTGACAACCTATTCTTCCTCCCCTTCTTAGAACCGTTTTACAAACACTTTGGGATCTTCCACTTCTTCTTCTAACAGTAAAATGCCAAATGAACAATAAATACATGAATGTTTATGCAGTTATATATAAAAAGCACTATCTATTTATAAAACATTGTAAAGCTATACCGAGGAAGGGGAGGAGGCATCATCGCTACTTGCCAATCGGTGCTGTGCACTGTCAGCTTTGATGCAAAACCCACAGGACCAGAGGATGGTGAATGATTAAGACTCAATCCACCAGAAGAACTGAAAAAAATGACAGTACCTTCTGTTTTCTTATATGCCTCCACAGACCCTTAATTAACAAGTGGATAGTGTAATAATTCTGGGATCAGTTAGAAATGAACAAACTCAGCCCATGTTGTTAGCTGCCTGGGAGAAGAAAAAGGTCTTAACCTGCGCCGAAAAGATAACAATGTTGGCGCCAGGCGAGCCTCCTCGGGGAGATCATTCTATAATTTGGGGGGAAGGGGCACCACTGAAAAGTCCCTCTCCCTTGTTACCATCCTCCGATCTTCCCTCGGAGTAGGCACTTGGAGGAGAACCTTAGATGTTGAGCGCAGTGTACGGGTAGTTTCATGTCGGGAGAGGTGTTCTGTCAGGTATTGTGGTCCCAAGCCATGTAAGGCTTTATAGGTCAACACCAGCACCTTGAATTGGGCTCGGAAATGTATAGGCAGCCAATGCCTATACTGGCCAGAACCAGTATTAGATAGAATGCAAGGTTTATTCTGTTTCCTGCATTGACTTGGGAAACAACTACTAAAAATCAGAATGGAAAGTGAAATTAAATTTAAGGAAGTGGTTTATCCCTCAGGGGCCACGTCAAAATTATTAAACTGTATGTTAGGGAATATCACCAAATGCCAACATTAGGGATTCCCTGCAGTATAACAGGTTGAATATTGTCAGAACGTTTTGTTTTGTCTTCATAAAAAGTATTGAAGTACACATTTATTTTATTCTTTTAATAGAAAGCTGAACATCCCGAAAAGGTGCTGCTGGTATGTTCCTAAGGTGGCTTGTCCCTCAAATCTTCAGAACTGATGAGGTGGCGAACTTCTAGCTGAGTGAGATTTTAAATTACCTGTACTGATGGAATGTCTGGTGCCGGGGAAGACAAATGTGATCCCTTTTGTCCAGGATGAATAAAAATAGAATGAAAACATCTTCGCTGAGCTTTTCTACCTTTTAAAAAAATCCTGCTGCCTTACCAGGCGTTTCTGCTTCCACTGTCTTTCTCGGATTATGATCAGCACCATTACATGGGCAGCCCGTGATTTGAATTTGAATACTTCCTCTCTACCCTTCCCTTCATTTTAACAAGAAAGCACCATCTAGTAGTGTAATTAGAGTGCAACACTGGGTTTACACACTGGGAGAGCCTGCTATTTCTAGGATATTACCACATTATCTCTGGGTTTTTTTTTAAAGTGAGATTTCCAAGGAATAGTACAGGAGACATCCTGGCTGTTGACAACAATTGTAATAGACTTGCAAACTTCTGTGAGTGCAATAAATCATTTGTTTAGAGACGCTCACTATGAGTCAGTGAGGTTCAGCCTGGAAAGGCTGGGATTGCTGTCCAATGAAGTGCACAATGTTTAATGAGGTAGCAGTTTTAGGCGGGAACACAGTGGTAATGGAGATAGGTCATGGGAGGAGGTGTGGACTTTAAAAGCTATGTGCTGTATACAGTGAAGGCTGGTGGTTGCTATTTCAGTGGGGTGGTGAATCTGCTCTGGATTTTGTGAGAACCAAACAGAACTCTAAAGGAGCGATCCAAGGCATTGAACCCATTTTGGGGATAAGGTTCAGCACTTTGGATAGCTCCTTTACAGTTCTGACTGGTCCCGACTGCAACACAGAGATTTGCAGCCCCATTAAAATAGGAGCCACCAGCTTCTACTGGAGGTATATTCAAGGGCATATAAAAACCAGATGAAAATAGGCAAAGGCAGGATCCACACTATATAATGGTATGGAAGTGCACCGACAACTGTTGGGCTGATGACACATTCCATGTACCATTTTCAAACTGCTTTTATGGCGTTATAACCTGCTTGGTGTAGATTTGGCCAAAGTCTATTGGAGGGTTGGCAGAGGAGAGGTTAGGCACCTGGTGAGGTGCCCACTGTTCACTTTCCCTATTGCCACCTACTTGTTCACCTGCTTCTCCAACTGGGCCAGACAAAGGTGGTGGTGAGAAGGAGGAGCAGTAGACGCCGCGGCCTACTGGCTCACTGACTCACTGTCAAGCCAGCAAGTGGTAGGAGTAATGAGAAAAAGGAGGAGTAATAGCAGATGTTGACAAAGGTGGTAAAAAGGCCAACACATCGAGGGAGACTTGACCAAAGGCCTTCAAAACCAGGAGATGGTACTCTGTAGGGTGACCATATGATAAGGAGGACATGGCTCCTGTAACTTTACCAGTTGTATAGAAAAGGGAATTTTAGCAGGTGCTGCATGCATACAAATGACTCCTGCTGAAATTCCCTTTTCTATACAACTGGTAAAGATACAGGGGCCCTGTCTTTTTTGCATGATCACCCTAGTACAATTTCTCTCTCTCTCTCTCTCTCTCTTTCTCTCTGTGGGGGCGGGGAGGGAGGGAGAAAGAGAGAGAGAGAAAGAGAAAGGGAGGGATAGAGGAATAATAATACGGTATATGCTTACTTTCAAGATAGTGGAAAATTGGCTGGCTGTCAGCAATTTTTGCTTAGGGCAGACCATTTCTAGATACTGAGATCTGAAGTTTGAGGAAAAAATTGTGCTGCCAGAAATAATAAAAGGGATGTTGTAATGAGACTTTAATTTTTATTGAGGCCCAGCAGCTGCTGATTTCTGCAGAGTGTGATGACGTCTTTATGGTATATTTTATGATGAGTGGATGATGGCTATCTACCACTTTGCACATATTATGGTTAAAAATGGGTTTATACGAACCTGATTTTGAGGCTGTGTTGGCTTGAATACAACTCTGGAAATTCCACAGTGTCTTGATTTTGATTGTAAAAGAAGCCAAACGAACGACATTAGAAGCATAAAGCCTCGACGCTTAAATTTGTTTTAAAAAATAAACACTGGGCATTTTGAGTTTTAAAAGTAGATTGGTCTTGAATGTGTCATGTTGATGCCAGGAAAAGTCCAAAACATGGAGACAGATCCAGCAAAAAAGAAAAAGAAAAAAGAGATTAATATGCTAAGTATAGTTGCTGTATAATGACTGTGGGTTATTTGCAAATGTGTAGTTGGTTTTGTTCCTTCAGAGCTTCCACAAGTAATATATGCTTTTGTTTCCCAAATTTCTGAGCAAATATAATCAGCCCAAATTGTTTATTGAAATGTCCACTTTGCTGCCACCACTTTTCAGTGGAACAGAGTCTGAAGTCAAATGAGGCTGTTCGTCCGTGTTTCAGAATTTGGAGGTCCCATGGCAAGATCCACACAACTCAGCGAGTGGGACCACCTCTTCATTCTCCTCGCTGCAGTGCAGTTCTTTATAAATGTAGGTTGTCTTTACAATAAGGAAAACCCCTGCATCCTTACTGAGCTTTCTTCTTCCGGAGTCTTTTCAGTTTATGATGGGCTCCTTTAGACAGTGACCATGTGATTTGGAATTGAAAACTTCCCCTCTCAGCAATGCCTTATATATTCAATGAAACAGCATTATCTAGTGGCTTTATTATAGCACAACGCTGGCTTTACACACTGCAAAAATCCTGCGAAAATTTAAGTACTGCATTATCTCTGATCTTTTTAAAAGCAAGTTTATGGGGAAAAGCACAGGAGACTTCCTGGAAATTAACGATGTCATGTAAAGTACACACAAATTTCCATGAGTGGCCAATAATGTGCATGCTATAAATCACTCATGTAGAAAAGCTCAACTATTTTTTTTAAAAAAAGTTGCCAGTGTCTTTCCTTGCTTCTCCCAATCTGTACAACCCCTCAAAGGAAAAAAGACAAGGCATGCCTTACTCTTCTTAGGGCCAAACTACACACACATTTTAATGTGATGGCCATGTGTTCTATTTTACAGAGGACAGTCCTCTATTTGAAGGAGTGTTGAGAGGAATGCCCTCTATTTTAAAGGCTTCCTTATTTATTTATTTATTTATTACATTTTTATACTGCCCAATAGCCGAAGCTCTCTATATCAGAAGGGCTGCCATGCCTGAGTCCTGTTTAAAAATAAAGAAACCTAAGAAGAGAGAAGCAACTGGGGCTTGAAGTTGCGCATCAAGAGCACCTGGACAGCAGAGTGGGCGAGGCACATAGGTCACAGAGTCACAGTTTTCCACACCATGGTGAGATGTACTGCATTTCTATTTAAATCAAAACAATAATTTCTAAATTGGTGTGTATATATAGGCATATGCAATCATTTATTCAAATAGATGCCCTCTTTTGTCCTCATTTTGGTGATACGTGTCCTCTTTTTTGGGGCGATTCACAAGTGGCCACCCTAAATTAGCAACTACTTCTGAGATGATGATGATGATGATGATGATGATGATGATTAAAAAACACACCTTAATACTAGGTATTGGCAGTGGGGAGGACCACAGCATGCAAGAAAAGGAGGTTTAACCTGCTCTCTTCAGTTGTGATCCTGAAAAAAATTGCCTCTACAAAAGCAGAAGCACCCCCTCCCCCGCCCTTTCTGCCTTCAGGTGGGTCTTGGAAATATATATATATTCAGGCAGGTATTCCCTCTTTTCTTCTTCTTCCTCCTCCTCCTCCTCTTCTTCTTCTTCCTTTTTTTATTGTGAATATTAACAAAATAGAACAGAAAATACATTGTGAAAGTGAAAAATAAATAAATCTGTCCTTACTGATCTGCCATATTAATACTATTCACATTTGATGCTCCAGCCTCATTGTTCTAGGTTTTTATTTGCAAACTCTGGTCGTGCACCAGTATGACTGAATAATTCTTTGCTGTGGTGTTTCATGGATGTATGATATACAAGGATACTCTTTGCCTCTGAAAATTTTGTCTATTTCAGAGGGGGGTGCTGAGGCAACACCCCGAAAGATTGGATTAATCTTTGGTGTGTGTGTGTGTGTGTGTGTGCGTGTGTGTGTATTTTATGAATTTTCCAGGAAGGGGTTTCTTACTATTAAGAGAAGGGGATTTTTCTTTCATTCTTTTACCATTCTCCCCCACTTCCCAAAAAGCCAAGTGGTGGCTTGGCTGCTCTTCACAGCCTGGCCATGCTCCTGCGACAGAATGCCCTTGGGAACATTATGCCACGATGTAGCATCACTCCCAGGGACATTCCTGGTGGTGACGGGGTGGGGTGGAGTCGATGGCTGCCCCCATTGTGGCCATGATACGACGTTGTGACATAGCATAATTCCCTGGGGCAATTTTATTCAGGGAATGTGTCTAGGACGCTGAAAGCAGCCACACCACTGTTTGAAGAGACAGTATTGGCTTGTTTTTGTATTATTTTTTGTGAGAAGAAGAAGATAAAAGACGAAGCAGCGACAGCAGCATTAACCACCTCATCTTTAAAGGTAAGATCCCCCTCCCCTAAAAATTCTTAAAATGTTAGGGGGGATATTTATAAACATGAGCTGCCAGTAACTAAAAGCAATGCATACTGAGTGTGCTATGATTCATATATATCCATCCATGTTTATCTAGATGTGCATATTAACTTTTCTTTACACAGGTATTGTGATCTTTCCCTCCCCCTGCCCCCCCCCCCCCAGTATTTCCCACAGCCGTTCCACTTCTCCTTGGAGCAAAACCACACAATGGTTTTCTCTCTAGCCTTGGCCAGATCTCTATCAACCTAAGCAACCTGTATAATCAAAGAACATTATATAATTTCAGGCTCACCTCATGAGGCAGAGGCCCTGGGCTGGCATCTGCTATTTCTATCTCCTTTTGGCTATTTTCCTCCTTCGGTCCACGTTTGTCTCTCTACAAACGTTTAAGGTCTCTATTTCCTCTCTAGCCCACATTCTTTTCTCCTCAGTGCCAAGCTAATGTATCCAAGTACCAGAAAAGACACACAGACTTCATATGGTTGCCTTGGATGCCGCTGGCTTCCTTGAGGCACTTGGATTCAGTAGATTTAGAACAGAAAGAACGACACTGAACACTGTCTTAGAGTTAAACATTGTGTCAATACCTCCCTCTGCTGAACGTTCTACAATATTTTCCCCTCTCTTAGTGAGCTGTTTTCCACACACACCCCACCACACACATACACTTCCTGTGGTAGGAGGTATATACGAAATCTATTTAGCTAGATTTGCTGTGTGTGGTTAAAAACTGAGGTGTTAAGATGTGCAGCATGTAGAAACTCCAATGAAAAGCTTTGTTCTCTTGCACTGTAGCATGGGCAAGCAATCCAAACTGGCCAGTGGAGCACATTAATGGCAAAACTCTCACATAAGCATTGTTTGTTTCATTCACACACAAAGAGAGGGGGGGGGGGAGAGAGAGAGAAAGAGAGATAGTGTCATCACACCAGGGTTATACTGTGCAATCACTGCGAATTGCATGCCAAGGACTCTGAAGTTTTCCAGCTTATAATCTGCTTTGACTGTGAAGTACTCCCATGCATCCTGCTTTAATTGTGCTATAAAGCCAAAAGACCCGACCTATTTTGCTACTACTTTTGGAGCGAATCATATGTTTTTTTCCGAGCAGCCATTGGGGGCGCAGGAGCAGGATTTCATATGTTTAAAGAACAAATTAAACAAATGCTTACATCTGCGTAAGTTTTAAAGATAAAAATATCAAAATTGGCACAGTAATAGAGATTAAGGAGAGCTTTAAGTGTACCAAATTTGAATCAGGTTGGGTCACCCACTGATTTTTTTATGACTTTTTTTTTACATTTCCCCCCTTAAACCCTTTTCCTGGTATGAAAAGGATCTTGGGAGCGCTGCTGCCCGGGGTGTGATTTAGCTAGCAACAACAACGACAGCTAAACACTGTAGGGCAGGGGGCCCCAACCCTGGGGCCATGGACCGGTCCCGGTCCGTGGACTGTTAGGAACCGGGCCACACAGGATAGCTGCTTTCACCCACCCCACCCCAGTGTATCTGGGCGCAGGGCGCCATCTCACCTGCCCAGCTGAAGCAAAGCCAGGATGCTGGGGGGCGGGCGGCGGCTTCGGAACGGCGCACCCAGCCAGAAGCCGCTCTGGGAGAGCGACTTCCAGACGTGCTGTTCCAAAGCCGCCCGCCCACCCCAGCGTCCTGGCTTTGCTTTGGCTGGGCACCCACCCAGCTGAAGCGAAGCCAGGATGCTGGAGGGGGGCGGGCGGGCAGGGGGGCGTGGCTTCCCCAAACCATCCCCTCAACCCACCCACCCCAGTCCGTGGAAAAAATTGTCTTCCATGGAACCGGTCCCTGGTTCCAAAAAGGTTGGGGACCGCTGCTGTAGGGGTTAATTCGAGGGAAAGAGGTACATGGGATGAAGCCTAGAGAGAGAGAGACAGGCGAAAGGCGGGGAGTATGCACATAATGACAGCCATGGTTTAAACAACCCATAAGGGACAAGTGAAAGACACCAAGAGCACTGCCTGCCAACCACTTTTGCTTTTAATCAACAACCTATGCTCCTCTCTTCGCAGGTTGTTGAGCATGAAGTACAAACCAAGTACACTGACTTCACCGCCTCAACTCTTTGTCAAAATCCGCCTCCACCCCCTTCTTTCCAGAAAATTCATAAACCGAACCTTTCCCTCCCTTTTGGAATTTCGTTTCCCAGCAGTGATGATGACTATGCCAATCACTGACACAAGTACCTAAGCTAACATTGGCAAGCAAGAGTTGATTAAAACTTCACAGGGTGTGTTTGGAGCAGTGGCCACACAAAACCTCCTACTGCCTGAGGCAGATTTTATTTCTGCCACGCATCCACTTCTTCTCTCTGATTCATTCTGAAGGTCTTTCCTAATCCGTGGGGGCTGCCCTCTTTCCTAATGTACCTAGGAACCTCTAATTAGTTGAAGATCATGAATATCTCTTTCAGAGAGTTCATAATGCTCTCATAGAACTACAATTCCCATGGTTCTCTGACAGGAGCCATGGCAGGGTAAAGGCATATGATTGAAACTATGTGCCTAAAGTACTGGCAAATTGAAGCAAGGCTTGTCCATATCCTTTTGTGCCATATCGTTCCACTGGAGTATTGTAGCCAATGGGAAAATTCAGTGTACATTGTCAGCTTAAATAAATCAATAAATCAATAAATCAATAAATCAATAAATCAATAAATCAATAAATCACAGCCTTAGACTTTGTTTTTGCTTGTCATTTTTGCAGATTCAGAAACTATGAGCTTGTTAAAGCATAGTGGCATTGAAGTCCATCTTGCACCCTTCAGATGTTCAATTTTGATGTTATTCTAATGCATCAAGCTGAAGAATGCTACTGTAGGAACGATTAATAACAAAGTTAATCTGCTTTTCTTCCAGCAGGAGTTCCCATCTGCCTGATTGGTACCAAAAGGATTTGTTTGATGTGATTCATTTCTACACAGGACTTACTAATAAGTGATTACTGATGCTGTCAGAAGTCTTGCTAATATGTCTGAAGCACCTTGATGGTGGTGGTTTTGCTGCTTCATTGTCGCACACACACGCACACACACACACACACACACACTGAGCTGGGAGGAAGGGAGGAGGGAGGGAGAGATTAAGGGAACTTTGCCAAACAATGACATGAGAGCTATTGTACTTACACGTTCTAAGTACAACAGTCGGTGTATTTAGCCTGCCTAGTTATTATAATTGGAAATGCTGAGCAATCAATATCCTTGCTATGGGGCATGTTAATGGGCAAAAACCATAAAGCATAATAAAGCTTGTCTCTCACAGGAATTAGAAGGCAAGATGGCATAAATCAGAAAGGATCGTTATGAGGGCTGTGCTAAGAGCTCACCATGAAACCTGAGATCAGGCAATTTCCTTATGCAGATGAAACTAAGATCAGGTTCCCTGTGACTTTTGCTAAGGCTTGAGAATTTCTGAGAAAGCCTAGACTTACTGTATGCTTAGGTGGCGGCGGTTGCTTCACACAATGAATGTTCAAAGCACCTTTTCAAACATTAACAAATTCATTTCCACAGTGGAAGTAATCCATTTCCCACTCAGGGGCAGTTACTGCTCTTGCCCAAGAGCTATACATTTCTTTATTTATTATTTTAAAATATGGAAAGCCCACCTGATCCTGCTTGACATGGCTCGCCAGCTTATAACATTAATAACTTACAGGAACCATAAAAACACAGCTTAGAACATTAAAATAGGATGGGATGTGGAATGTGTGGCCTTCCTGATGTTGTTGCACATAGAGAGAGCCAGTGTGGTGTCGTGGCTAGAGTGTTGGACTGGGAGTTGGGAGATCCAGGTTCTACTCCTCACTCAGGCATGGAAGCTCACTGGGCCAGTCACACAGGCTCTCAGCCCAGCCTACCTCACAGGGCTGTTGTTGTGATTATAAAATGGGGGGGGGAGGAGGATCATGTATGGTACCTTGGTGTCATGTTTCTCTTTATCTCCTGCCTTCTTGGGAGACTATAACAAGGGATGCTAAGTAATCCACAGAGCTTTGTTCAGGCAATAAACATCTCTTCCCACCTGAAGAGAATCTAATCTCTAGGACTTTTCCCCTAGGCAAAACTATGCAAACTACCAGTAAGCAAGACAATTGTCCTTTCAAGAAGAAGGGAAAGCCTTTTTCCAAGACACATTAACTTCAGAGAAACTAGTTCTGAGGTGGCTTCTGATGTGACGTGAACCGGCTGACTTTATTTATTTATTTATTTAAGGATTTTAATGCCGCCATTCAGCCAAAAAAGGCTCTCACAGCGGCTTACAAAAGTATTTCTTGACAGTCCCTGCCCACAGGCTTACAATCTAAAAGACATGACACAAAAGGAAAGGGGATTGGGAGGGAGGAGGAGGAGGGGGGAAAGGAAAGCAAATTCAGGCACTACAATCTTAGTTGCAAAGTTCAGCAGTGACAGTTGGCAGTTGGCAGCAGGAGGGAGGGGGCTCTCAGCTGGAGCTGGACCCAGGCATGATGGAGAGGTGCCTGGCTGCTGCTTCCTCCCTCACTGGTGGAGACTTTCTCTCGCCTTCCTTTAGCTCTGCCCGTTTTAGTCTGCAAAGTACTCTTGGATCGGCTAACCTTTCCTTGCTCTCTCCTTCGGAAGAATGTTGGCCTCCCACTGACGGTGTATTATTTGCCCTTGATGATATAAGCTCTAGAGAGGGTTCACTCCCAGTTGGTGAAGAGCCCGTGAGAGCTTTCTCCTCCACTGGTAGGGGCTGGCCTGTTTCTGACGCCAACTCCTCTACTTCAGAGTCTGATTCCGATCGATCACCTGAAACACCTTCTTCCAACCCAGGGGGAGCAGGGCTACTAGACATGACACTTGGGTTCCTCAGGTGGGGGGAGGCAGGATATAAATGCAATAAATAAATATAGACCATCAACTCCAGCCAGCACACCCAATGGTGAGGGATGATGGAAGTTGGAGCCCAACAACATCTGGAAGGCCACACATTGCCCACCTCTGGCAAAGGACATAGGGAACTGCCTATAGTGATTCAGACCACTGGTCCATCCAGTTCATTGATTAGCATTGGCTATCTAGGGCCTGAGACTGGAGTCTTTTCCAATCTTACCTTGATATGCCAAAAATGGAATCTGGGGCTTTCTGCATGCAAGCCATGTGCTCTACCACAGAGCTACAGCCTCTTTGCCTATGAATAGCTTCTACTTACAACCGGGTCGAGTGTTTCTGTGCTTAGACAGCTCATGCTGTCCGTGGATCCTGTGATTTGTGGAAGGGTAAGATAACAGTTGAGATGTTGTGCTATTTGTGGCTTGATGGATTTCAAGTGGAGTATTTCTGAGTGATTGGGACCCTGATCTGATTCTAGTTGCACATAAACGAAATGAGGACATGCAACAAGTTGCATAACAATGTGGATGGGGATGTACATTTAGATGTACACCAGAAGAATATGCATCCCTTTTAAAGCAATACAGTGTGATTCTTGCTTGGCCACTCCATTGATTTCACATCTAACTGATGCTGGAAATTTCTGAACTAGCTGATAATATGCCAGTGTAAGTCTCTTAGGTGCATGGATCTCTGTAGTTTGTTTGGGGTATGTATGTTTACTTTTAGATGATTCAATAAAGCACCCTGAACCCAGGAAAAAGAGTAGGATAGAAAATGAAATGAAACTCTTCATGCGGTAAAATTATTGCATCTCTATCTATCTATCTATCTATCTATCGGGTGACCATATGGAAAGGAGGCCAGGGCTCCTATATCTTTAACAGTTGTGAAGATGAGGGACTTTCACCAGGTGCTGCATGCATACAAATGACATTTACTGAAATTCCCTTTTCTATACAACTGTTACAGGAGCCCTGGCCTCCTTATCTATCTATCTATCTATCTATCTATCTATCTATCTATCAATCAATCATCTATCTATCTGTCTATCTATCCAATCAAATCTGAAACTTGAGACAGAAATAAAACCAACTTGCTAAAATTGTTGAGAAACTGTGATTTAAACATTTATTTATTTATTTATTTATTTATTTATTTATTTATGGTTGCAATCCTATGGACCATGGGATAGAATGGATCTCCCACAATGGGGAGATTCACAGGCAGGGGTACAGATGGTACAGTAGCTCCAGGCTCACAGGCCAAAATCTGAAAAGGTCTAAAAGGTCGCAATGCCTCTCGTACTGCATAGTTACTGGAAATAAGAGTTTTAAGGTAAAATTGGTTGCTACCTTGGAAATTTTGCCTTTGGCCCCACATACCACTGGATTGAAGCCCCCGAGCTCCTCCAAAACTGAATTCAAAGAGGTCCCCGTTGTACAGACATTATCAATTACAAGAGTTTTTATGGGTAAACCTTTTTAGACTACCTCCTCCCTTTAAGAATAGTTTCGTTTACATATCTTGTCACATCCAAGGAATAGTCACTACGGTTACAGTGGCTTAATTGGAGAGAGGCAAGATTCATTTTTGGTTGATGTCTCTCTCTCTCTCTCTCTCTCTCTCTCTCTCTCTCTTTCTTGCTGTGCTGATAGTTCCAGACTTTGAGTTGGTCAGTAGCAGATTTTTTCCTGAGAGAAGCAGTCACCACTCTCCCATCAAAACCCTTTGCTCTGTTGGGAAGATGATATGAAGCTACTCCGGATCTTGATTGAAAACTGAAAGGAAGCCAGCACCTGTGGACTGTCGAGGTCAAGCTGCCTTTGGGAGAATGTTTCAGCACTGGATGCACCTGGCTTGACATGAGAAACTTTAGGCACACTTCCATCCCTTGATGATGGAGTCTTGGCAATTGGAAGGGATTTGCGCAAGATGTTGGCATGACCAAGTCAGCTCATTTACAGTTTTGCTTATAGACAGGAAGCTGGAGCAAACATGGTCTATGCTCAGAGCTGTGCAGAGAATTCATATGATTATATTAGTATGAAAAGAATCGATGATGAAGTCAACATGACTGCATATTTTGAGGATTTTGGTGTGGTGGTCACAACTGATTAATGCTTTGGAACATGTTCTAAATCTCAGGACCCAGAGATGCCCAAGAAATTTTGGTCTGTAAGGCAGAAAAACAGGCAATATACCATCAACCTTGCCAGCATGGTAAACAAAATAATTGACTGTTTGCTGCCCTTTAATGGTATCCTGAAATCTGCTGCCTGAAGTGAGATGCTTCATTCCACCTAATAGCAAGGACAACACTGACTAGCCCACTTTTCAAAAGGATTTGGGGGATATGCAGATCTTTGATCATGACATGTGTTAGAGCATTCACAAGACCGTTCAGCATGTTTCTAGAGGTTTGCATTTCTGACATTAATTAATCGTATCCTGATTTTCAGCCAAGATTGCCTCCTAAAGTGGTTTACAATTTAAATCCACATACAGGTACAATATGGGCCTGTGCAGACAACACACTAAGCCATGGTTAGGCCGCTAACCATTTTTCAGCAAATGGTTCATGAGTGTGTTTATGCTGTGTCTATATAGCCACCATGGTGAGGAATGTTCACACAACACGCTAAGTCATGGTTCACACGACACACTAAGCCATAATGTTTAGCTCAAAATGCTTAATCACCATAGCTTACTGTGTTGTCTGAACAGGGTCATTGTTAGGCATACAGGGGTGTGTATGGCAATCTTTTCTGGTCGCTGGCATAGTCATGGCCCAAGTTCATAGTCCTACACTTTCACCTGTAGCGGGAGGAGGCTAGTGCTGGTTTCAGGATTTTGGCGGTCTTTGGATATGGAACCCTCAGTTGGCCACTGAAACTGAAAGAAGCAGAACATACAAACAACATTGTCCCTTAGGTTGCATTGTATCTCCTTGACTATCTTCTGTGCAAAGCTGAAATGATGGCACTGTTAGGATTGTGTTAGTCCAACCTTACCATAATCTGGAGCCAACCTGGACTAGGCAGAAGGACCTGCAAACAATTTCAGGAGCTCGCTAATAATAAAAAATTCCAACCAACGAAGTCATGTCTTTCCATTCATGATAGCCAGCATTATATATAGAAAAACACAACTTCAGGCATCATATTAAGCCAATGTTCAAAGCTGTAATTTCATCCTCCTCTTCTGAGATTATCAAGATAGTTTTTCACATTTACTCTCGCATTTCCCCTTCTCTGCATCCATTTTTCTTCAGATATATCACTGTGCACGTGTATTTGCAGTCGCATCCATTTATTTATTAATTGCATTTATAATCCGCCCAATAACTAAAGTCCTCTGGTAAATATTATAAGAATAAAATATAATGCAAACCAATAAACAGCACAGAAATCAATAAAACAAACAATAATAACCTAGAACTAAGGGTACGGAGTCTGCAAAAGCCTCCTTGTCTGAATGAGTCCTTTTTTATGTTTTTCTTGCAACTTGCTTACCCTGTCTCTTGATGTCCTGCAGTTGCTTTATGCTGGAACCAGAAGAGCTATGGAAATCTTTCTGCCATTCTTTTTCTTCTTCTTCTTTTCCTCTCTCACTAAGACATGAATGTTTCATCATCACCTTCTAGGCCAAGGCTGTATATGGGACATGTTAAGATGGATTGCGTTAAGCTCTCATTCCAGAATTCCCAGCCAACTGAAACTGTCTACTGAAAAACTGCACGCAATTATTCTGTGACACAAGCTCCTGCAGCAAAGCTTCTACATTGTTGCCTGAAATGGAGTGACCTACATTTTAATCACCGCTATATTTACTTTCCCCTTGGTTTATCTTCATCTGGCCGAGCCTTTCTCCTGGCTGGAGCTCATAAGCGACGGGTAATAGAACGCTTACTGTGATTTGCGTGTGTGTGTGCTTGTGCATGGCATTCCATGTAATGCCCCCTGTAGAGTCTTGGCCTGGTAGGGGCTAATCAAATGTTCATATCTGAAGGGGAAGAGTGGTGATGAAAAGTGATGAGAAATTTTTCATAACTTTTCTGATGTCACGGTTCTGTCTAATAACTGCTACAAACATGCTTTGACAAGTGGATCAATCAACTTACTCTTTAGTTGATTAACCAGTAGGGTTCAATCTTATTCAATCAATAGGGCTGAGAAGTAGGGACATAGATCTTTTTTAAAAAGATGAATCTGGTTTTGTTCTGATACTCCAGTAGGAAATGAAAAGCAGCATATGAAAGAGCAATTATTATTATTATTATTTATTTATTTATATAGCACCATCAATGTACATGGTGCTGTACAGAGTAAAACAGTAAATAGCAAGGCCCTGCCGCATAGGCTTACAATCTAATAAAATCATAGTAAAACAATAAGGAGGGGAAGAGAATGCCAACAGGCACAGGGTAGGGTAAGCAGGCACAGGGTAGGGTAAAACTAACAGTATAAAGTCCGCACAACAGTATAATACTGAAGCAATGCTGAATCTCATTTTGAGAAGGCCTTTGGCAATGGCTGTGTATCATCATCATCATCATCTTATTTGTATGCTGCTTTTCCAAGGTAAAACCATGTTCAAAGTGGTTTACAGCAACACCAGGAAAAAAACCACAGCAACATTTCCTGATAATGCACTAATAACTACAAATCCTAACAAAATTTAACTGGCCATACAAATAGGCTAATCATGTCACATTAATAAATATACAGTAAGATGAAAGAATCCATTAAAATGAAACAATCATAGTAAGGCCTAACCAAAGAGAAGTAAGAATAAAATACTATAATTAGCAGCAAAAATACATCTAAAAGCAAAATGTTGTCCCAGCTATGAACACTAAACAAGATCCTATCTTGATGGTTGCTGGGCACCCTAAGGAGCAGCAGCAGGAGCAGACGTTGTAGCTGCAGCCAATCAGGGTCCTGCCTCCCAAGCCAGGCAGAAGTGAACCAGATAGAGGAACATGGACCAGATTTCCCAGGACTCACATCTATATGGTTTCTAGATGTATGTGAGGTCCAATCCTTCTCCCTGGGTTCACCCCACTTAGGAGGCTTATAGAGATCAAGCAGGTGGGTGCTGCCAGTGCTCCTCCTCCTTCCACAGGCACTGGTGGTGATTTCCATGGGGGCCTCATGGGTTCTTTCCAGTTTCCCCTTCCAGCAATGTCCTCTTGTATCCCTGCAAAAGACCCATGTTGGAGTGGCACCCTCTTAAATGCAAGGGGATACCTTGAAAAGAAAATTTTGCTTGTGTGCTTGCTTGCTCATGGGGAAAGGGGATTTAGACCCTAGCCATCAGTGGGAGCACCAAGACCTCAGTTAAGAACTTGGAACAATGCCCAAAAGAATTGTATGTTGACAATTTGCTCCAACTGATTGAGGATGCTATCATTTGTGAGTGGAGGGAAGGCATGCAGAGGATGGGGTGTACTGATGTCCACCAATTTGGATAGCTTTCAAAAGGGGTTGGATAAATTCCTGGAGGAGAAAGTTATCAATGGTGACCAGTCCTGATGGCTAAGTGCAATTTCCAGTATCACAGACAATAAGCCTGTATATATGAGTTACTGGGGAGGGTGCTGTTGCACCGTGTCTTGCTTGTAGGTCCCTGGTCGACAGCTGGTTGGCCTGTGTGAACAGAGTGCTGGACTAGATGGACCTTTGGTCTGATCCAGCCTGGCTCTTACGTTCTTAGATTATCTGTGCCCCAAAGTAAGGCAAACCCCTGTAAATTCCCAGGGGGAGTGAGAACCGGAGGAACAAAACAGAGTCATCTGCTTCTTAATAGCTACTTTTGATCATGATAAAACACAATTAACTTTACTCTGGTAGTACCCTTCATGTCCCACCTCCATTATTTATCTGTTTATTAATTAAGCCATTTCCTTTATATCCACATGTTCTAAGTACTGATGAATGTAGTTATATCCACCGATATATGGCACGTTCTCTCATTTTCGTGTCATTCCTGCTTCCCATTATTTATTTATTTATTGCATTTCTATACCACCCAATAGTCGAAATTATAAGAACACGCTCCATATGAAATATATTCAAGACTTTGCATGGAAGTTACAGGAGCCCTTCTAGCACAAAGGCATCATGTTCTCTATCATTAGCTGGGAGCAATCACTTATAGTGCCCTCTGGGCTCTAGTGAAGGATTATTTGCTTCCCACCCTCTCTGCATTGGAAGGGAGTTGTTGCAGAGATTCACTAAAGCCAAAAATAAAGTATGTCTATGCTAGGATTTTAACGTTTGGACAGTTTCCTAATAACTAGGCATAGGGTGATGTCCTGTTTATGTAACTCGATAGCTGCAGACTCCATCCTCCAAAACACACCACTTCCAGGTTGACAAAACTGCTGGCCACAACTCCGGTTCTTCTGCTGTTCCATTGATGTTGCAGGATTGGATTAGCTTTCCCTGGTGCAGCCAGGCAGCCCCACATTTTAGTATCGGCCAGATGCAGGGCTAGGGGTTTCCATTTATGCATCACCCACACCCACCCACCCAAAAAGTGAACTGCATCACGAAAAAGAGGACAAGATGGTACAGAGGGTTGGACTCGATGGCCTTATAGGCCTCTTTCAACTCTACTATTCTATGATTATGATTAGCATAAAATTTGCATATGCTGATTTGAACATGCTGAATTCTTTGAATAGATGCAAATCTCTATTTACTACAAGTTAGATAGAAATCTAAGACATCTCCCCATAATGGGGAAGACTGTGAGTAGGTGACCTGTGTCTTGCTCAGCATATGGACCCGGTGCCAACTATTGATAGGCAATTTCCAGGCCCCTGCTATTCTCCCTTCTTATGGTTCTGTCTCTTTAAACCAGACAAGGACTGGACAGCCCTTCAAAAAGCGGATGCTTTCAAACAGAGGGCTGTCCCCTGTAATCTAAGAAACATGGCCGCCCTATGGCTTCAGGAAGGGAGGAGGTGGGACCCTCTTGGTCATAGATAAAGGTCCCTTCCTTTTTCCAAGAGGAGACGAAAAAGGATTCCCCCAAGAAAACAGGAAACCCGCAGGAAATTAGGGTCATAAGGTACTTTCCCCACAGAGCAGCAGAAAAGGCACCAAGAACAGGGGCAAGCCCAGGAGACCCGGAGAGGTCAAAGTTGCTGAGACTGGACATGGAGGGCCCTTTTTCCCAGCTTCCCAACCCCAGGGAAAAGATGGCAGTGTGAATGGGTGCTGGGCGACAGAAGCCCATCTTCTTTCTTTCTTTCTTTCTTTCTTTCTTTCTTTCTTTCTTTCTTTCTTTCTTTCTTTCTTTCTTTCTTTGAAATCTCAGCTCTATTCATGCCGGCCAGAGTGAAAGAAACTGCTGCCTGGAGGTTTTGTCACATCGTACCACACAGAACCCTATTACAATCTATGTCTATTTATATATGCAAAATATTTTTTGAAACCCTGCCTGTTTATTCCCCCCCCCTTTTCATTCTCTTCTCCGAATTGATTGCCATAATATTTATGCGTTTAATATTTCTGCTTAAACCCACAGACCTGTGCTTTTACATATTATTTGGGTTTCTTGAATAGTTTGGTACAAGGTATATGTAGAAACCACGACAGCGCACTTCGTACAGGCTTACGTCCTTATGTGCAAACATGCTGCATCTGATAAGCATCAAAGCACTGAGTGAACAGCTTCGTTATCAGCTCACTAGAAGTGTCAAACCACAGAGGGAAGTCACCCGAGTCCTGCTTGTTATTTTGCTGGGGTTCTGTTTTTGTTCTCTTTGCCTAGTGCCCTGATGCTGTCTTCAGACAGGAGGATCGCATGGTTCCACAGTGACAAGCGCTTCAAGCGGCCAGATTTCTCAAACACAACTTCATAAAAACAATTCTTACCATTTTACAACATGGCTTGTTTCATATTGATACTCACTGCTAGTCTCTGACGGTAAGTCAGTACTCTTCTGCTAAACTCAAATCATAGGAGTGTGGATTTGGGCTCTGGTGTCCCCAAACGCTCCCCTCCCTTAGTGAGTCTACCTTCTCACCTCTATTGTCACCAGCAGCTCCTTCTCCTTCTTCTCATACCTTCTCCTCTCAGCCTGGGATCCAACCAACTGATGCTCCCTGGGAAAAGCAGGTGTGATGAATCCCTGTATTCTGATGTATCTCAATTGTGCAACTGAGGCCATAGCTAGACCTAAGGTTTATCCCTGGATCGTCCAGGGGTCAAACCTGTTCATATAGGTGACACACAGGGGATCCAGTACTCAGGCAGGGGCGAACCCTGGATGATCCCAGGATAAACCTTAGGTCTAGCTGTGGCCCTAGAGAATCTGGGGTTTTGGAACCTTACCATGAGGTAGGAACACCCATGAGGATGATGCCTACATCCTGGCTTTTGTCTCTGAATACACATCCAAAAGTGAATCTGTTTTTCACAATGCAGCATCTAGTTGGAACCTGGCAGCTCTCTTAAGTGCAGAGCCATAAAGTCAGCAGATTTAACTTCCAGGTTTCTGATTGGATGGCTAAGCCATTAACATTAAAAATGGATCTTATTTATTTTCTATCCAAAACACCAGTCTGTATTCACTAAAGGGAGAACCACCTAGGAAAAGAACCATGTACACTGCCTTGAGTTCTTTGGAGGAAAGGTGGGAATAAATAAATAATTCTTATAGAACCAGCAGTTAAAACCAGTTTACAGATAAAAATATGATAGTTCATTGATACCAAAATGACATCAAAGCTGGCACCAGGTGAACCTCTCTGGGGAAAGCAGTTCACATATGGGGTGCCACAACTGAGAAGGCCTTCTGTCCAGTCATCATATACATTTGGTCAAATTATTTAGTGGTTGGATCCACCCTGTGGGCTGCCAGTTTGCCATCCTTGAACTAAGGTGTCATCTTCTTGAATACTACACTTTACTGAGGCTTCAACATCCCATCTGACATTGCTGTCCTAAACCCCCTTGGCCTGCTAGTGTTGATACTGTTCCTAGCACACACAGTTGTGTCATAAAGCATCAAAAGAAAATGGAGGTATGATATAAACAGTTTTTTCTCAAGCTGCTGAACTCTTGTTAGTAACAACCTTGCCACTTAATTTCTGTAGAACAAAGGTAGGCAATTTTGTTGGGCTTGTGGGCAGATTTGGCAATTTGAGAAAGACATGCTGCCATAGGAAGCATGGTGAGTCACAATGGACAAGTAACCTGCCGAACAGACTGAGAACAAGGCAGAGGTGGGGTCTGAGCCCCAACACACAACACTCCTTTGGACCTGTAGTTTTCATTGCCAACAGAAACCTATTTCACAGAAGGCAAACTCTTTGGGCTTGTCTACAACAGCCATTTATCCTAGGGTGGTCATGAGGTCATCCCTGTGCGTCCAAATGATGCACAGCTGATCTCGGGTTGAACCAGGGATGAGCACTCAGTTCTCCTGGGATAGCTGGGACTGCTATTTTCTCATTTTTTCCCACAGTCTCGGGACAATCCCGAGCTCTGTGGGCACCGTGGCTCTCCTTCTTCCTCACGAGTAGCAGGGCTCAGGAAATGGGCATGGAGCTATGTGTGGGGAGTCCGTGGGCATCAAGGGTGAGGGGAAGAGCATTTTTGCCATCTGTGGGATGGCGCTTGGCATCTCCCAGTGCCAAAGGTTTTTTAAAAAACACCATTCCTTCGCACAGGATTGTGCCCACGCAATTGCGCAAATGTCTCCTCTTAAAAAAAAAATGCCCCAAAATGTCCATCTTTACTTCCAGGACAACTTGCTGGCATGTGGCCCCTGACGGACAATCCCCAAAGTGGAAAACTTCGTGATCGTCCTTCCCCACTCCCCAAAGGGCTGCAGGTGTAGATGAGGCCTTAATCTCTCCCCTACCTCTTCTGCCAGCCAACTCATTCTATCCATCTCTTTCTCTCTCTCCTAATCACCAACTGTAGATCTCTCTCCCTCCCTCTCCCTCTCCCTCCCTCTCTCTGGCCTTCGCTAGATGGGGCTTTATCCCAGGGCGATCCCCGGGATCGTCCCTATGCGTCCACATGAGGCACAGGGGATCCTGGGATCATGGAGGGATGATCCCTCCCTTGCCCCGGGATTTGACCCTCCCCTTTGGCTCTAGTTTTTCTGCGATCCTGGACTGAGCCCAAGATCGCAGAACGTGAGGCTGGGTGCCGCAGGTTGACCCAGCTCCGCGCGATTCTTCATGAGGAGCTGGGAGCCACGTAGGGGCACAGCACTCCTCAGGAGTGCTGCACCCATTGGGGGTAGGGTGGGAGGAGCAGGGAAAGTAATTTAAATTTTAAAAATAACTTGTTTATTTATTTTATTTATTTAATACATATTTATACTGCCCAATAGCTGAAGCTCTCTGGGCGGTTCACTTACCTTTTGCGCACAAGTGTTCGAGTGCTGCTGGCCCTTTAAGTTTTAAAAAAATGGTGGGCGCGACGCTTCTCCTTCTGAGGTTGTTGCGCATCGTGTGTAAACAGAGGAGGGATCCCGCGTTATTTATTTATTTATTTTATTACATTTTTATACATTTTAAACACAATGTGAGATCTTCCCTCCTCCGTTGCAGGATAACAGGTAGGTCTAGCTAAGGCCTCTCTCTCTCTCTCTCTCTCTCTCTCTCACACACACACACACACACACACACCTGCTCTAGAGAAGAAGCAGCACCTTTTAGTTCCACTGTCAACCAAGTGCTTGTTTTCGAATGGTCTCCTGGCAGATCTTTGTACATTACAGAATCATGCATGGTGTGGAGCATGTGGATAGGGAGACATTTTTCTCTTTCTCCCATAATACTACCCATAATACCCAGGGACATCCCATGAAACTTATTGGTGGAAGATTCAGGACAAATAAAAGGAAGGAGTTCTTCACACTGCGCATAGTTAAATTGTGGAATTCATTACCACAAGATGTAGTGATGGCCACCAATTTGGATGGCTTTAAAAGGGGTTTGATAAATTCCTGGAGGAGAAGGTTATCAATGGCTACTAGCCCTGATGGTTATGTGCTACTTCTAGTATCTGAGGCAGTAAGCCTATATGCACCAGTTGCTGGGGAATATGGGTGGGAGGGTGCTGTTGCACCATGTCTTACTTTGTTGGCCCCTAGTTGACAGCTGATTGGACACTGTGTGAACAGAGTGCTGGACTAGATAGGCCCTTGGTCTGATCCAGCAGGGCACTTCTTGTGTTCTTATGGAATGTGAATTGTATCTCTTAGTTTTATTTGGGGAATGAAGTGGGGCGAAACAAATAGTGCCTAGTTCCAGCCACTAATGAATAAGCTTTCTACTTGTAGCCCAGGAACGCTATAAATAAATATGTGAATAAATAACTGGTCCACTCCAGTCCTAGAGCAAGTGAGATTGCTGCTGAATCTGAATGGGTCAGAGAAAGTCTCCTTAATGAAATATAAATGAACCAACCAAACCTAAAGTGGAAGATGAAGTTGGTGGCCAGTAATTTTGACCCTTCTATAGAAAGATTGGCCATGTGGCCTCTTTTACAGAGGACTATCCTCTGTTTGAAGGGCTGTCCTGTACCATTGCAGATTAAAAATAATGGACCCTAAGAATGGTTACCCCATCATCACTTAGCAGCTGGACCGCAGGCTGAACAGACAGGGACACAGGTGACCATGCTGCAAGTGTTCCACAGTACGATGAGATGTTCTATATTTCTATATTTCTATTTAAATTATGACAATTATTCCCAAATGTGCATTTATATGAATAAATTAGCATATGCAAATGTTATGCAAATCACTATCCTCTTTTGTCCTCTTTTTTGGTGATGCATTTCCTTTTTTTTCTTTTTCTTTTTTGACAGTTCATAAGTGGACACCCTATCTCTAGGCCTGGCAGACAATGAAGGCAAAATCGATACTTTTCCACTCCACACCCAGAACTTTATCACTAGAAATGGTTTCATAAGATGGGAGGGAGTAGATACTCCTTTTAAACCACTGTGATGACACATACAGGCAGCAATGTTATGTTTTCTTCTAGTACCAGGTACTAGGCTGCAGTCAGTAGCAATAAGCAACAAGCAGTGTAAAAAAAAAAGAAAAAAAAAGAAGAAGACAGCCAACTGTTCTGTTTGAGAAGTCCTGGGAACTGTCAAGAATGTTACTGTCAAGAGATTTCCTGGCATGCAATTTCTCAGGGAGTTCAACATGAATTTTCTAGTGAATATCTATCTCAGAAACTCAGCAAAATAGATAACATTTTTTCCTAATCTCTGCCGCATTCTTTATGAAAGCTTCATGTTTTCTCCATGAAACTCCTTAATCAATTCTAGTTTGTAACCTTAATTTGAACAAATGGAGATACATATTTTATGCATATATTTGGCCATTTGAAGATACACCCACCATTTCAGTGAAGAGTTTTTTGTTGTTGTTGAGAGGGAGTGAGGCTCAAATGATGATTCAAATGTTAATAAATCTGGGCTCCATGGCTTATGGTGATAAGCAGCATAGCGCCATAACTACAGATGTCAGAGAAATCTACAGTGGAACCAATTGAGTTCAGGTGTCTATGATCCA
The DNA here is from genome assembly GCF_023053635.1 of Elgaria multicarinata webbii. NCBI lineage: Eukaryota > Metazoa > Chordata > Lepidosauria > Squamata > Anguidae > Elgaria > Elgaria multicarinata. The sequence continues at coordinate 26,899,996 of NC_086174.1, forward strand.
CAGCAGCGTGGCTTTTCCAGGGTTGCACAGATTCTGTGGACTTGTGGACCAGTTTTTTTGGGTTTTGTTTTTACTTTCCAGAATTTTACACACATTTAGTCATAGAAAAATATGTCAAACAATAACAATAACCCCAGACGAAAATGCATATTTTCCCCACAAACTAAAGCATGCAAATGCACATTTGGGGAGGGGGCAGTTGCACATTTTGGGCAGATTTGCACATTTTTGCAAGTGCAAATTTACGCAAATGTGAATTTGTGCAGTAGAAATTTGCAGTTTCAGGAAATTGGGGGGAAAATGTGGTTCCCTGAATTTTTCTAATCTCCTTTTAAAGCTGCCTAACCTGGTAGCCATTATCTCATCTGGTGGAAGCAAATTCCATAGCTTAACTATACACTTTGTGACAAAGTTGTACCATGCCTTTATGACAGAGGAATTCAGATAATCTGCCTTGTGCATTTTAAGAACACAGTGTGTGTGTGTGTGTGTGTGTGTGTGTGTGTGTGACAGACAGAGTGGTATGGGCTAGCCCCACCCTGTTGCCATGCCGCACGGGCTTGACTTCCTGCCGTCCATGTGTTCAACACATCTGAGATGAGGCTCTATGCACTTAGAGATGTAAGCACTTAGAGCCCCTTCTCTCACACTGTTGTTGGGGGTGTGGCTAGTGTGTGCTCTGGTGGCACAGGGGCATCTATGAGCTTTCTGCACTCTAGGGAGAAGAACTGAATTGTCTCCACAATTATAGTTGAAGCAGCTTCCCAAGAAAAAGGAGCAAAATCTGCAAGGGAAATAAGATAAACCTGCAAAGTGCTTTTGGCTAAGATTTGTACTCACAGGGGGACAGGCATTGACTGAGTTATGAAGTGGATGAAGAACCCTATTGCAGGATAATTAATAACATTTGCGGGAAAACAAATGACAGTAGTGTTAGGCTCCAAATCACATAGTAAGAAGCTACATGGGTTTGCCCACAGACACTTGGCTGAGGAAGCAGTCTGCATTCCAAAATGAGGCTTGGTTTTGCCTTTACACTATTTTTCTTAACCAACCTTTTAAAAAATGAAACTAGGGTTCTCCACAGCTGTTGCCTACTATTAAATATACCCCAATTCTATGCAGAATTCCATGCATCTCATCGAAAGCCAATGAAAAATCAATGGATTTAGACATATCTAACTCTGCGTGGGACCACTATGAACGTCTAACATTTTAAATAATATGGATTGCATGGCAGTGAGCTTCTAATAGTGCTATCCTATGCTTATTTAGACGGGAAAAAGTCCTATGCTGGGAGTTTAAGGACTTTTTTTGGGGTGTGTGTGTCTAAACATGCATGAGATTGCATTCTAAGGCTGTTTTACTCTAGCAGTTCCACGAGCGTTTTGGTGACAGACAAAGAACAGTAGCCTATCATGTCACTGCACTAATGCAAATTACATTATGCTAGCATAAGGACTCCCTAGTACAATGCTAATAGAGTTAGCTTGTAGAATGTGATTCCCCCCCAAAAACCACCGCACAGGTCCCTTATGCTAGTGGAATATAATTTGCGCTCGAACAATGTCACTGTAGGATGCTGCCCTAAGAATTATACTTATGAGTTTCTTTATTTCTTTAATCATCATGCTATATTATTATGCATGTATGCATTTTTATTTATGTTGCCCTTTTTTAAAACACACACACACACACACACACACAACTCTATTTCAAATAAAATAAAAATTCATGGGGAAAAATGAATTTCCTTTCCCTTTCTGTTCCTGTGTTAGCACTGCTGCCAGAATATCCCTCTCTCACCCAGACATTGGACACTCTCAGCATCAACTTATTTTTATTTCCAACCTCAGATGATTGTAACTTTATTAAGCATTCCAAATTCTACAGTCATCTTGCCCGATTGAGAGCTCTGGAAACCTTGAAAGCTTGCCCACAATGTTGTGCATATTTGGTTAGCCCGAAAATAAAGGTACTGCATAACTGTGGATTTTGGAATTTTCCTTATGGACCAGCAGAGCTTACATGATTTTATGATGTGACTTTTAACTTTGAGAAACTTTTAACGCAGTTTAAATTAATTTTACTCTGCATGCCTGTGCTTTTTTACTAAAGGGAGAAATGGTCACTTTGTGGGAGGAAGTGATTTTCATCTGGAAACAGCATTGAGGGGAGAAGGTTACACCTAGGGATGTTGTGAGAAATTGAGTAAAGCTGCTTGCATAATTGGACAACCCTACTCAATTTCAGAGAGGACGTTCGGGACAGGCAGGCACCACAGCTGCCTGCCCCAAATTTATTCATTTATTTATTACATTTCTATACTGCCCAATAGCTGAAGCTCTTTGTTTGTATTTGCTCTTGTAGCATGGGATGGCTGCTTTTATAGATGTGGAGTTATCCCCACGTGCAGTGCTGATATAACATCTTTTTCCTTTACCTCATCAGATTTCTGATGTCCACAAAATCCCCTTCCCTTTTTTCCGGTCAGAGTTCCTTAGGCTGAGCACCTCAAAGCAATTCTGATAGGGTAATGTTACCTGATGGCCTAGCCATTGGATTCCTGTCTCTACCTGAATTCACTACCCCTTCCTTCCTGCATATGATGTGAGGATGGGCACAAAGGAATTGAACAGAGTTTGCTTGGAATTTGAAAAGATGGGTCTTAAGAACATAAGAAGAGCCATGCTCAGTCAGAGGTAGCATAGAGCCATCATGACTAGGGATGTTTGAGAAATCCTCAAGAGAATCAAATGAGTTCATGTTTCTATGAAGCCAACCCACGATCTTGCTGCAGACTGGCTTTTCCTGAATTGTAAAGATTCTATGGACTTGAGGACCAGTTTTTTCTTATTTTCAGGAATTTTAAGCAAATTTAATCATAGAAAAATATGTTTTTTTTTAAAAAAAAAAACCCACCTGGCTGAAAATGCACATTTCCCCCCATAGGCTAACGCATGAAAATGTGCATTGGGGGCATGCATTTTGGGTTGTGTTTTTTTTGCAAGTACCAAATTTGCACCATTTCAGGAAATTGGAAAAAAATCTGATTTCGTCTATGAGAACTTGATGGAAGGAAAGGCACCTGATGATTCGCAAAACACAGGCAAAACAGATTATACAAATTCTGTACATTCCTCATTAGTAGCCATTGATAGCCATCCTCTATGAATTTGTCTAATCCCCCTATAGCCATATAACCTGGTAGCCATCATCTCATTTGGTAGAAGCAAATTCCATAGCTCAACAGTGACGAAGTTTGTCTGTCCTCAAACTTCCACCACACAGCTTCATTGGAAGACCACAGGTTCTAGCATTATGGGAGGAAGAAAAAATCCCTATACACTTCCTCCACACTATGCATAGTTTTTGTAAACAGATATCATGTCTCCAGTTACTCACTTAATTTCTAAAATACCTTGAATATTGTAACCTTTCCTCATAGGGGAGCTGCTTCACCTCTCTCATCATTTTGGTTGCCCTGTTTCCAATTCTACAATAGCTTCCAACAATATGAGACTAATAACTGCTTCTCGCTCCGTCTGAATAGCTTGTTTCCTAAACGGGAATGGATGTATCTGAGATTCACTAGATCAAGAGAGAATACAGTGGTTTACAAGGACACACCCCATACAGTGATAGATTTTCAAATCTTTACCAAGTATTTGGGGCTACAAGAATTAGAGTATATGGGTAGTGGTCCCTGAAACCTCCCTCAAACCAGATACAAATATAGTATTAAAGAATACATTTTTATTACTCAAACAGTCTAAGGGAATAACAAGGTTTAGCTAAGATGAGGCAGACCACAAACATTCCTAAGTACGCACAAGTTATAATCACTAAAAGTACAATGAAGATAGCAGCAAGCATATTGGTAACATAGGCCTAATCTACACCAAGCAGGATATTACACAATGAAAGAGGTATGAAAGTGGTATATAAAAGGCAGGAGCCACACTATATTCATATATTGAAATGCACTGACAACTGTTGGGGCTCATTGACACATACCATATACTGTTTTCATACCGCTATATCCTGCTTGGTGTGGCTCCTGCCTTTTATATACTGCTTACCTACCGCTGGGGGAGGGAGGGGGAGGCGCCCATGTCCATCACAATGTCCATCAGCCACAAAAAACAATGAACTGGAGGGGGAAGGAAAAGGGGCAGGGTGGGATGGGTGGGGTGATACCAGGAAGTGTGAGCCAGTGCAGGTGAAAAGATAAACAAGGCAAAATAGCACAAGAACACACACACGTGAAAGTGACCAGCGCTTGATGCGCTAATGAACCAGAGGTGGAAATTGCGGATGCATACCAGGAAAAAAAGTAGGTGTGATGGAGCTCTTGGTTATCTTTTCAGTGAGAGGTTAAAACTTTTCTCCATTCCCAGGCATTTGACAAGCATATGATAAAGTTTTTAATATGTCCTGGGTTTTTTTGTATAAACTAGGTTTGATTGTATAAACTGTTTTTATATTTTTGTATGAAAATGGTTTTATTATAGGGTTACTTTAGGGTTTTAATCATTGTAAACTGCCCAGAGAGCTTTGGCTATTGAGTGGTATAGAAATGTAATAAATGAAATGAAATGATGCATGTGAAAACAAGTTTCTTTCCAACTAGAGCCACAGAGTTAACTGAACAAATATCCAGAGGTTTTTATGACAAGGATGATAAGAATGAACTCAGCAAAAATGCAAGCATGCAGAAACTATGCAGAAATGCAGAGAGGAGTTATTTAATACTCTGGCCTGGATCACCCAGGGTCTCTGATGCTTCTTAGATATCAGTGAGAATGCTGCCACAGGATAGCCTTTTACTGCCATGGCTGTATTTGTAAACATCAACGTTCTATATTCATTTTGGTTTTCATTTTGTCAGACTTTCCCACTTATCAAGATCTTTAACCAGCAGACTCAAACCAAATAACTCAAGAATATTTTAATTACTCCCAGCATCAGCAAAGCCGTTACAGCCCATTCTATTAATACAAGGGAGTTTCCCAAGGCAGCTATTAATACCTCTACACAAATGTTTTTAGAAAGTCCTACACGGCCTGCTTTACTGCAGTAAAAGTTTTGCGGTTTAACCCACTTAGATGATCCTTATATATAACTTCTTCTTTTTTAATAAATCCCCCTTGTGAGAACATTGTTAGTAGCTTGACAGGATCATGGGTTTTTATTACTAGATCTGCAGTGAAGTCCTATTTGGGTCAAAACTGCCGGCTGAGAGGACATATTATACCATGTATAATATTATTATACTGATTATCAAGTCTAGACTGAGCACTAAAGTGTTCTGTTTAACAGCTTGTGCAGTTGCTAATTTCATTACAGATACAGAAATGGCATCTTCAGCTAAAGTTCTTAGTTCAGCTGATGCAAGGCCACTGACAGCATGAAGTGCAAAGCTTTTTATCTGTACAGTTCTGGGAGGCTGAGCTTGGACTAAGCATTACAATCTACCATAAATGCAACAGCACGAGCCATATCATTAGGACTGCCATATATATATTCCTGCTCCCCCTCTGCAATTAAGGCCAGGGAAGGTACACACACACACACACACACACACACACACACACACACACCGTAATTGCATATTTACTCAGATGTAATCCCCATTAAACACAGTGCAGCTTCTTCCCTAGTAAGTGTGCAGGGGTTGGTATGTGGGGGACCTGCCCAGGCCTATGCCTCTACAGGGACCCCTACTGCCAAGCCCTCAAAACCTCTGGCACTGCTGCTCCTCCTTCTTCCTGACATTGCCTGTTTATTTGCTCTCTCTGAATAAGCAAGCTGTGATAGGAGAGAGAAGAAGGAGAAGAGTTGTCCCTGTCTGAGAAGTGCTGTGGACTGGAATTAAAGGGAAAGGCAAGCAGTGGATAATGGCAACTGTGGCACATCCACTGAAAGGGGCATGGTGGGAACAACTTGTGCAAGGACCCTACAGTACCTGGAACCAGGGGGCTGTCTTAACGGCACCGAGTTGGTGCCGCCTCCCTCCTCAACCTCATGCTTTCCCTCTCCCGGGGCGTTGTCGGGTAATCCTGATGCTGAGTCAGGAGAGTGGGGTTTCTGGGCATCCTGGAGCCATCCCTGCCCATTTCCTGGTGGAATGCGACCAATCGCTGGCTGCCTTTCACCAGGCTCCGCCCCCCAGGTTGGTCCCAGATGGGCTGTGGTGCGACGTCACACAGCCAAAGTCCCATCGTGATGTTGCTCCCTTTGAAAAAGTCAGGGTAAATCCCCAGTTTTTTCAAATCGGAGCGTTGTAGGGAAGCCCTGCAGTGGCTGTGAAGCTGTGCCTGCATTATCTAAATGAAACAGCATAGATCCACAGCCATCACGGGGCGAGGACAAATGGGGTATATCACTGTAATTGAAGGGGGGACAGGGAGGAGACTGTGGCTATTGGTGAGCTACAGATGTCAATCTCAAAACTACCCTCCCCTTACCCCTTGGTATCTTCCTAATATGGAAGTATGTTCAGTTAGCTGTCCATCAACATGAAACGTCGCCAAAAAAAACCCTTGGACCTATGGATCCATTTGGGGCTCTGAATGATCTTCTAACCACACCATGGGTTTCTGATGGTTTTAAAACCACCCAACTTCACTGCAATTTTGGAGGAGGCCTGTCGAACCCCTAGATTTTCGGTTTACACACCCCTAAAAAGCAGTATTTTTGCTTCACTTACCAGAACCCTGCTGGATCAGAACAAAGGCCCATGTAGCCCTTGGGTCTCCAAGATAGTGCCCATGGCAATAATGTACCAGTGGACACCTCTCTTGGCGCTTTTCAGGCTCCCTGCCCCACCGATTTCTTAAGACTTCTTTTTTTAAAAATTAAACAACAACTTTTTTTTTCTAACGGGGAGTGTGGCATACTGTAAAGCGAAGTGCTGCCCTTAGACACCATCTTTATTTAGGTTCAAAAGATGGTGGTTGTGTTTTGGCTGCTCGGAGCCCACCTTATCTTGTCCTTAGGTTCTTGGGCAAGTTACTTTTCTTTTAGTTATGTCAGTTTGTATTCTGGAAAAGGCGTGCTGTGATTGAGCATGCCCACCATGGCAGCCCTTTTAGGAATGGGTAAAACCCCTCCATGGCAGACATTTTATGAGAGTGCCCATGGCACACTCGAAATTCTAAATATGCGCACTACCCCCTCCAAAAATGGGGGGTGGGTAGTCCCTGATCTAGTCTAGCATTCTGCTTCCCACAGTGGGGAAGCAGATACCTGGGGAGCCTTCAAGCAGAGTGTGAAGGCAATAGTCACAACTGTTAGCATCAGCTTCCATAGAGGTTGGCAAGTTGCAACAAAAACAAGTCTTGTAGTGGCATTAGGAGCTGCTGATTATAATTCTTTTAGATGTAAGTCCTGTTAAATGCCAGGGGTTGGCAGTGCCCCCCCCTCCTGAGGCATAGGCCTTGGCAGGTGCCCAATGGCACCATCTCGTGCACAATTACTAGGGAGTAAGCCACACTCTGCTTAATAAGACTTACATCTGAGTAAACATGCAATTAAGGTCAGGAATATATATATATCCATGCCAGAAGAGTAACATTTTGCAATGATGAACGAGACAGTGGGGTGTGTGGGATGGGGTGGAGTGGGGAATCAATCAGATTTCTCTTTTTAATATCCTTCACATTAGCTCTTTATTTAAAACAACATCAACAACAACAAAATCTAAAGTGTGAGAAAAGGATTTGCTTTTAATGATCCGATGACTTCATGATATGGGAAAGAGTTCACACTGCAGAAAGCCATAACACTTTTCCTGATGGAAAGCCTCACTTTTAAAGTCAAAAAGGCTTCATTGTAAACCTGATGCCAGCTCTGAGGGAAAAAGAATATCCTACTATGATCTAAATCCTATAGTTTATAGGATAGCCATGCCAAGTAACAGCTGGCTGGAGCATTACAGTCACATACAAATTCCTCAGCAAACAGCAAATTCTTTTTTTTAAACCTACTTATTGGCAGAACATTTCACCATAGCTGTTTTTCCTCTCTTCCTTCTCCCCCACCCCAGCTTTTTGTACTTTCTACAGCACAGAAATACTTAGAAGAGTCTTCTCCAAAGTTGTCTGATTTTTAGCTTAAGGGAGAGCTTAATTTAGGCCGGACCTTATCAGGGTTTCGCTCTGGGGTTGTTTTTTAGTGTTAGGACTCAACCCTTGTACTATGTAAAGTAATAACAGATCAGCTCGGAGCATGTGCTGAGTGCCTTTGCTTTATAACAGCCACTAACCACACATCTGAGCTTATGGCGAGGCATCTAGGGCAGAGTAGAATGATTTTCCAGGAAGGCTTAAGTTAAGGCCTAGCGAGTCTCATTTTAAAAACAACCCACTGCTTATAACTCTGAACATTATTAGTATACGAGTAACATAAAGTGTCGTGTAACGCCCTCCTCTCCACTGTCGAATGCATTATTTAGCCTCAGTCATCCTTCCTGTGTATAAAAAAAGAAAAGAAAAGAAGTGTTACTTTTATGGGTGATGTTATGTTTCTGAGCCTTTGTCCATCATGGACCCTTATGCCGCTTCCTCTGAGGCTTTACTGCTTCGCAGCAGGGTGTTAATTTCCTGTTTTGAATCTGTCACAGATGAATTCACAGCCACCATTTAAAAAAAAAAAGAAGAAGAAAAGGGGAGGGGGGAAAGTAAAGAAAAGCACTCTGCAATGCTGACAAAGGCACTAATAAAGCTTTAAAGTTGAAAGGTGGCCCTAGTGTTTCCTCAAGGATCATTGTTTGTGAAGAATACTGTGAAGAATTCCTTCAGCTCTTTCTTTCATTTTAATTAGAGCTACACTGAGAAGTTTAAGCAAGTCATATGTGCGTTTGGAAATATGTTTCGCAGTCCCACGGGCTGGAATGTGTACGCTGCTGTTCTACATGAGCTTTTAAAATGGCTGCTGGGGCCTAAGGTAACCTTTGAAAAGCAAGAGGGAAAGAAACAACTAAGCAGACGAGAGAGAGAAAGTAGTGGAAATTTGGAAAAGGTTCTGGTAAAGGACAAACTCAAAGAGCGTTAAAAATGGGCAATGATGTATGTCATCTTTATTCTGGGTTTCTGCAAAGAGGAAACATTCACCTGCTACATTGGCGAAATACTCCCCTCAGCTGCACTCTTTTGTATTTAAACACAGAGATACGGTGCTTTTATCACGACATTCTTCTGCCACTATAGAATAAGATTGCCACTTCCAATTCCACCTCACTGTGACTTTTACCATCTGCACAATAACAGCAGTTCAACCATATTCAGGGTTCCTCTCCTGGAGATGCAGTGATGGCAGTGGCGGCGGGGTGGGGTGGGGAGCTTCACCTGTTGAATGCCTGCCTATCAGTGAGCTGGCACAAGAAACCCTACCGAAAAATGGAAGCAACATAATTGCCCCTTCATTTATTCTCCCATGGCTGGGGAATGCTGGGAGTTGTAGGACTTTTTTTTTTGTCTAAATATGCATAGGACTGCGGCAGGCTTATATGGGAAAAGATGGTCTTTCAGGTAGTACATTACCAAGCCAACTGATGTTCCCTTATAGCACAGTCTGTGCAGATTGATAACAAGGCACAGCAGTCTAGAAAACTTGTTTATTTTTCTTATTTGGGGCTGATTAAGCGAAATGTGAAAATACCAGAGGGAAACATTTGCACTTCGTGAAATATCTTCTAGCCCAGATATCTTCAAGAAAGGAATCTGAGGGAAGTTTGCCACATTTGCAGAGGAAGAAATATTTCTCCTGTACTCCACCCATCCTTCCCCAAAGCAACCTTGTGAGGAAGCAATCAAATGAAGCACAGACTTCCTGATTTAGAAAATATCATTTGTATACTTTCTCCCCCACCCCCTAACTTGGATTTTTTTTTTATCCTTTTATTTTGAAATAAAGGAAATAGCATGTTTTCTAGCCAGTGCAGCTAGAAAAGTACTGGCGTAATGTGAACTCATTGGCCAGTCCCGATAACGGTCTTGCTGCCCTATTTTGGGCAAGCTGAAGTTTCCAGACCATTTCCACATATAATGCATTGCAGTATTATCAAAGCATGTTCTCTGTGGATGCATGATACATAAGTGGGCACCCTAAATCTCATCCAGGAGAGCTCTTCTTATGTTGGTCCCGTTTGGGCAGCAATGAGGAAATCCCTACACTTCAAAGACAGAAAGCAATGGACGAAGAGCTGGAAAAAGTGCAGAAAAGGGCAACTAAACTGATCAAGGGGCTAGAGCATCCCCCTTAAGAGGGAAGGTTACAACAGCTGGGATTGTTTAGCTTAAAAGAAAGGAGGGTAAGGGGAGACAAAATCATGCATGGTGTGGAGAATGTGAATAGGGAGACATTTTTCTCCTTCCATAATACTAGCACTGATCAATGGCCACAAGTCCTGATGGCTATGTGCTACCTCCAGTGTTAGAGGCAGCAATCCTATATACCCCACTTGCTGGGGAACATGGGTAGGAGGGTGCTGTTGCACCATGTCCTGCTTGTGGACCACTGCTCAACAGCTGTTTGGCCACTGTGTGAACACAGGCTGGACTAGATGGACCCTTGTTCTGATCCAGCAGGGCTCGTCTTATGAAGGCCTGGATTTTTCCTGCCACTGGGCCTTTGAGTTGAAGGACATTGAATCCTCCACTTCATCGAGTTGTAGGACATTGATTCCCCCTCCCACCCCCAAGCTTCACCTCATTCCAGTGAGGCGGCATTGCACTGGGTGCTCCGGCATTTGCCACAGCAGCAGAGCATGGTTGGTGGGGTTCCCCAGACCTGTTGCCCACCCAACGGCACATAGCAGTTGCTCTGGAAAGTCCTGCCTGTCCAGGGAGCCTGGTTAGCCTCTATTCTACTGCAGCATTTGCTGCATAAGAACATAAGAAGAACCCATCTGGGTCAGCATTCTGTTCACACAGTGGCCATCCAGATGCCCATGGGAAACCGACAAGCAGGACATGAGTGCCACAACACCCTCCAACCCATGTTCCACAGCAACTGCCTCTGATACTGGAGCTAGCATAGCCCCATCAGGACTAGTAGTCATTGATAGCCTGTTTGCATGTCAAAACATTGATTGCCTTCTCCTCCATAATGCAGAGGGTGAGTGGGGTCAGCCGTGTTCTCAACACAAAGAGCAGCTCTCCGGAGCAGCCACTTCAAACAGAGGATGACTTCAAATAGAGGACTGCCCTCACTGTAAAGTAGGATGTACGGCCCCTTATCCCTTCTATCCTATCTCTGATCTAGGAGCTACTTCCATCTACTGTTCCTGTACGTCCAACTTTAAAGTGACAGTCTCAAAGTAGATTTCCATTCATTCTATTTTCTTTGGGGATCCAGCTCAGAAAACACTTGAAATGAAGCACAAATCCTTTCACTAGGACACAACTCTTTTCAATTGAACAAGGGGGGATCTACACGTTGGCGCGAAGGCGCTTCATTTAGGTACGTCTTTTAAAAAGGCGCACGGAAGTGCCTCTTTCTTCACTGTGTGTACTGGAAAACGAGCGTTGGAGCCGTTGGTGGGGGCTGTTCCCCACCCCACCCCCGTCCCCTCCAACACGCTCCGTCGCCAAAATCGGATTCTCCCTCCACCCACCCCGCACTCATCTCTCTCCACCTAAAAAGTGGAGCTGGGCGTGGCGGTGTGTGTGTGCTAAGCATGGCATTTGTTTAAGTTACTCTGACACAGGAAGGAATAGATGTGGGCAGGGAGATGTGTTTACTCGGAAGTAAGTTCCCCCTGCGCACGGAGGGTACATCTCCACTCACTCCCACCCCCACTTCTACAAGGCAGACGCTTTTAGTTCTGCAAAGATACATTACTGTGCTCCTTAAGAGCCGAGCGGCGGCTCCTTCACAAACTACGACAGCATTCGAGCCGTTGGTGGGGGCTGGGGAGTTGAGACGGAGCGTTTTCCAGTACACACAGTGAAGAAAGAGGCGCTTCCGTACGCCTTTTTAAAAGACGTACCTAAATGAAGCGCCTTCGTGCCAACGTGTAGATCCCCTCCAAGACACAATTAATATCTATAGCAGCAAAATAACATGAGCTGGCCCATTGTGAAGAGGATACATAGGAAGATAGAAAAGTGCCTTATACTGAGTCTATCTAGCTCAGTATTGTCGACACTGACTGGCAGCAAACAGGAGTTTTTCCAGTCCTACCTGGAGAAGCCATGGATTGAATCTGCGGCCTTCTCCATGCGAAACATATGCTCTAGCACGGAGCTATGTCACTCATCATCAGTGATATCATTGACAGAGCTCAGTAAGTACAATTACATTCTTGCAACCACATTCTGCACAGCATTCCTGGTGTGGAAAGAATTATGCTTTCTAGTGAAAAATAATATATTGCGGTTTGAGCATTGGGACACAATAATATCCTCCAAACAGAAGCACCTCTTGAGGAAAGATTGCTAGATCCCTGAAAACAAATGAGCATCTAATGGAGGCTTCCTGCTAAGAGGAGTGCAATGTTATGGATTGCACTCTAATATAGTTTTGTTCCTCTATAAACGAATGGTCTGGGAAATCCCCAATTTTTACATAAAAGGAAACCGTGAAACGGCGTGTTGATCAGGGACAGGAAATAGGCTAAAGCACAGGCAATATACCATCTACTGGCAATGTTTTCAGTGCCAGCTCATGAAAAAAATGTATCATACTTCTGAGATAGTGATAGAATGTGTATTTCAGCACAAATTAGTATTCTGACTCCTCACTATACTTTTACTACTGGTCATCTTTAAGGCAAGAACTGCAGTGATGACCTCTGATTAAACCTTAGGAGGGCCTCTGCTATGGATTTGCGAAAACATTGTGACTGTTTTTGAGTTTTATTTGCTCCTGGGTCATCCATTGTGGTCTTCCATTGCTGCTTCCCAATACTGATTGAGGAAATTGAAATGTACATGCTTGCACACTATTAGAAACAGATGAGAAGAATTTAAAGAGATGAGTCAGATTTGCTTGGAGCCAAAGGCAAGACTGATATGGTTAACCAGGTCTGTTTTGCGGCTTGCATGTTTGTGGTTCATATTAGTACATCTTATATGGGTTTTGAAAAATAGCAGCAATAAATAGAGGAAGAAAAAGTGTTTACATGGGCATTAGAGTTTGACTCCTGGGATCTAAATTCTCTCCTTTTTCTCTAAGAATGCTGGTAAGCTTATCTGTGTATGTGAAATCAGAGTGCAGGCTATTCAGTCACACATACACTGAGCTGGGGGCAGGGGTAGTGATGGAGAGAGATGTGGTTTATCATCTGTCCAAGCTGTGGTGGCTTTTCCATTCAAACATACTCATGAACACTCTAGTCATTAGTTCCCCTTCAGGAAACATCTTGGGCCATTAATAAACAAGCCATATGCCTAGGGTGACCATATGAAAAGGAGGACAGGGCTCCTGTATCTTTAACAGTAAAGTGGAAAAGAGAATTTCAGCAGGTGTCAATTGAAGACGGTGAAATTCCCTCTTCATCACAGCAGTTAAAGCTACACTAGCTATAGTAGAGTGGCCAGATACAAAAGAGGGCAGGGCTTCTGCAGCTTTAACTGTTGTGATGAAGAGAGAATTTCACCCTCTTCAATTGACACCTGCTGAAATTCCCTTTTCTATATTACTGTTAAAGATACAGGAGTCCTGTCCTCCTGTTCATATGGTTACCCTACATATGCCTCACAAAAGAAATGGCTACCCACCCTCCATTGCTTCATATTTCCTTTTCCTTCTGGCCTTCCACTTTCCTTCCCGGTTCTTTTGGTTGGGAGTGTTGCAAGCTCCTCTAAAATTACAGGAAGGGGGCAGTGTTGCAGTTAGTTCATGAGAAATTGGGCAAAGCTACCCTTAGGATCTCTATAGTCTACTGTGCGTATTTCCTGTGATTTGCTCTTCCACTTCCTCCATTGCTGAGAGCCTATGGTTTCTCTCTCTCTCCTGCCATTGTTATAGAACACAAAGAAATGCACTGAACAAACTATCTGAAACTGCATCTATGTATGCAAGAAACTGTGAGTAAACCATTTTACTTTCCATCATTAAAGAAGAGTGTGGTCTCGTTTTTTTCTTTTTTTAAAACCAAGATTACCCTCCGTGGATATGGGACTGGTAAACACTCATGCTGTTCTACTTTTGTTTTTCCCCTGCTAATTGCCTTTTTAACAGGAGGTGCAATACCAAATAATTTCCACCACTTTCCTGCTTTTTGGCATACTCAATTTCGCACTCTTCTACCTTCTAGCCTTCGATTGCTTTCCTCTGCTTTGGTTGGTCATCTTCCTCTGTCCCCACCCACTCCAAGCTGAAGCTCACCAAGGCTTTCAGCACAGACTGTGGTTATCAGTTTCAGTCCTTGCTCTTCATGGCCACTCTGATTCAGCAGATTCCTGGCCATTCTTCACGTTTACCCTCTGCTTTCCCAAAACATTGCATTAAGAAACAACTATGTCTAGGTCTTGGCTTGGTAGGTCCTTCAAGTATCCATGGGCCCTGGCACATGCCCAGCCTTTGTGAGTGCTGGTCATGCATGGATCAACCAACACAATCAAATAATCAAGACACCCATATTACTTGGGTTAAATCTGAAGTTGATTCATGACTTTTGAATTGGCTAAGCCCGGCCTCCACAGTGGACCCTTTGTTTATAATGCCTTTAACCCCCTACAAAGTTCAAAATAAATTTCAATTTATAGAAATCATAACATTATATTTGGGCTTATTCCCCCCTTTACCTTGTGTTGAAAGCAGCCATGCAAAGTTATCAAGACAATTTATGATGTTATGATAACACCCAAAAAGAAGACAAAAGAGGAAACATATGCTGATTTATATAGAGAGATGCAGATTTAGAAATAATTACTATAACTTAATTGGAATTACAATGTATTACACCGTAGTGGGGAAGACTGTGTCCAGGTGACTTGTCCTTACTGTCCATGTACTAAATGTTGATGGGAACTGCGACGCTACCACCTCTCACACAAGGCTTTGATGCACACACCTCCCTCAGGCTAAGCACCACCACTTAAATGCCTGAGGAAGGGGTAAAAAGAAAAATATAACCTTTCCCTTATATCAGAGAGGAAAGGTAAGAAGATTTGGAAAAAGGCTTTTCTGAGAATATAGCAGGCTGAAGGTTTAATGTAATGTGTTTATTTATGAGCTAATAGAGGATTTCTTCTCGATCCTCCCAGAGTGCAGGACACAGAATAACGGGTTCAAGTTACAGGAAGCCAGATTCTGGCTGGACATCAGGAAAAACTTCCTGACAGTTAGAGCTGTATGACAATGGAACCAGTTACCTAGGGAGGTTGTGGGCTCTCCCACACTAGAGGCATTCAAGGGGTAGCTGGACAACCATCTGTCAGGGATGCTTTAGGGTGGATTCCTGCATTGAGCAGGGGGTTGGACTCGATGGTCTTGTAGGCCCCTTTCAACTGTTCTATTCTATGATTCTATGAGAGCAGGAGCCACAGCCAAACTGACACGTGGTTTTATAGTAGCAAAATAAAGAAAATGTTTATTGTAGTTTACAGTTCTTAGTTCCTTTGAATTATATTCCAATCCTGCCTATTCTTAATAATACTAGTAGTAACCAATCTAATAATAACAATCCTTAGGCACTATGATCTTATTTTCACTCACTCCTCACACAACTCCTGACAAGAATCACTCCGCTAAACACATCAACCCTCTAAACCCCATCACCAACTGAACACCTCAAACCATGCAGCTCCCCCATATCTATACACTCTTCCCCCTTTTCCACAGCATCACCAGCCACACTCACTCAGTCCAACATTCCGCACTCTAGACATATTTACTCAGACATACCTAAGGGAACTGGAATGTGGGTAACGCCACAGGCACCTCTGAGGTCCCTGTTTTCCCTTTTTATGGTTCTCTATCTTTAAACAGGACTTGGACCAGGCAGCCCTTCAAACAGAGGGCTGTTAAAAGAGGACTGTCCTCCGTAAAGTAGAGGACACATGGCCACCCTATGACTAGGCTCGATCTGCAGCTATAGGTTGATGGAGTGAGTTTTCAAGAGTGGGGTGCTTGAAATGTGAACCCTCTCCACTTAAATCAGGCAGTCGCAATATGAATCACACAAAGCAGCTTCAAATTTGCCTTCTCCTGAATTGGGGCTTGCACTCTATCTCTATCATTTGCAGCCATAGATCGTGGGGCTCTGGTACAGTCTCCCTAGTCCCTGGCTGCAAATATCAGAACCATAAAGCCAAGGAGAGGCTCCAGGAGACGTCATTCAGTTGTTACAGTTTGGGACTGGAGCCTGCTGTTTGGGTTTTGCAAGCATTCCTCGTGAGTACTTGCAAAACCTCTTGAGGTTTTTTGAGTACTCACAACGAATGTTTGCAAAACCCAGATGGGTTTTGAGTTGAAACAGGGGAGTGTTCACCCATCCCAAACTGCAGCATCTCCAGCTAAAAAGAGACCTTTAGTAGGAGAGTTAGGCAAAGTGTCTGCCTAAGGCCTTGCAGAATGATTGCCAGTCTAAATAGACTATATTGGCCCAGATAGACTTGCTATTTACTCATTTAATAGCACCAGTTGCATACTGTTTTTCAGCCCTGAAAAGCTGATGTAAAAACAATAACAAAAAACTAAAATATAACAAAACTGAGAGCATAAGTTGATGGTTTATGAGTTCTGCTGTTTTCTAGAGGAGCCAAGATGGTATGTGGCCACCTTTGCTACTTTAACCGTCAGCCATGCCATTTGAAATGCTGACTTTTTTCCATTTATTTTTACTCCCTCTCTCTTGAATAATTTGAGGTGGCTTTGAGAGAATGCTCCAGATTGATGCAGGTTTTTTTTAAAACAGAATTGTCATTATCCATTGTATTTTCTATATTTCAGGTAAATTAAAAATATATAATCTTCAATTTATTATAATGATGTGGAGAATGTGGATAGGGAGACATTTTTCTCCCTCTCTCAAAATACTAAAACCCAGGGTCATCCCATGTAGCTGATTGGTGGGAGATTCAGGACAGATAAAAATTAGGGGTGTGCACGGACCCCCCGCTCCACCCCACGGGCCGCTCTGCTCTGCGCCGCTCCGCCCATACTCCACTCCTCTTCGCCGCGGAGCTCTGGCGACGGCGGCAGAGCCCGGTAAGGGACCAAGGGGGAGGGGGGCCTTACCTGCCTCCGTCCGTGGTCCGTCGGCGTCTTCAGTTGAGCCCGCGGTTCAACCAGGAAGTCTGGGCTGCAACGGCCCAGACTTCCTGGTTGAACCGCGGGCTCAATTGAAGACGCCAACGGACCGCGGACGGAGGCAGGTAAGGGAGAGGAGGGCGGGGGGGGGTTACCGGGTCCTGCCGCCGTCGCTGCCCATGTGGCGATGGCGGCAGAGCCCGGTAAGGGACCAAGGGAGAGGGGGGCCTTACCTGCCTCCGTCCGCGGTCCGTCGGCGTCTTCAATTGAGCAAGCGGCCCAGACTTCCTGGTTGAACCGCGGGCTCAATTGAAGATGCCGACGGACCGCGGATGGAGGCAGGTAAGGGAGAGGAGGGCGGGGGGGGTTACTGGGCCCTGCCGCTGTCGCCGCATGGGTGACAGCGACAGCGGCAGGGCCCAGTAAACCCCACTTACCTTTCCGGCGGAGCTCCGGATCGAGGCGAAGGATCCGCCTTCACCTCGATCCTCTTCGCCACACTCCGCCGGCCCCCCAATCCTCTTCGCCTCCGCCTTAAGGGCAGGCGAAGCCCCCCGCTCCGCTTCTAATTCGCCAGTCCGATTAGAAGCGGAGCACATCCCTAATAAAAATGGAAGTACACTCCATGCAGAATATTCACACTGTGCAGAGGAGAGTTCCTGCACAATGGTTGTTGTGTGTTGTATGGTGGGCTCCGTGGAGTTTTCCATTGCGTTGAGTTGACTTTTCCCACTGGCTACAGATTTCTCTGGCAAGAGTGCCGAAAGGAAGGAGTGCCGTTCTTGGAGAGCTACTGGGATTGTTTGTTCACAGCAATGGCTGATGGGATACCATCAGGAGGATTGGGGGAAGAGAGAGGGCGACGGAACTGTTACTCAAATGCCACATTGACTTTTACTCAACTCCACAGTAGCCCACACTCACACAACAGTGGACTTAGAACATGTTGTGTGGAGAGTGCCCCTTAAAAATTCAACCGTTGGGTGGAGTTTTTACAGTGCGTTGACTAACGTGTTGTCAGAACTGTGCCCATCTCTCTTAAATACACCACCACCATAGCTTGGAATCTATTGGAACTTTATTCCACCTGGTGGCCTCCAGATGTGTTGAACTGCAGCTCCCGGCATTCCATGTACACATCTGGAGGTCACGAGGTCAGGGAAGGCTGATCTGTTGTACCTGCCATGGGGAATTTTTTAAAAGTAAAAGGTTAGGGTATACAACCCTTTAAAATAAATACATGAATAGGGCTGAGGTGGAACCACTCACACAGGTTTGTTTTTGTTCTGTTTATGTCTAAAACTCCCTCTGTTTTTCTCTGTTTGACGCCCCTCGTGATGTGTTTAGTTCACTTTGAGAAAACTGTTTGCAGCCAGGAAAATCGGATTCCTAGTAAACCTACCTTGTGAAAAGAGTAGGGGAGAAATTGGCCCCATTCAGAAGACACCTTAAACCATGGCTTTAAGCCGTGGTTTAAGGTGTCTTCTGAACCACTGTGTCATCCTTAGAATTCAGATTGCTATACCAGTGGCTACAAATCTGCTGGTTATGTGATGGGAATGACTTTTTAATGCTGGTACGAAGGAAACAGTGGCGTCCTAACATTTGTACATGTGAATTCTAAGCTGTATTCACAGCCCTGGTTTGCTTGGAAGTGGCTGAGAAGGCGACCCTTTTTCTTTCTTTAGCAATGCAGTTTTGAAAATGCTGAACAGAAGAGAGATACCGCCTTTTATGCAACAATATTTTCTTAGCTTTTTGTTGGAAGCTTTTTATGGATCGCGCGTTTCTCCTCTCTTCATTTTCTGACCACTTTTGTTGCTGTTGTGGTGCAAAATTTACTGCTGTTCCCATAGAGGAAGGAAGCGCCGGGAAACAGGTGACATAATATGAGGCTAGACTTTCAAAGCACACTTCCTCCACCAGATCAAATTTTATTCCCTATCAGATTTTAAAGAAGGAAATGGCATGTTATTTTGGTGCGTTCCTTGGCTGCAGGACAAGACATTTTAAGACAAAATCATTTCTGCTGGAGGAGGATTCAGTATCTCACTATGGCAGGCTGAGGTTGCAAATCTTCATCTTGATTGTAGATATTAAGCCAAGAGAAAATGTCCTTGCAAAATTCTCCACTCTATTTGTAGCAGTGATACAGGGTGGGGTGGGGGACACAAAAATAGAAAATAATCTCAGGATTCTGTAAACGACTTTATTGATGAAAAGCCCGATGCATTTTGGCCTCTTTCTGCAGTATTAAGCCTTCTTCAAAGGGTTATAAAAATGTCTGCTGAGATTGTCGGTAAACAGTGGATCAGGACCCTATTTATTCATATTTTAGAACATATACACACCGCTTCCTATTTTAAAAAATCCCAAAGCGGTTCTCAAAATATTATAAAGCAATACATTGTTAAAGCATAACAGCATTTAGATAAGTTAATGGTTGGAGAAAGTCAGGTAAGTGTTTAGTCATCTTTGAAAGCACATGATCGCTGGTGCCTGACGTATCACAGAGGGCGGATTCCAAAGGGCACTGCCACAGAGAAGGCCTGTTTCTGTATTGCTGCCAGATGAGTTTCTGCAGGTGCTGGTACACTCAGCAAAGTCTCCCTGGAAGGTTGTAGTGGGCTAATAGGTCTATATAGGGGAAGGCTGTCTTTCATGTAACCTGGTCCTAAGTTGTTTAGGGCATTATATGTCAATAATAATAATAATAATAATAATAATAATAATAATAATACCTGGAATCTGGCTCAGTAGCAAAATGGCAGCCAGTGTAGCCCTTTCAGTACAGGTGTTATGTGTGCCTGGCCAGGCATTCTTTTCAACAGCTTTGCTGCAGCATTCCCCACTAATTGCATCTTCCGAACCAGCCCCATGGACAGCTCCACATAGAGGGCATTGCAGTAGCATAGTCTTGATGTTACCAGTGCATGAATCACAGTGATTAAGCTATTGTAGTTGACGTACCAGCCGAAGTTGATAAAAGGTGCTCTGTGCCATGGAAGTCACTTGAGTTTCTGGTGACAATGATGAATCTAGGAACACCCCCAAAGTCTGTATCCATTCTTTCATTGTGAGAATAATAATGATAATAATGATAATAATGGTAATAGAGGATCTGAGTCGGTTTATCTGTCAGTGCCATAGCACCAAGACCATGAAACCTAGATACCTGAAAATTGTTGTGCATAGTAAGGGGACACTATGTATATGTACCTCGGGGTAATTTTATTTTTTAAAAAACACATTCATTAACTAATTAATTTATACATGGCCATGCAGTCGAACACCTTCAGCTGCTGAAGGCAGATTTCCCTAACCATCACACAGCTTTGCAGTCCATACTATTTGAAGCCAGGTGAGATTAGTAGGCTGAGGGATAGAGTTATATACCTTCCCTCTACCACTTGCTGTGGGGAAGACCCCTCAAGGTAATGGACAGGGGGCTATAGGAGTGTATAATGGCAGGGGCCATGCCTAGGGATTCCAGTGGATGTGGGTTCACTCATATGGGGTGGGCACAATGTGTCCAACTCTGACATCTGTAGTTTTCTTGAAGACTTCATGGTGTCAAACTAAGAGATATTCCAACCTGTGTGAAGCCAGGTTGGAATAACAACAACCACAGCAACAACAACAACAACAATGCCCATCATGTTCATCTAGAAAAATCACCAGGAGCAAAAAAGAAATATAATAATAATAATAATAATAATAATAATAATAATAAGACCAGATGGTCCTTTCAGCATATTTAACAGTGTAACATTTAACTCTTTAACAGCAGTATGAGACAAAGTACAGAACCTGCTGTAAAGTGCTTTGGGTAATGAAGTGTGAATCAGCAAATCTCGAACTTGTCGAAATTTTCTGAACTTCATCTCAAAGCTCATTCCGACTTGAGTCCATATTAGATTGTGAGCTTTGTTTTCCCCCTGTTCACATTAAAATCTGTGCCTATTCATCAACTGTGTGCATTTTTTAAATGTACGCATTCTTCTTTCATAACTGAAGTGTCTGCATGCACATCTTTGAAACATACTCATTTTGAAATCTGTGCATTTTTAAATGTACACCTTCTTCCGTAATGTTCAAAGCATATTGGTAAACAATTTTTTTAACGTACTTATTTTGAAATGTGCGCATTTTTAAAATGTATGCGTGCCCTCAAATGCATTTTTCCTCTTTGTTCTGCGAATCACATTGCAAGCTAGGACATGTATGGGCTTTGCCTGCAGATTGCATCAAAGTCCGTAAACTGGGTAAAATCCTGATAAAAAACAAACAAACAAACAAACAAACAAATTTCTCAAACAACCCTAGCTTTGGGTCGGCTGTTTTTCCTCCCCCACATCACCTTCCTGTTTCTACAAGGGATTTGCATATGCAATGGAAGGCAAGACACCATCCATCTATCTCATCTCTGATGGCAAGTGTATTTGACCAGT
Source organism: Elgaria multicarinata webbii (assembly GCF_023053635.1). NCBI lineage: Eukaryota > Metazoa > Chordata > Lepidosauria > Squamata > Anguidae > Elgaria > Elgaria multicarinata. The sequence goes on from NC_086174.1 coordinate 26,921,652, forward strand.
CACCAGCCTCTGTATAAATTCCCTTTCTTTCCACTTAAGCCAGGGTAGGCATTTAATGCAGAGGTTAGAATAACAAGTTCCATTTCTCATGGCCTTAGTAAATCAACCAATTGCCTCTTATGCAGTTGTATTTTTACAGCATTGTATGATGATGCCCGAGCTGATCATTGGGACTTCTTCTGCCCTAAAGGTGATTAACTCTAGGAATGTAAACCATTTAGTAGGTCTTTGCCTTTTTATCTCTCCCTCCAACCCCCTGCCCCATGAAACATGGAATGAAGGGCAATAGTAGCCTTTGAAAGCTTATGCCAGAAGCCATTAAAATGATCAAACAGAGGCCAGGCAGTTCAGATGCTAGAAACAAATTCATGAATGGGAAGAAGATAGGCAAAATAGCTGCAGTGTCATCTGAAATAGCAGAAAGCAAAATGCTTTTGTCATTTCTTTTAGCGGCTTCCAGACCAAACGCAAGGGTGGTCTCACATAAAATGCATTACAGTAATGGAAACATGTTCTCTCTTTCCTGAGCAATGGGAATTCCAGGGGCTGTGCTGCTAGACTGAACTTCCTTTGGATCAGAGAGTACTGGAGAGCCATTGGGGATGGGGGGGAATCGGAGATTGCGTGGGGGGGGGGAAATTGGGGGCAGGGTGGGCAGGGAACCCTGTTTTTAATTTTAAAAAAACCCTACCTTAAGTAGGCCACTTTAAGATATGAAACAAAATGGCCAACGTGACGGGGTTTTCCTTTACCCCATCACGTCGGACGTGTGGATAGGAGTGACAGCCCGTGCAACTTCTAGCATGGGCTGGCTCCAACACACGCCCGGATTTTAAGATAGGTTTAGCAAGGCCCTGAGATTCACAAAAAGTTCAGAACATAAAAACCATAGTCAAAGAAAAACATAGTAAAACATTTAAAACAATGCTAAAAACCATAATGATTTAAAAAGCCAAGTTAAAAAGATGTGACCTGACCCCCGTCCTGAATGCAAAGGGAATGGACACTCCAGAGTTCCAGAGCATCACAGGTGCCATCACAGGTGCCTTTCCCAGGTGCCTGACAAATGGGCCTTTGCAAGCAAGGTTGTCTTCAAAAGAGCCTCTCCTGCTGTTGTTAATAACCGAGCAGGTTCATACCAAGATATATAGCCCCTCAAGTAGCCAGATCTTAAGCCACATAGTGTTGGGTGATACAATCATGATACCATGCACAGTGCTAGCAGCCTAGCTGCTGCATTTCTCACCAGTTGAATTTTCTGGATGCTCTCCAGGGGCAGCCCAACCTAGAGCACATTGCAGTTGTCTAACCGCCATTATTTATTACATTTATTATTATTTATTACATTTATATACCGCCCCATAGCTGAAGGTCTCTGGGTGGTTTACAAAACCACGGCATGGATAACTGTTATCAGAACAGGCGGGCTCAGGAACAGTTGCAGCTGGTACCCTAGATGCTGCCACCAGAAGATCCAAGGACTGCGTAGGATCCAGAAACACTCCCAAATTATGACTCTGACCTTTTTATGACAATCCTGCTTTGCTGTTCTTACCTTACTGTGTTTTTTTAAAAATCTGCTATATGATTCTGCAGTTTTGATGGCTTGTTTTGTTTTGATGGTTTATTGCATTTTTAAAACATTGTTTTAATTACAAGCTGCTTTTGAGGCTTTCGCAAAAGGTAAGGTTGAAATACCTTCAATAAACAAAGGAACAAATGAACATTGGAGGTTGGGAAAATGGAAAAATCTGATGACTCTAAACCTTCGGACACAATAGCATTTAAAAGGAAGGAATGAAGAATCAAAGACTTCAAAAAAAGAAAAATCTAAATGCCCATTGGATGAAACAAACAAAATTATAGCCACTCCAGTGGGTCAGAAGATATATTTGGAAGCAGCGTTTTCTGAGAGCTTCCCATCCTGCCAGAAACTCTTTGGTGTGTACATGTTTATGTCCCGCTGTCATTCTGTGTTGTGTGCATAGCTGACACATTGGTTCAGCCCTGGCTATTGTATGAAGTCTGCTTTTGACTGATCTGTGCTGTCAGGGAGCCAGTCATTGTTTTGCATGATGGAAAGTGTCAAAGAAATTCCCTTGCTTCTAATTGACCTCTAAGCTCTCAGAAAGTTAATATTTATAGATTCATTTGTTCTCTCCCTCCTGCAAACTACTGAAATGCAGTTTTTTTTTAAAAAAAATAAATAAATCCTGATATAAACGTCTCAAGCGTTGTTTTCTGGGCGTCTTTGAGGCCCAAACTAAACACTTCGTGCAGCAGAGACTTGTAACGGTTCCCCAATGGCCTTCCTTTTAAGACAAAAGCAGCTTCAGGAAGGGGCAATGTACAAGCAGACAAGTGGTAGTGTATATACTTAACCCATTTCACTGTGGTCTTTTCCCCACGGCCCCCTGTTGCTGCCTCCCCTTCATGAGGTTCTAAACCTGTTTGCCTTTGAAGTCCCCCCTTCCTTTGGTGGTGGTGGTGGTGGTGGGTTGCCATATTTCAATTCTCCATTCTGCCTGGGGCATGCTGGGAGTTGTGGGCCTTTCTAATATGTCTAAACATGTGTCGGATTGCACCTTAAGATGCTGTAGTGGTGATGGTCACCCTGTGGGCCTGTGGTGAGCAGGTCCTGAGAAAAGCAGAGAGTGAAAGTACATCCTCGGGAATTTGTTTTTGGCCCTTTCCTAATTTCGCTTTTGGACCCAATGTATTTTGCAGTTCATTCACTGGATTTAGTGTCCTGCTTTGGCCTGGGATCAGATAGGGTGGCCAGGTGCCCCCTTTTACAGAGGACTGTCCGCTTTTTGAAGTTTTTCTGTTTGAAGGGCGGTCCTGTGCAATTCCAGTTAGGGTGACCATATGAAAAGGAGGACAGGGCTCCTGTATCTTTAACAGTAATGTAGGAAAGGGAATTTCAGCAGGTGTCAATTGAGGTGGGTGAATTTCCCTCTTCATCACAACAGTTAAAGCTACATTAGCTATAGTAGAGTGGCCAGATACAAAAGAGGGCAGGGCTTCTGCAGCTTTAACTGTTGTGATGAAGAGGGAATTTCACCCTCTTCAATTGACACCTGCTGAAATTCCCTTTTCTACATTACTGTTAAAGATACAGGAGCCTTGTCCTCCTTTTCATATGGTCACCCTAATTCCAGTTTAAAGATAATATGCCATAAGAACTGTTGCCCATCCAGAGTTGAACAGCTTGGACAGCCGCTGAACAGGCCTGTTAGAATGGCCCTCCTCCAATCTCTCTGGGGAAGGCATTCCACAACTTGAGTGCCACCACTGTAAAGGCCTCAGTTTAGTAGCCATCTGCCTCACTTCATTTGGCAGGGGCACTCAGAGGTAGGCCTCTGAAGATGAACTTAGGGTCTGGGAGAAGACGATCCGTGAGATAACTTGGCCCCAAGCCAGTTAGGGGCTTTTAAGGGAAATACCAGCACTTTGATTTGGGGCTGGAAACAGACTGGAAGCTAGTGCAGATCAAAAGGTACTGGCATAAGATGATTATATCATACCGTCTCTGTTAATAATCTTGCTGCTAAATTTTCCAGAGCATTTTCAAAGGCAGACCCATGTATAATGCATTACAATATTCAAAACAAAAGGTATCCAGAATATCCCAAGCCATCAACAGGAATGCGCCAAGGCAATCCCACTGATTGCCTTTCACAGGCTTCCACAGTTTGGCTGGCAATCAGCCCCCTGGTTTCCAGGGGGATCTTTGGGCAATGGACCAGCAGGGACAATTGCTGGTGCACAAATGGAGAAAAACTCTGGTTCTATCCCACAAAAAGTGGCATAAAGCCCACTTTAGAGAGTATGTTGTGTCAGATGACAGCAAAGTAGCCTCCTTTTCTGCCACCATTGCGCCGTTTTTCTCCCTCTCTCAAAATACTAGAACCTGGGGTCATCCCATGAAGCTGATTGGTGAGAGATCCAGGACAAATAAGAGGAAGTACTTCTTCACACAGCGCATAGTTAAATTATGGAACTCACTACCACAAGACGTAGTGACGGCCACCAATTTGGATGGCTTTAAAAGGGGGGTGGATAAATTCCTGGAGGCGAAGGCTATCAATGGCTACTAGCCCTGACGGTTGTGTGCTATCTCCGGTATTCGAGGCAATAAGCCCGGGTGCACCAGTTGCTGGGGAACATGGGTGAGAGGGTGCTGTTGCACCATGTCTTGTTTTATTGGTTCCTGGCCGACGTCTGGTTGGCCACTGTGTGAACAGAGTGCTGGACTAGATGGACCCTTGGTCTGATCCAGCACTGCACTTTTATGTTCTTCACTGTTGCAAGAGGTGAGGGGCCTCTTACCAACTCTCCCTGTACCCCCAAATCAGGATCAGTTTGTCCTCTCGGATGGTTTTCCTCAAAACCCATTTGCCGATGTGTACAGGGCCAAAGGCTTTTGTAACCATGCCACGACAACGTGAACATCTGAGAAGTCTGGAAAGGAATCCGGCGCACTCCCTGAGTCAGCGCCAAAATTAGCTTGTCTGTCGGGTTTGGATGAGGAAAGATGTTGACCTTTTTACAGATGGTGGAGCAGAAGCTGTGTAGGAAGTCGGTTGTGCTGACACGGTTGAGATGGCAGAGATGCCTGAAGTGTCTACTGTGCGAGCTGAAAATATGCTGCCTAAGAAAGCCCCTATCTCTACTCTTCCCAGACAAGACAGTTGCCCAGCTAGCTGCTGGATGAGTCTGTTCTTGCCATGACAGCTGCAGGAAACTGTGATGTGGGACCTTGAGCACTGCTGCCTCTGGTGTCTTGTTTTCCCCCGCTCAGGGTGCCACATGCAAAGGGGAAATGGATCTTTTCTGCCACGGCTTTACATTTTGGCTCTTTAAGTCTGTGCCAGCAATAATGTGGCTTTTTGCAAATCGTGCTTTGGACACAACAGGCAAGTCTGAATTAACTTCAGTGTTCCTGTTGACAGCTGCTCGTCAAACAATCACGCAGCAGTGGAAAAAAATGGACGATTTGAATTTATCTGCATGGTATCGAAATATATGGCCTGTGGCAATATCAGAAAAAATAACTTATGACTTGCTTCGAATTCGAGGGAAATCAGAACCAACATCGTTCGATGTCATATGGGGGAGATTAGTTCAATATGCATCACGTCCGAATGTACAACAATGTATGCCTGCTTCAGCTCTGAAAATATGGACATTGTAACAACAAATGAAGGAATACCGCACATTTAGGATTTGGGGTTTTCTTTCTTTCTGTTCTCTTTTCCTACTTTTGTCTCCTTTCTTCCTTTATTATCTCCCCCTACTTTGATTAAGCTTCCTTCCCCTAGAAGTTGTACCAATCAACTTTTATTTTTTTCCTTTTTGTATATTATACATATTCACATAACTGTTGGTTTGATATTAATTGTTAGGGGATTGTTTGTATTCATTCCTTATTTTTGTATCACTTTAAATAAAAAATAAAAAAAAACTTCAGTGGTTTGAAACCCAGACTAAGGGAAAACAGAGTACTGAATTTATTAGCACAAGAGATAGGGAAAGGGCCATTGCTCTGCAGCAGAGGATCCAGACAGGGCTGGGAAAAAATCCTGCCTAAAATCCTGGAGAGACTTTGCCAGTCAGTGTAGTCAGTACTGAGGGAGGTAGGACCATATCTAGAAGATTGAATTTTCAGAAATCCTAAAATATACTAGCTATGGTTAAATTTACATGCTTGGTTAGTTTCTCGGAAGGCAGGGAAGGAATAACTACGATTGCCTTAAATTCTACTTTGAAAAACCTCAGCTATTCCTATGGCACAATCCTAAACATGAATAATAATATTTTTAAAAAAGTTTTGTAGAAGAAGAGGAAAAGTAAAGTAGAAATACAAGGGCCAAGATATGTATTGGCAATTCCCAGAAATAATAAATCTAAAAATCTGCAATCCATAGGGCTGCGCTGTCAACGGGGAGAGATTTATTAGTAAGTAGCTCTATGGCTTTTTTCAGATGAGTCACACGTTGTAGTGATATATTTCAAGAATAACAGCAACAGACTGAAGCTGCTCTGGGCATAGTTCAGTTCAGCGTCTGGACTTCAGATCCATTTGATTTCACTGCATAGTCAAATAATGTGGCTTTGGTACATAAGTTGCATTTTAAAGCCAGCATCTTAGAGGTTTTATTTACAATCTCATTTGGAGCCAGCTGAATGCATTAATGAGAGCAAAGACAAGGCACTGTGCAGCCCAAAGGTTCCACCACCCATCCATCTTGCCAAATAATTCCACATGTGCTGTTGGAGTAGGGTGTAATGCACATACTATGTTTTTGTTTCTAAGTGCACAATTAATAGTTTCATGTGGAAGGGGCCACAGCTCTCCCATCAATCACATATATAGTATGCAGAATGTCCCAGGTTCCGTTCCTGGCATCTGCAATAAAAAAACATCTCTGATAGGGAAGACGTTTATTTATTTATTTTAGCATTTTTAGCCCACCCTTTAGCCAAAATGGCTCTGAAGAAGGCTTACAAAAACATTTCTTAAGCCCCTGCCCACAGGCTTACGATCTAAAAACGCACACCATGACACAAAGGAAAAGGGGACTGGGACGAGGATGGGGCGGGGTGGGGTCGGGAAGAAGAAGAAGCAAATTTAGGCACTCGATTCTTAGTTGCAACGTTCAGCAGGTTATGGACACAGTGAAAGGGCTGCTGCTGCTTCTCCCTATCCCTCTAATAGCCTCATGCGGATCAAGGCACAATGGAGGGATGTCTGGCTGCCGCTTCCTTTCCTTCTGATGGCCTCAGCAGTGACAGTTGGTAGCAAGAAAGAATCATTAGAATAGTAGAGTTGGAAGGGGCCTAAAAGGCCATCGAGTCCAACCCCCTGCTCAATGCAGGAATCCACCCTAAAGCATCCCTGACAGATGGTTGTCCAGCTGCCTCTTGAATGCCTCTAGGGTGGGAGAGCCCACGACCTCCCTAGGTAACTGGTTCCATTGTCGTACTGCTCTAACAGTCAGGAAGTTTTTCCTGATGTCCAGCTGGAATCTGGCTCCCTGTAACTTGAGAAGGAGGGGGGGGACTCTCATCTGGAGGTGAATCCAAACACAATGATGTTTGGCTCGAAATCTTGGGGCGGAAGTGCTAGCGGTGCACTTTCCCGTGCTTCTCCCCTCTCCTTTTCCCATTGGGGCTGAAAGGGCCTCTTAACACTTGCGTTAAGAGGCCCTTTCAGCCCTGGACATGTGCAGGAGGGGGGGAGGGAAGGAAAGGACACATCTGAGGCTGCCAGAAATTGCACAATTCCCCCGGCCACGCTAATGTGCACTTTCCCACCCCGCTCCCTTGCCCTTTCAGGCCCCTGTTGGTGCAGGTGGGAAAGGAAAGGACACTAGGGCCTGAGAACCCGATCGGTGGGGCAAGGAAGACGAGTGCAATTTCCCCAAGGCTAGGGAAATTGTGTATTTTTCCCTGCACTTGACTGGAGAAGGGACCATGGGGTGAAAATATGTCAGGTGCGCTCAGCGGGGTTCAAGAGGGCCGAGCCCTGGGAATGCGTCAAGCTCCCAGGCCCCAGCGGGTTTTCCACCCACCCCTAGTTGTGAAACACCCTCCCCCTTGCACAAGTGGACTTTTGCTTACCTATAGAATAGAGGAACGGTAATGGAGAAAAGCCCACATTCACTGTTTGTTACATCTCTTTATTTCTATTAATTATAGGATTGTTGGAAGGTTTTTTGTTCATACTATTAATTAAAAACAACAACACACCAAGATCTGTGACACCATTTCTTCCATTAGTTGTGATTCTTGCATTTCTGAAGTAATTAAAATTGTATGGAAATTGTGTGGTCGAGTACTTAAAGGCAAATGTCATGTCTGAAGAAGAAGAAAAAACAAAAGACTTGAAATAAAACATAAAACCTTATAATGTTGTTGTTCCATCATGTGGGCGTGTGTTAAGTTTGCATTCAGAATATTGTGCACCATTTTCCCCACCCCAACCCAAAACGACATGGAGAAAATATGTACCTGAAGAAGGTACAAAAACCACACAACTAAAGATTGTCTTAATCCTGTAGAAAGACAAATGGGTGGATATTTTGTCTTTTTGGAGAAAAGATGAGGGAGGGAGAATGAGGGCATGTCTAGATGGGGCGATATCCCGGGGATTGTCCTGGGATTGTCCCTGTGCATCCACATGACACACAGGGGATCCTGGGGGCAGGGAGGGAAGAGCCCTGCATTTCCCCAGGTTATTGCCTTACACTTTTTTCCTGTTTTTCCCCATGGTCCCGGGATGATCCCGAGACCGTGGAAGGTGTGGGCGGCCATCATGGTTTTGTCCAGGTTTTGTTTATTTATTTATTTATTTATTACATTTCTATACCGCCCAATAGCCGGAGCTCTCTGGGCGGTTCACAAAAATTAAAAACATTCAAAGTATAAAACAACAGTACAAAACCATAATATAAAATACAATATAAAAGCTCAACCAGATAAAAAACAGCAGCAATTCAAAATTACAAATTTAAAACACCAAGTTAAAATTTATTTATAGTCTGTTAAAACGCTGGGAGAATAAAAAGGTCTTCACCTGGCGTCTAAAGGCATATAATGTAGGTGTCAAGCGAACCTCCTTAGGGAGCTCATTCCACAGCTGGGGTGCCACAGCAGAGAAGGCCCTCCTCCTGGTAGCCACCTGCCTCACTTCCTTTGGCAGGGGCTTGCGGAGAAGGACCACTGAGGATGACCTTAGGGTCCGGGCAGGTACATAAGGGAGGAGGCGTTCTCCTCAGGTTCCTCATGAGTAAACGTGAGGAGCCGGGCACAGGGCATGGAGCTCTTCAGGAGCTCTGTGCCCATTGGGGGTGGGAGTGGGATTATTATTATTTTTTAAAGAAAACTTATCTTTTCGGTGGAGCGCTTCTGCGCTCATTTTCAATAAAAAACCCCCACTGAAATGGCAGGCCGGGACATTACATGCCGCGTTTGGACTGAGGGGGAGGATCTCGCAATCACCATATCACGAGGTCCCCCCCTCCCCTCCCTAGGTCTAGACATGCCCTGAGAGGTTCATGAAATTAGTGGTGGGATGAGAAAGAGTAGGGAAGGGATTCACTCTCAAAATACCCAATGGCTACAAATAAGTGTGTTCCTTGACTATTGAAAATAGTGCTCTGCCAAAAACATTGATTGTTCCACTCATTATTGTTCCTGTTTGTATCCACTCATTATTGGCTGTGTTGCAGGCTTGCAACATACGTAGCACCCTCCTAGAATGGTTCACGGGCATTCCTGGGCTCTGCTCGCCCCCTTTCAGTTGCTCCGAACCAGCCATGCACAGAGAGACCCACCAAAGGGTCTTTCCAGAGTGGATGTCAGAATCCATTCCAGCTCCTATATTCCATTCCAGAGTTAGGGCAGATTGGAATTGATTCATTCTGCTCCTTTCTAGAATTCTCTGGTGCGGAACCACTTTGGTACTGCTGCTCAGCCTTTGCTTGCACAGCGGCAGTTGGAAGAGCATCCCGTGCAAATCTGAGCTCATTCAAAAAGCCCTGTTAACTCGCTGGGGCAGGGATCAGGCCTTTTGGATTACATTCCTCTGCAAATCGTCATGTACGTTGATGGCGCTCTATAAATAATAACTAATAACAAATAAATATTGGGCCTTAGAGCTTTGACAGCTCTCCTTGACACATCTCATGACTTCAAACATGCTGGCGCTTGGTCCTGGTAATCAGATTGTTTGCAGTGCGGGGCGGGAGGGGGGAGAGGAATTTGTTCTAAGGCAGAGGAAGCTTTTTTCAAAGTTAAGTGATGGATGTCCTTGAACAGAACAGCATTAAAAAAAAAAAAAAATAGAGAGAGGGAGAGATGTTGATTCTGGATGGTTCATACCATAATAGCTGACAGCTGAGTGTGTTTGGTGGCTCTGAAACTGCAGCAGACAAGCCAGACAGTTTTCACAGGCTCCCCGAGGATTTCCTCACAAAAGGAGAAGGTGAATTTTTAAATGTTTCCCCTCCTGCCCACTTGCTGCCAGAGAAGTTATGTAGTTCTTGGCTTATGTCCAGCAGAACCAAGGAAGACCGAAAGAGAGAGAGAGTTTGTGTTACAAAGGTCAAACCAAAGGCAACATTTACATTTACATATTTGCACCTTTCCTTGGTCTCCTCAGTGAGTAAATCCCTGTAGCTGAAGCCGATGCGTTGGGGGGTTGTTTGCAAACTGTGCCAAAAACCAACATATTACCATACATAAGGCCCAAACACACGTTCGGTAACATACTGTGACATAACAGAATGTCACATTCTGTAACGTTCCTTCTGGTGGGAAATTCGGTTCTCCCAGGAAAGGACCAGCATGAAGCTGGATGACCAGTTTGGGGAGACAGGTCGAGAAAGTACCGTCCAAATCTTTCTCTGCCAGCGATTCAAAATGACTCTCACCAGCTGCTTTGCTGTTCATGGGGCAGAAGGAATGGGTCCCTGCATAGTTTTTCTGGGTTGGGAAGAACAGTTGGGGGGCAGGGTCACTTACTTAAGGTATTTTTACCCTGCCTTTTTAAGCAAAAGGTCCTCTCAAGGTGGTTCACAAATAAGATTAAAGAACAATTTAGAAGATGAAATACAATTCACTCTGGGCTCATCTACACCAAGCAGGACATTCCACTATGAAATGGGTGTGAAAGGGGGATACATATATATATATGGGTATATGAGGCCCAGTATTGGGCAAAAGGCGGGATATAATAATAATAATAATAATAATAATAATAATAATAATAATAATAATAATATAAAAGGCAGGAGCCACACTACGGCTTTATAGCAATACTGAAGTGCACTGACTACTGTTGGGGCCCATTGACACATACCATAAACTGTTTTCATACCACTTTCATAGTGTTATATCCTGCTTGGTGTAGATGTGTCATGGGCCCCAACAGTTGTCAGTGCACTTCAGTATCACTATAAAGCAGTAGCGTAGATCCTGCAGTGCATTTCAGTACCACTATAAAGCAGTAGTGTGGCTCCTGCCTTTTATATACCACTTTCATACTGCTTTCATAGTGGAATATTCTGCTTGCTGTAGATGTGCCCTCTAACAGCAGTGTGTGTGTGTGTGTGTGTGTGTGTAATCACTCCATACTTGCAAAATATAGCAGCAGCAATCAAAATTAAACCTTAAAAATAAAAACTGGCAGCATTATTCAGTAAAAGCAGATTTGAACAGCTAGGTCTTTACAAAAATTGTATAATGCCAAACAAATTTGCTTTGGGAGGGAGTTCCACAGCGATGGGGCCATCACAGAAATGCTCCTGTTTCTTAAGTCTGCCAGTGTAATAGATAAGTGGTCCTCAACCTTTTTGAGTCTTTGGGAATTTTGAAAAAGTGTCATGGGTGCTCTCACAAAATGGCTTCAGGGTGGGATACGGAGTTGAGACCGCTGTGTTTGCCTTAGTGGACGATCTCCGCATGAGTATTGACAGGGGGAGTGTGTCCCTGCTGGTACTTTTGGACCTCTCAGCGGCTTTCGATACCATCGACCATGGTATTCTTCTGGAACGCCTGAGGGGATTGGGAATCGGGAGCAGTGTGCTTCAGTGATTCTGGTTCTACCTCTTGGCCAGGTTCCAGATGATGATGCTTTGGGGATAGCTGCTCCTCAAAAGCAGAGCTGTTCTATGGCATACCACAAGGCATCATCCCATCCCCAATGCTGCTTAACATCTACATGAAACTGCTGGGAGAGATCATCTGGAGGCATGGAGCGGGGTGCTATCAGTATGATGATGACACCCAAATATACTTCTCTATGCCTTCAACATCAGCGTCAGCTAAAGATAGTGTGTCTCCTCTGAATGGATGCTTGGAGGCGGTAATGGGCTGGATGAGGAAAAACAAACTGAAGCTGAATCCAGACAAGATGGAGGTGCTTGCTGTCAAGGGCCTTGACCTGGGTTTGGAGGTGTGTCAACCAGTTTTGAATGGGGCTACACTCCCCCTGAAAGACTGCATTCACAGCCTAGGGATGGTTCTGGATCCGTCACTCCAAATGACAGCCCAGGTAGATGCAACGGCCAGGAGTGCCTACTATCAGTTTCAGCTGTTATGCCAGCTGTGCCCTTTCCTAGAGTTGGAAGACCTAAAGATGGTAGTGCACATGCTGGTAACCTCGAGGCTCAACTTCTGCAATGCGCTGTACATAGGGCTACTATTGTACCTAGTTCAGAAACTTCAACTAGTTCAAAATATGGCAGCCAGGTTGGTCATCTAGGGGTGAGCACATTTCCCCAACATTAAAATCACTTCACTGGCTGCCAATTAGTTTCCTGGTGAAATACAAAGTGTATTATCTTTAAAGCCCTATATGATTTGGGTCCAGGTTACCTGCAGGATCGCCTTCCCCCATATAATCCGCCCCGCACACTCAGTCAGCCAAAACTACTAGGCAGACAACTGTTACCCTGAGGACCTTTTCTTCAGTCACCCCCCAGAATGTGGAATGGCCTGCCGGAGGAGATTCATCAACTTATCACTCTTTCTGAGTTTAAAATAGCTATAAAGACTAGTTTCTTCTGGCAGGCCTACCCAGATGACTATTAAACTTAAGAATTTTAAGATGTCCTGATTGTTGTTTTAATATTGTATTGGTTTTATATGCTCTTTTAATTAGTTTTATGCATTTGATTCCCCACCTTGATCCAAAGGGAGAGGTGGGTAATAAATAAATAAATAAATTTTAATGTTGTTGTTGTTATTGTTCCCAGCAATAAATATTACCAGTGAGCAGGGCTTGCACAGCTGATCTTAATGCATGGTGGGTTCATGTGTACAAAGCCATAAACAACTTGGGACCAGGATACCTGAGAGAGCGCCTTCTCCCTTACCACCCTGCCCAATCACTGAGGTCGTTGGAAGGCATGTTCCTGGTGGTTCCACATGGACCTGTGGCCTGATTAGAATCCACCAGGAGAAGAGCCTTTAATGTGGCAGCCCCTTCTCTGTGGAACTCCCTGCCCCTGGAGGTCAGGCAGGCACCAATACTAGACTGCTTCCGGCACCTCCTGAAAACAACTCTGTTTCGAGAAGCCTTCCTCAACTGACTAGCCACTGTTTTTCCGGTTCCTTTGTTTTTAAATTGAACTATTTTAATTTGCTTTTTTAATATTTCTTTTACTGTTTATACCTATGTTCACAGCTCTGGAATCTGTGTTAGATAATTGAGTGGAATAATAATAATAATAATAATAATAATAATAATAATAATAATAATAATGATGTTATTTATGCCAAGACTGGGTTGAGTTTGAATAGGCAGCTGGTAGGGAAGGGATTAAGCCATTTCTTCTCTTACAACACTACCTCAGTCTCTCTCCTCCACTCAAGATCCCAGTATCTTAAGGTGCTTTCTGTCTTCAGACATGAATGTCTGTTGAAGGGGGAAAAAAGAGAGGACATTGAGCAAGGAGAGGGGAGGGGGAATGGAATGGATGTCTTGGAAAATAGTGTGGGGCAGGAGACCCCCATACTGCAATGTTACATTGGAGGTCCCACTTGTTCCCTGTAATCAGGGGTGGTGCTAGGAACTTAAAAGAGTCGGGACCCAGCTGCTTTGGGGATGCCTGAAATAAATTGAGGAAAATACCATTTTAGGGAGGGGGCTGGGTGGTGGTGGTTAATGTAAAAATTTAAATTGATGACTGCCTTGTTCAGAGTCTCAGTGATAAAGCAGGCAGTCAATCAATCAAAATGTATATAGGCATGAGCATATTGATGTCACCCCTGTGGTGATGATCTCCTGCCAGTGCAGATGTCATTGTGCTGAAGTCTTTTCAGAGAGGGCTGTGGGTAAACTTACAAAACGGCTACCTGGATGGGGAGGGACTTGCCATTCATAAAATGGCTGCCATGGTGGGGAGGGACGCCATTCATAAAACGGCTACCATGGTGGGCGTGGTCAGTCACAAAACACTCATTGCCCAGAAGACCAGCTGGAAAGACTAAAAGAAAAGTAACTTGCTCATGAACCGAAGTACAAGACAGAGTTTGTGTTTGGGATAAGAGCGCCAAAACACAAACTCTTCGGTTGAACCGAAATTAAGGTTTGTTTGTTTTTTTAAAAGGTAGCCCAGATTGTTTGTTAGATTGTTTGTTTTTTAAAATAAATAAATGAAGAAATACAATTAAAATTAGGAGACACAGATTGCTTGGTGGGCAAGTTGTTGGAGACCCCAGCTATAAACACTTCTTGGTCAATGCTTCAGATAATTGTTATATTTATTTATAAATTTATACCACACTGCCTCCATCATTCAAGGATGTAGAATTTGGCTGTATGTTCTTGTCTGATTGTTAATTAGCTGCAGATTATATTTATATGAATCAGGAAAAACTGCTAGAATGAAGTGACCTTTTTGAACAAGTCATGAGAACAAATCAAGTGGGCTTTTGAAGTGTATTCAGTTGGTCAGCAGGGAATACAGTGAAGACTGCATTCATTTCCATGTGCAGACACTAATCCCATCAGACTAGTCCTCAGGAGATCAGTAGGAAACATGTCCAGCCGACCCGTTTGGTGAGCTGATGTATGTGTTTATTGGACACATTACACAGTATTTTTAAGGAAAACACACACACCCTGAACCAGCTCATTAAAACAGAAACGAACTCTTCGCAGTTGGGTTTCACTTCATCTTGGATGCTGTTTACAATTCCTTTTTATCTTATGATACTTGAACAGTGTGTTCAGTCAAAGCCTGCTCTTGAACTAGGTTTGAAAAACCTCTAGGCAAGGCTGCCAAATGCCCCTCAATTCACAGAATGATTGTTTATTTCAAGGAATAATCTTCCCGTCCTCTTTTCAGTCTGCATCTCCTGGAAAAAGAAGAAGCTATTATTCATCATCATGGTTCACAGTATCAGAATAAATTTTGGTCTTTTGGCAGTATTCAAGAACTTTAGAAAGCATAAGTCCCTGATAAAATGAAAGCCCCAAAAGGGGAAAAAAGCACCCCCAAAGGGACCATAAACATGTCTTTACTTAATAGTTTCATTAACTATATGTTCTCAGCAGGGTATTCTATCCTCCAAAGTGACCTGATGTCAGCATAAAGATGCTCAAACTAGCAAGATATCTCATTTTCCACAACTTTGGGCTTCCTTTTCAATAAACAGGTTTTTTCTGAGGTCTCCTTAAAACAAATTTGATTTTGTGAGCTTCTTTAGATGTTATGAAGTAGTGGTGGAGAGGGAGGGTGAGTGAATTTTTCCCATGGTCTAAGGTCATGTCTAATGGGAATAGGAGTTTGGGGAGGGGCGTAGCTCACTGGGAGTGATATCTGTTGCCAGGAGATTGGACTTTTGGGGGGCTTGCTGGACTTCCACAGCATGCCCAACTCAGCTTGCTTTTGCAAATTGAATTACACATTTTCCCTGAGTTCCGGGGACTTTTTACTAGGGCTGTGATCCGCTTCTCTTTGGGGCAGAGGAGCAATAGCAAGGCAGCCTGATTCGCCTCCGGAAAACGTGGAGGCGAAGAGAGTCCGGGGGATCGCCTCAATCCGGAGCTCCGGATGCAGGTAAGTGGGGGGGGGAGGGGGACTTATCTGGCACTGCCACTGCTGCCGCAGTCCCTGTGGCAAAGGCAATGGAGCCAGGTAAGGGGGCAGGGAGGAGGAAGGCTTACCGTTGCGGGCTTCAATTGCGGCCCTGGTTGAAGCCAAAAGTGAAGGCCGAGTCTTCTTCTGGCTTCAAGCCAGGGCCTCAATTGAAGCCCATGATGGACCGGGACAGACGCAGGTAAGTGGGGCGGGGGGGGGTTGGTCTACCTGCGCCACTGGCACCGCTGGCGCCACCATCCATGCGGCAACGGTGGCGGCGGAGCAGGTAAGGGGGCAGGGAGGAGGGAGGCTTACCTGTGTCCATCACAGTCCGTCGTGGGATTCAATTGAGGCCCCAGTTGAAGCCAGAAGTGAAGGCTGAGGCCTCTTCCGGCTTCAAGACGGAGCCTCAATTGAAGCCCACGATGACAGACACAGGTAAGGAGGTTGGGAGGTTGGATTACCTGGCGTCGGCTCTGTCCAAGCAGCGATGGTGGTGGAGCTAGATCTCACTCCGCGGAGCGGAGCGGAGGACGGACGGATAGGCCTGAAGAGGATCGGGCCCGATCCAGAAGTTCCGGACCGGGCCACGAAGTGGATCGGGGGGTCCGTGCACAGCCCTACTTTTTACTCATTTTTTTTGGTCTCAGACATAATTTCCACAAATAGAGATAGGAAAAAGTATGGCTACAAATTGTGCTAATATGCACAAATTGCAGCCTTAATTTGTGCAAATGACGCAATTTATGTCTGTATTTTTTGCAAATCACACAAATGTCTTTTTACTAATTTTTGTGTGTGTGTGTGTAAATCTCACCAGCTAGCCCAACTTGTTGTGTATCGAGTTGGACCATTTTGTGGGTGCCTGTAGGTGCCACATTGGGGACTGTTGCCCCTACCCCAGCGTGTGGGGTTGGTGGCTAGCTGGATAGATAAACATGCACATTTGTTCCTTGTGTTCCCTCATATAGCAACAGAATATGAACTTCTCTGTTGGGAAGTATTTGGGGAATGGCTGTAGTTCAGTGGCCCAGCATATGTGTTACATGCAAAACGTCCCAGGTTCAAATATTGGCATCATCACTACTATGCAACATGGACTATCTTCTGACTCAATATAATGCGTGCTCCTATGACAATACACACATTTTTTTCCCTTCAAGCAAGACCTGGAAGTGTGCATAGAGAGGTTCAAATCCTTCCTTCTCCCTTCATAATTCCACCCAATAGTAATGTCGAATGACCAAAGCAGCTCCCTGATTTGTTCAAGACGAGCCTTCTCCAACGTAGTGCCCTCCAGATGGTTTGGATTAGAAATTTCATACCTTTGGCCATGCTAGCTGGGGCTGATGGGAGTTGAACTCCAAAACATCTGGAAGGCATCAGGTTGGGGAAGGCTGTACCACACCATGCATTCTTAGGAAAATGGCAGCCACATGGAAATATTCTCTGTAGCACCCAGGTTTGAGATGTTTTTCACTTTGCTCTGAAATTATAGTACAAAAGAGCTTATTTATTTATTTTGTTAACCAGAGAAGCTGTTTTTGATTCAGATATTTCTTGAGAAGGAGGAAAAGCAGTTTGAATATAAAAGTCTATTAACATTCATAAGCTGTTAGAAGGGTTGGGATGGTGGGGGGGGGGAGAGGCTAATCTTCTGCTAGAGGATTTGTATCCCCATGGGTGGGTACATAACTTTGACTCACTGAATTCATTAATTCATACTCATGCAAGCAACCCAGGAATTCTTAACAATAGCTTAGAACTCTAGATGACATATTTGGAGTAGAAACGAGTGTAAATTTACAACCAAGCTGTAATCTAGCACTATCCTAAAGAAAGCAAAAGAACTTGACTTGCCATCAATTACGGAGGCAATTCCAAGACTGTTAATTTGAGTGGCTAAGTAAACAGAACTTGACACGTATTGTACTGCTGTCTGAACTATTTTAACTTACTGCTTATTCACAAATGGATCGCTGGAACTTGAAGAGTTATATTGAGAGTACGAATTTGATTTCATTGACGTGGGGGTTGTACGCACTCATCAAACACTCCCCTATATATATTTCATCATGCTTTCCGGGTAATAAGATATTTTCCAGCTTCCATCCTTTGTTTTTCAGTTCCTTATTTTTCTGAAATGAGTGGAAGCGTTATGGGTTTCAATCTCAAAACATTTCTATGTATGCAATAGGGGCCTTTGTGCATGAGGAATACCATACATATTAACCAGCACTGTCTCTCGCCATGTAGAGGGAAAGGGTACTGTTGGAGCTGGTGGTCTGTGGAGAAGCAGTTCCTTACCTAGAGGACAATCTGTCCCAGAGATGGCACCAGGATTTGCAGAGGCCTTGGGCAAATTGTTCTCATTAATGATGGGAATTATTTCATATTGATGCCTCCTGTTAGAAAGGCAGTTAGCAGAGAAAAACAAAAGGCAGAACAGAATGAGCATTCACTAGTCCCACATACACGCAAGGCGAAAAAGGAGACAACACCCTTCTTTAGTGAAGAAATGTAAAAATAGTTTAGTCACGATATGCTTGCATTTAATATGTTGGTACAGTGTACAGTTTCAAAGAGAGTTTGATCATTCCATTTGTGGAATAGCACCAGCAGAAGCAAGAAAGGAAACACAAGTGCTCCCAGCAATGGAGGAGTTCAGAGAGAGAGAGAGAGAGAGAGAGAGAGAGAGAGAGAGAGAGAGAGAGAGAGAGAGAACAGGAGGGAAGGAAGGAAGGGGAGGAGCAAAAGGAACAAATCACAGGAAACCACACTGAGGGCTATAGAGATTCTAAGGCTAGTTGTTGTAAACATTCTACTGAACTAACAAACTGCAACATTGCCCCCTTCCAGTAACTTGCAGATGAAATTGCCAACAATTGTGCCCCATTTGCTTGGCCTGTCCCTCTGGGCCCAATCCACACAACTGCTCAGAGGGAGGGGGAGAGGCAAGTAGAATATGATGTTATAAGTTCTGCATATGCAGATAGGGCAGGTGAACAGGCATCAACAGCAAAGAGGAAGAGCTGAAGGTTCAGGAGCCTTGAGGGGTCTGCAGTTGGGTGGCCTAGTGTCCTCTTTTGCAGAGAACAGTCCTCCCTTTGAATGCTGCTAGAGAACCACCTTGTATTTGAGGCACCCTCTATTTGAAAGGCTATCTTGTTTTCCCTACACTACCCCACCAATGAGAACAGTGACTTTTTGTGCATGTGGCTACAAGAGAGAGGGCCTTTTCAGTGGTGACACCCCATGTGTGGAATGAACTCCCCCCCAAAGGTTAACTTGGCACATTTGCTGTTATCTTCCTGGCACAAGGAAACCCCTTTCTTTGCTTCCAGGCATTTTTAGAGACCTACTGCTAGGCTAATATGGCTGTTTTATCGATTACTGTGCTGATTATTTTGCATTATATTGTACTTTTTAACTTTTAAATATTTGTACTGTATTATATGTGGATAGAGAGGCATTTTTCTTCCTCTCCCATAATACTAGAACCCAGGTCAAGCGGATTGTTGGGAGATTCAGGACAGATAAAAGGAAGTACTTCTTCACCCAGCGCATAGTTAAACTATGGAATTCATAGTGGTGATGACACTGCTTTGTCGGTCCAGAGTGCTGGACTAGATGGACCCTTGGTCTGATCCAGCGTGGCACGTCTTATGTTCTTAAGTTCTGCACTCCTGCCTTACTACAATTAGCACTACTTGTATTTAATACTAACTGGAAACTGCAAAACATTAAACAAAAAACATCTTCATTCGCCAAAACCCTATTTACTTATTACATTTTCTGTGGTGCAAACTTATTTTGTTCTCTATAAGCTGTGGACAGCATGAGTATTAGGCCAGGACGCTGCTATTCATGGGGAATAGTTACTCACTTTTTTCCAGCATAAGGAGCTGATGGTAGCAAGCACACACATCTATAGAATGCACTGTATAGTAATGGCTAACTTTATGCCGAAAGATTTATAGATTTAACCTTTCTGCATTCCAGCCAGGTCAGAAATTTATTATAATTCTGTTTTGGTGCCTAGCAGTTCTAATCGTAAAGAAAGCACACCAACAGGACAGTCCTTGCTGGCAGTCCTGATTTGCAGCGTAAATCAAGCTTGTTTCCTGTCTAAAACTGTCTTGGGGGCAGCTGGTATTTACATCAGACATTCAGCATGGGGTGGGTGAGTAGGGTTAACCCTCCTTCCCACCCCCGGTACATCATGCATCATAGGGTTAAATGGTATACATTTGCCTGAATAATACATCTGTATGGAGATAGAAGTTCCAGTTCTGGGGATTGTAAGTAGATAGATATTGTTACATATGAATCTTGTATGCACTTTTTATTGTAAACTAATAGCATTAGTGATGTTGCTGAAAAATGACCCGGCGCATAATATGGACTTCTCCTACTCATGGGATTTGGCTGCATTATGAAGTAAGCAACATCTGTTTCCCCAATTTTTGTCCAGCTCAGATTGAGTCAAATCCCAAACACCTGCACATTCTTCCCACCCTCTCTTTAGCCTTTGCCTCCCTTAAAAGCCCAGGAACACACACCTCTGGTTGGCCGTCTCTACGTTAAGAGAAAACCCTGCATCCTTACCAGGCTTTCTTTTTTCTTGGGTTTTTCCACATTCACTACAGGCTCCTTCAGACAGTGGCCAATGGTGACCATGTGATTTGTAATTGAAAACTTCCCTTTTGGGCAATGCTTCATAAAGTTAAATGAAACAGCACCATCTAGTGGTGGAATTCATCCCACCATTATTTTAAATACTGCATTATCTCTGTGAGTTTTTAAAAATGAGATTGCTGGGGTCAAGTGTGGGAGATGTCCTGGAGGATGATGGCATCATATAAAGGACTAGCAAACTTCCATGAATGGCCAATCACGAACATGCAATAAATCACTCATGCAGAGAAGCTAGTTGATTCCTGCTGATCTACTTTACTGGAGGCTCTGTGCAAGGCCTTCCTCTCTCCTTGTTGATCTCAGACAAAAGGACCCTGGAAAATTGGCACAGGGAAATTTCCCAGGATCCTCAGGTTCCGTGATATCGCTATTTGCAGTGTTTCAGGTAGCAAGGAGGAAGAAAATGAGAGAGGAGTTGGGCAGAGGCTTTCTGCGGCCAGGTGAATAAGTGGGAGGAGAAGGGAACTTGTGGGGAAAGGGACTCAGAGGGGGGTGTTCTCAGAGACTGGAGAACTCCTGATTATGCTATTGGGAGCCCAACAGCATCCAAATGTGTGATTATGTCACTAGTCCATGGGGTCATTCATTGGTGACATTCCATGTGATTTGACCATCTCAGGGAACTCCTTTGTACAGAATGGTATACGATCCAGCCACTCCTGATAATGTGAGAATTGAGCCCAGGTCTCCATATAAGGAAGTCAACTTTCTGCAACCTCAAGTAAGGTTGAGGTAGACAGGAGTTCTCTTCACTTTGCTCCCCCTGCTTTCTGACCCTTATGACTAAAATCTTGGCAGGTGGAGGAATATGAGGGCAGAGCTCTTAAAAATAGAAAATAAAGCTACCCAAATTCACTTAAACATTGGCAGAAAGAATATCTGGGTTCTTTTTCAAATGCATTTTTGGACTCTAACCACAAAAAAGGGTGTATTAGTTGGATTCTCCTGGCCTTGTCTTAGAATCGTTTACGAAATGCAAAGTCTAGTTTTGTAATTCATCAAACCAACACACCCAAGAAGACTGACCTATCTGTTATCTCGGCAGTTAATCCAGCTGTCAGAACGTTTTCCAAGTACTGAAAATGTTGCAAACCCCAGGCCTTTGAGAATGGCTTGGAAGCACTATATGTACCTCCAGGTTTATGACTCTGAATCTTTTAGGAGGATCTTTTTTCTTACGCTTTCCAGCTGAAGATACATCCATCTTTGGAACAGAGGAGGCTTGCTTGCTAGAGCTATGTACATCTGAGTAAGAAATGATAGCAGCGCAATGCTTGCTGGATGGAATGCAAGGATATTTTCTAAGCTTGGCTTCCTGCCTTCTCCCCTCCACCATGTTATCGTGCATGTCTTGACTGTGGGCCAGTTCCTGGCGAGAATGTGAAGAATGCGCAAATATGCTGTGGTCTGAGCGAATGTGAACGGACTTCCAACACCGCCCAGCCACAAAATAAGTCAGGAGCATGCAATGATGTCTAATGCTGAATCAGACCTGAATCAGACTGATCTATTCCAGTACTGTCTACTCCTGGGATTGGCACCCTGGCACCTTGCAGATGTTTTGGATTCCAACTCCCATCATCCCCAGGCAGCATGGCTAGTTGTCAGAAACATCTGGAGGGTTGGGGAGGGCTGTCTTAAACCACGACACAAACACTATCTGGGCTACCTGGCTTCATGCTTTCTTCAGGAATGGTACTAGTCCTAAAGCTGATGCCCACCTTCTGAGAAATGCAGCCTACTCTACAAGCTTAAGAACCTGGACAGCCTTCTGGTTTTGCAAGATGATTTCCATCCTCATCCTCATCCTTTCAAGGAAGAGTCTAAGCTCAATGGGAGAGCACATGGTTTGCATGCAGAAAGTCCCAGGTTGTTCTCTAGGTAGCATTGGGAAAGACTCCTGCCTGAAATCCTGGAAAGCCACTGAGCAATGTGCGGCCCTCCAGATATTGTTGGACTGCAATTCCCATTATAACTCACCAATGACTATGCTGGCTAGGGCTGATGGGAGGTGTAGTCCAACACCATCTGGAAGGCCACATGTTCCTCACCTCTGGGGTAGACAATATTGAGCTAGAGGGGCCAATGGGTAGAATCCAACCTAAGTCCAACTTAGAGCAGACCAATTAAAATGAGTAGACCGATTAAAATTCAATTCCATTCATTTCAGTGGGTCCACCCTAAGTTGGACATGTTGGATTTACCCAGTGGTTTGACTTTGTATAAAGCAGGTTTCTATAATAATTTGTGTGTGAATTTTACAAGTTGTCACTTATACTGCTGTCCTGTATGTGTCTAGTTAGAAGTCAGTCCCTTTGAATTAAACAGGTCTTACTCCCAGAGAAATGGGTAAGATTTGAAACTTACTGCATGTTTATTTGGAAGTAAGTCCAACTGTGTTCAGTGGGCTTATTCCTTACTAAGAGTGCCTAGGACTGCAGCCTTGCTGAATGAAATACACCTTTATTATCCCACCATGGCAAAAATAAAAGATCCGTGAGCATTTGAATGGCTATTTCTTATATGGTGTCTAAAGATAAAAGCCTATTTGTCACCCGATCTTTCCAGACTTTACCCGCTAGTGAAATCCAAGTAGAACACATGGAAGAAAGCATGTCAGAGCTTGGAGGGGGAAGGTAGCACAAGAATAACTGCAAGAGTCCACAGTCATGGACATCTTGTGTTACCGATATTAATCCATTTCTGGAAGAACTCAGCTTTGCTTAACTCTTTCCGGGTACAAAGATGTTGTAGTAAAAAGAAAAACAACCAACAAACCTACTCCACACTAATTTATTATCTCTGGGATTATAAATACAGGTACAAGGTTTAATTGGTAATCAACCATAGTTACAATGAATCAGGGTGTTCTCCTGCACAAGGTCCACTGGAAGGCATTGTGGATAGAGTTGTCAGCTGGTCACGGAAGGGGAATAACACCAGCCTGGCCTTTTATCCCTTCGATAGAAGTCTGAGCTGCAGAAATCAACAGGTGAAACTTTTAATGGCATAGAAGTTGTGTTGTCTGTTGTACCTTGGCTCAGAGCTGGCCCTACCATTAGGCAGAGGGAGACAGCTGTCTCAGGCAGCGGTTGCTGTGGTCCTCAGACACCTCTACTTTTTTTACCAACTAATTTGAAGAGTATAAGAAGCAGATTTAAGCCAGGTCAGACTATTTGTTCACTTATTCCAGTGTTTCCATCTATGTATTGCAAAAAGGAGGGGATGCATCACTTAAAAATCGGACAAAACAGGACATAGATTTGCATATATTCTCTGATGTAAGGGTGAATAAAGCAATTTACTTAACGGTGCAATCCTATGCATGTTTAGACCGAAAAAGGCCTACAACTCCCAGCATGTTTACTCTGAAGTGCATCCCAGTGACTGGGCTCACACAACACAATAACAATATGTCACGACACAGGCCTCACACACTAGGCCTTGTTGCACACAAACCCTCCTCAAGCCAAGCGCCACCACTTGAACAACCTGAGGGTAGGGTAAAACACAACCTTTCCCTCATATGAGAGGGTAAAGGCTAGAATCTGAAAAGGTTTTACTGTGTATGTAATAAGCCGAAGGTTATATATAAGGTGTTTACGATAGTAACTGTAGAGCAGGTGATAAAGCCAAGCAGAGACGTGGTTTGAGGTAACAAGACAAAATAAAATGTTGTCTTGTTGTGGCTACCAGGAGGAGGGCCTTCTCTGCTGTGGCACCCCGGCTGTGGAATGAGCTCCCTAAGGAGGTTCGCTTGACACCTACATTATATGCTTTTAGACGCCAGGTGAAGACCTTTTTATTCTCCCAGCATTTTAACAGTCTATAAATAAATTTTAACTTGGTGTTTTAAATTTGTAATTTTGCATTGCTGCTGTTTTTATCTGGTTGAGCTTTTATATTGTATTTTATATTATGGTTTTATACTGTTGTTTTATACTTTGAATGTTTTTAATTTTTGTGAACCGCCCAGAGAGCTCCGGCTATTGGGCGGTATTATTTTAAAAATAAATAAATAAATAAATAAATATTTTTGTTTAACAGATCTTAGTTACTTCAAATTCAAGTTAACCTGCTTAATCTACTAGTTTTAATAAAAACAGTAATCTTAAGTCTCTAAAAATTGTATCTCCTTTCACTCTCCACACCACTGACACTCCCAACCAACTAACCCCCGCTCTAGACTCCCCCATTTATACTCCTCCCCACCCCTTCACAGCATCATCAGCCACACCCACTCAGTCCAACATTCTGCACTCACTAGACAAACAAATTCAGACGTAACTAAGGGACCAGAACTGTGGGGTAATGCCACACATACCGTCAAGGTTACGTTAGTATCTCTTGCAACATGGTTTTTTTTCTTGTCTGAACCAAGGCCATAGCTAGACCTAAGGTTTATCCCTGGATCGTCCAGGGGTCAAACCTGTTCATCTAGGTGACACACAGGGGATCCAGTGCTCAGGCAGGGGCGAACCCTGGATGATCCCAGGATGAACCTTAGGTCTAGCTGTGGCCCAGTCACACAAACAATCCACAGTTTTTTAATCACAAACAACCCATGGACCACATGACGTTCACCTAGGGTGACCATATTTGGGAAACCAAAAAAGAGGACACCTAGTGTGTGTGTGGGGAAGCAGCTTTCTGAGTCCTGCAGAAAGTACGTTATTCCCCCGCCACCTTAAAGAACCCGATTGGAGTGGAGGAGGGGAAAGGATTTCATTCTGCACCACCACCATCCACTCCAATTGGGGCCTTTTCTATAATGTCCACGAATGACCCACTTTCCCCTTTAAGACCTCAATTGGAGCTCAGGGTGGGGGAATGATGTGCCTCAAGAAAGCATGTCATTCCCTCCTGCCATGCTAATGGCAGCCTTAAAGAGGAAGGTGTGTCATTCCAGGACATTATTGAAAATTATAGAAAATCCCCCCTGACACCATGGAAAGAACAAAAACCAGGACAAATCCGGGGAAATCCTGACAGTTGGTCACCCTACGTTCACCTGCTCCCACAGTGATCTCAGCTCCACAGCTCAGTTTTCCCGGAATATCCTTGACTGCTTTTGTCACAGTTTTCCCATCTCTCTCATGTCCATTCCGAAGAACGTTCACTGTGTGCCTGTCCTTTGAGAGGTTGTTGCTGTTTGCGGTGAGTTCTGGGTTCAGTGAACAGCCAAATAGCTGTGAGGGGCGTGTGCATGGGTATCAGAGGTGTGCAGGATTGGGTCTGTCTGCCATTTTTGCCACGTTTTGGATGGGTATTGTCGTGTTTTACCACTGAGTGTGCTTGGTGTTTTATTTTAAAATACAAACTTATCTCTGCACAGGAGTGCATATTCGACAGAGTTCATATTCCTCCATGTGTTGCTGTGTGTCTGCACTCATGTGCATCCCTCACGAATCATTAAAGAACAAAACCTCTGCCCTGTACCCATCTCCCTAGCCCTGCTCGCTTCTATCGATATACATGCACAAGTGCCGTAATGGGTCACATGTGTTCCCACAATGGCACTCCTGTAATTTTGTAAACATTAGTTGTGTGTGCCCCGTGAGCGCCGATCACAGAAGAAGGGAATGTTCGGACACCCTCTTCCATTGCGAAAGGGCTGCTTGGGTAGATTAGGCCTAAGTGTTGTATAAATAAATACACCATATTGTTTCTCTGGAATCTATTGCCCATCAGTTTCATAGGCTGACCCTTTTTAGTATTTTGAGATTGGTATTAGCAACATTCAGTTTCTCGGAATGTTTTTCAACAGTTAATTTTCTTCTCCATCTTCTCTCACTTTTCTTTTCTTTCTTTACAACTGCTCCTTGTCACCTCTGAATGGTTGGTGACACCCCATAATTTACCACCAGGAATGCAGGCATGAAGGAAGATGATGGGATGAAATATGGTGTCAAGTTTGTATCTGCTCACATTTCACACACTAAAGGGACAAGCCCCTTTGGCTAGTTGCCATGCAGAATTTTCTTTTCGAAGTAAATAACTCAGAACAGGGAGAAAGAGAAAGAGGAAAAACCCAACAAACTCAGCAGCAGAATGTCATTAGCTCATAGGATAGGATGCACGTTCTGTGAAAGTTTTTTTTTTAATCATGAGGTATGGCTGCAGTTGGAAAATTAGGTGAGCGGAACTTTTTAGTTTCAACTTTGAAGATTGTTTCCTGTGTTCAGATTAAGGGATGTGTGTTTACACATTATTTCTGTTCTTAAGGGAGCAATCCTATGGATGTTAAGACAGAAAAAAGCCCTACAACTCCCAGCATGGCCTGGAGGAGAAGGCTATCAATGGATACTAGTCCTATGGCTATGTGCTACCTCCAGTGCCACAGGCAGTAAGCCTATGCACACCAGCTGCTGGGGAACATCGGACAGAGAGTGCTCTTGAACCAAATCTTGCTTGTGGGTCACTGGTCAACAGCTGCTTGGCCACTGTGTGAACAGAGTGCTGGACCAGATGGACTTGGTCTGATCCAACAGGGCTATTCTTACGTTCTTATTCCCCAGCCATCCATACTGGGACTTGCAGACTTTTTTCTGTCTAAAACATGTTGTAAACCGCCCAGAATGCTTCGGCTATTGGGTGGTATAGAAATGCAATAAATAAATAAATAAATGCGTAAGATTGCACTCCATAAGTTTAGATTCGCATAGATGATGGCAGAGAAGTATCTCACTCCCTAGCCTTTTGGGGGATCCCTATGGTTACTTGAAGGAAAGACACCTTTCACAAAATCTGGAGTGCTTTTCTCTCTTATCATCAGTCAATGGGATAGATCCAGATGAAGTCAGTCATGACTGAAGGCTGACTAACCTAATCTGGATCCAGATGTAGAAAACCTGTGTCCCTCCAGATGTTGTTGGGTTCCAATTCCCATTCAGCCCCAGCCAACATGGTTACAAGTGATGGGAGTTATAGTCCAACAGCATCTGGAAGGCTACCAATTCCTCACGCCTTATATAGATACAAAGAGAAATTCACATTTGTCTGTTGGAGGCAGAACTGGGGTTGAAAAGAGAAGTTTGGAACTGGGAAGGAACCAGTAGTTCTTTTTCTGACTGCTGACTTCCTTCTTTCTCCCATAGTCTCCTCCATCTTTCTTTTATGGGGAAAGAGATGTAGTGCTCCTTGCCCACCAACTGTCTTTGGCCTTGCCTCCCTTCTCTCTTCTTTTGGGGAGGAGCTTTTCTGGGAAGACAGGAGGATGGTTTGACCATGGTCTACAATCTTCCTGGGCTTGCATAAAAATGGCATCTCGACAGCATTTGTAAAGGGCCATTTATACAAATGACAACCATAATGCGGCTATTTATGCAACATTATAGGTGTAAATGGTCCATTTATACCTGTAATGTTGAATAAATAACTGCTTTACAGATGCAGTTTGAAAAAGACCAAGATGTCAGTTATGCAAAATGGTGACTTGGCAAGGGATTGGAAGGCCACATGTTGCTCGCCAGGTGCGGAAAGCAGGGTCAGGTGGCTGGTGGAGGCCCAGCAAGCGGGTCATGACTCGGACTAAGGTGAATTCACCCATCTCTAGTGTAAAGCTCAATTTGTGTTTGTGAGCTGAACTGTGGGCATTTTCTCTGGCTCCACAATTTGCAAAAATTTCTGAGCAATTTGCTGAAATTACAGCCGAATTTGGCTGAATTTGCACAAATAGCTCAGAAATCACAATAAATTCTGAAACGTGTAAGAAAACAAAATGCGCAAAATGTCCAAACTGGCCTGACTTGCTGCAGATCTCACTGCAGTGGGAACCAAAATGAAGTCCATGGGGGTCAAACCAAGGAAAACCTGCTGAACTTCACCCTCCAAATGGATTTCTCCAACATCCCTAATAGCTATAGATAGACACATGCACACTTGGCATCACCAAAAGGTAGGAGAGGAGATCACAGATATGCTTTAAATTTATATGCGTTAATGTATAGGTACAGATTCAAGTTTAGAAATAATGCCTATAACTTAAAGAGAAATCAGTGCATCTCGTTAGAGAGGGAAGTTAATGTGACCAGGTGATCCATGTGCCTGCTCTGCCTGCTGCTCGGGTGCTAACTAATGGATATCTTCAAGGGTCCTCCTCTCCATTTGTTAAGCTGGACATGGACTGGGTAGCCCTTCAAACAGAGCCTGGATGCACAATCTTTTGTGACTCCAAAAGCCACATGTGATACAGCTCAGAGTTTTGGGACATGCACACACCAGTGAGCCTGAGGTAAGTTTGATCTTTCCTCGCTGCTAGCAGTGGTGTTGAAAGATCGATCTGTATAACTGGGGGAGGGATTGGAGAGTACAGGCAGTGGGGAAATTGGCATCAGTGGGCGGAGAGGCCAGGCACCTTGTGGGAAGGCACAGTAAAGTCCTCGGAGGTCCACAGACTTTGAACCCCTGGAATTGAATGGCTTTAAAAGGGGGTTGGATAAATTCCTGGAGGTAAAGGCTATCAATAACTATTAGCCCTGATGGTTGTTTGCTAACTCCAGTATTCGAGGCAGTAAGCCTGCATGCACCAGTTGCTGGGGAACATGGGTGAGAGGGTGCTGTTGCCACATGTCCTGCTTTGTTGGTCCATGGCCGATGGCTGGTTGGCCACTGTGTGAACAGAGTGCTGGATTAGATGGACCCTTGGTCTGATCCAGCAGGGCTCTTCTTATGTTCTTATGAAATAGAGGATGCCTTGAAATGGAGGTCTGTCCTTTGTAAAAGAGGCAGCCAAATGTGGAGCAATGTACAATTTCCTGGCCATTGGGCTCCATTATTTCTGCTCTGCAGAGAACTTTTAAGCCTAAACACCTTACAAATAACATCAAATTTAATGAGACATTGCTGGGACAAGCCCCCCCCCCCCCGGAACAATCAGTTATAATATTCTCATCAATTAGGCCTACTTGAGCAGACCAAATTTATAAAAAATAAACAAGTGTCTTTTTAAAAAACGCTTTTGTCCCAAAAATGTCTCAACGGTACCTGTAGGCCTCCAATTCATTTTTTTCTTCTTGTAGGTTTTGCCTGACTGAGCTGCAGATTTTTCATATGTAGACCACAGATTTCAGCATGATTAAAGGGGGCATTAAATCAAAACGCCGACCCCAGCATTTCTGAGTCCTGAAGTGATTCTGTATGCACAATTAAACATTATAGCCAAGCGAGAGCCTTGTCTTAATTTTCCTATTTTATTAGGCAACATCTTATGTTTTTGATGCCCAATTTAGATCCGCTCAAAAACACCAATGAATTTCCTTTCTTAGATTCAAACTTTGGTATGCTGTTGGATCCCCCCTTCCTCCATAAGTCTAGATTAGAACCATATGGTCTTTGGACTGGTGTGTATATGGTGGTGGGGTGGGGGGAGGAATTCCGATTTTGAAGCTCACAGCATTCTACTCTTTGCAGCAAATGTGGCCATATGTTTTGTATTAGTGTTCTCTGCAGGGTGGGTTTCTGAACGGGAGAAGTGCCTCTTACGGAATATCAGGGTGTGCTTTCATTAAGCGCTGTGTCAGTCTCATAAAATGAGCACCGAAGACCGGATAGCGTTCTATATTTCGGAATAGTGGCCTTTCTTTGAAGACCTAATTCTCTTTCAGCTTCCCGGAATGTACTGTTGCCAAACGTCTGCCAAGTTAGAGCTCTGGTTCTGTAATAAAGTGGACTGCAAAGTGCTGTGAAGCAATGGAGCACATGCACTCTGACATATGGTTGTGGAGCACATGGACTGAGGTCATCAGTTGGGGAGGGGTCTGAGGAATAAATGTGCTTTTCAACAAGAGATCTTTTCCAGAGGCTGATTGGCAGTGTCCCCCCTTCTGCCTTTATAAAACACACAGCCAGGAGAATAACATTCTTATCACACACTTCTGTCAATAGTTATGGCTGGCTCTGGGTTTTTGAGGGTCCTTGGGCAAGACACCACCCATAGGCCCACCTGCCTCAGTGAGTCTTCCTTTGCACTGCTATTGTTAGCAGCTGCTGTTGTTTCTCATCCTTTTTCTCATCATTGCTACCACTTCCCTGCTTGGCAGGCAGAGACCCTATGAGCAGTAGGCGGTATCCGTTCCTCCTTCTCACCACCATCTTTGCCTGGGCCAGAGTGAGGGGCAGGTGAACAAACTGTTGCAATTATGAAGAGAAGGAGCCAATCCTGGTGGGTTCTTGTCAGTGGGCGGGCCCTCAGCAGCAGTGGGTGGGCCCTCAGCAGGTGGCCAACCATGCCTACCTTGATGCCAGCCTTGGCTGTGGCAGCAGTGATGGTCAGGTTTCTTCAAAACATGGTATAAGGCCATTCCCTGAATCCTAGGAAATGGGACAATGGAGGGTCTGCCCACTATGCAGGTACTTCAGCCCACAAGAGCCTCAGATAATTTACTACTGTAATTACTTACCTGGGATTGCCAAAAACCTGGGGATGGAAGGATAGGAGGGTGTCAAACACCCTACAGTACACTATAGCTGGTAGGCTCCTTTTGGCGCAGAGCATCAAAAAACATTAGAGGCCTGGGTATGACCTTGCATGTATAATTCAGGTTTCGTTGCTAACAAGCCCTGTTTCTAAAGCTCTTCCCCTCCTCTCGTTCCCCACTGAAGTGCCAGACTGCTATTTTCTGCCGTTATGCAATTCATCGCTTTACTCTGACTTAATAAAAATTCTTCCTGCCCTTTCAGAAACTTTCTCCCGTTTGCAGTCGTCTTAAGAGACACCCCCCCCTCCGCCCGTGAAGTTTTCTAGGCTTCGAAACAGGCCTCCTTCTCTGCCTTTCCTCCTCTGCCATAGTTTCTAATCCAATTTAGTCAGCTAGTTAGCCCAAATCCCTCGGAGGCCTACAGTTTGTTCATTCTCCCACAGTGCTGAAATTTCCCTCCAGCCCAGCTGGCAGGAGATTTTAGAAATAACAATATCTCGGGGACGGTGGTGGTGGGGGAGAAGGAACTCCAGATTGAATGGGGCCTTTTGTCCAGATCTCTATGAAGCCAGATTAATTATGCATTGCAGAACACAGTTTTAAAGCACTGAATTAGGTCCTCATTGCAGTGAAAAGGGAGAGAGTGCGCACGAGAGAGAGAGAGAGAGAGAGACAGAGAGAGAGAAAGACCAGCCTTGCAAAGTAAAATCAGTCCCAGGGCCCAGGAGAAGTAGACGTTTATAAGTGGGAGGATTTCTCAAAATTATAATCCATTGCATGAACTGCTTGGTAGCAGTTATATCTAACATTTGTAAATGTTGACATCCCTACTCCTTGGGTAGCTCCAGTAGGTGGCTGGCTGGACTGTGACTATTTCCTTGCCCCCCCCCCCCCCCAGGGTGATTAAGGCATTCTTAAAAGTACTTGGGCTTTGATGAATGAGAAGATACAGGCTTTCTTTTGCCAGTTCTTCTAGGAATAAACCTCTTTCAACCTTTCAGACATGTGATTAGCAATGGGTTGATGACGCTGCCAGAGTTTGCAGAGCAAAATTCAGTGGTGGCCCCAAGCCACTCCCCGGCTTTTGCTTTGGGTGATTTCCTAGCCTGCAACTGAAAACAGGAATACTCTTCTCTATTTTTAATATTACTATTCTCACACCAAGGATTGTGGCTTGACCCTTTAAAGCTGGCGGAACCCTGAAGAATGGCAAGTTACACTCAGAAAGCGTTGAAGGTATCCCAAAGGGCAAAATAGGGACACACTGAGGTTAGCGGTTTGTACCAAAAAAATCTTTCATGGATAATGAGTTTATAATGTTAAACAATTGTCAAGTTCTTACAAGAAATGCTCATCAATAGGTTTACGGTTACATCTTTTGCTGCACTGAACATTTCTTCAACTTTTACCCCCCAACCATTCTCATTCAATTTGCTAGAAAAGAAATTGCTTTCGAAAAAAAAAATTCAACGGAGAAGAACACTTCGGAGAAATTTCTTATAAGTGGGGTGCGTAGCCTTTGTGCTTATGTTACTTATGAGTGGCTGAGGACTGCATGTATATGTTTGTGTCTGTGTATATATGTGTCCCCCCTGTCTTTCATTGTACAATACTATCTCCAGCAGCCTCCCTGGCTTCCCACACATTAAAGCCCAGGGGGAGACATCATGAGGTAACTCCTGCCCCCCCACAGGGCTTTTTTTTCAGATTGAGAAGGGTGGTCCAGAGATGCTGTAGAGTGATGGAAAGATGTATAACAGAAATAAAGAACATACCTAGCACTTTTGGTCACCTCACAATGCGAAGTTCAAAAACAACACCGAAATAATGGCAGCCCCAAAAGACAAAAAACCCTTAGGGGAAAAAGAAAGAAGCGGTGCCACAACCACTGACCATAGTGAGTTCCACCTCTGAGAAACTGCTGGAGAATATTTATTTATTTATTACATTTCTATACCGCCCAATAGCCGAAGCTCTCTGGAGAAATTCGGTGAAATGATCCCCTGCCCCCAGTTTCTCTGCCCATCAATACGGAAGGGAATTTCAAGAAGACATTTGTGCATTGCAGCATCTGCATGTAAAGGTGGGGAATGAAAAGGGGACACAGACTCTTTCAAAGCTTGTTTCTCTGGCTCTACGTTGGGGATAAATTTGCTCCACTGCCACTTCACTCGCGGAAGTGATCTGCTTGTTTGAGCAGGTAATATGTGAACTGTTGTAATCATCATCATAATTAGGGATGCGCTCCGCTTCTAATCGGACTGGCGAATTAGAAGCGGAGCGGGGGGCTTCGCCTGCCCTTAAGGCGGAGGCGAAGAGGATTGGGGGGCTGGCGGAGCGTGGCGAAGAGGATCGAGGTGAAGGCGGATCCTTCGCCTCGATCCGGAGCTCCGCTGGAAAGGTAAGTGGGGTTTACCGGGCCCTGCCGCTGTTGCTGTCGCCCATGCGGTGACAGCGGCAGGGCCCGGTAACCCCCCCTCCTCTCCCTTACCTGAGTCCATCCGCGGTCTGTTGGCTTCTTCAATTGAGCCCGCGGTTCAACCAGGAAGTCTAGGCCGCACTTGCGGCCCAGACTTCCTGGTTGAACTGCGGGCTCAATTGAAGAAGCCGACGGACCGCGGACGGAGGCAGGTAAGGCCCCCCTCCCCCTTGGTCCCTTACCGGGCTCTGCCGCCGTCGCCGCACAGGCGGCAACGGCGGCAGGGCCCGGTAACCCCCCCGCCCTCCTCTCCCAGCCTTACCTGGCACCACTCCCCTCCACTGCGGAGCTCCAATTCGGAGCTGGAGCTCCGCGGCGAAGAGGAACGGAGTATGGGCGGCGCGGCGCGGAGCGGAGCGGGCTGATCCGAAATTTTCCATGCACACCCCAATCTTAATCATCATTTTATTTATTTATTTATTTATTTCATTTCTATGCTGCCTGATAGCCAAAGCTCTCTAGGAAATTTGCAACAGTTCATAAGATAATATAAAACAGCATAAAAACATAGAATAGAATAAATTGAAAGCAATTTAGACAGCTCAAAACAATTTCAATAAAATACTAGACCTGCTGAGATAATAATAATAATAGTAGTAGTAGTAGTAGTAGTAGTAATAATAATAATAATAATAATAATAATAATAATAATAATAATAATAATACATTTCTTACCCACCTCTCCAATTGGATCAAGGCGGGGAACAACAGCAAGCATAAAATACTGATTAAAAACATAGTATACACTGTTAAAAAAAATCCTAAATTTTTTTAAAAGCATACTAAAAGCATCCTAAAATTCCACTGGATAGGCCTGCCGGAAGAGATCAGTCTTGGGGCAGATCCACACACAGGCTTCGGGACGCCCTGAAGGCGCTTTAGGGTGCCCCGAAATCGATGATGTACACCCTACCTTAACCGTTCCAAGAAGAGGCGGAGGAGGAGGAGGCGGCCCCACATCGCCCCTCGCGGGGATGGGATGAAGAGTTGCCGTGCCCGGCGGCTTCGCTGGGGAATCAGCTGCCGCCCACCTACCCGCCGGCCTCCTTTTGCCGGCGAAAGAGCCACCCGGGCCCACCTGGGTCGGAGAGCTCGGCGGAAGAAGCTGCCGCCGGCTTCCGCCCGGTTCATAGAGCTTGGCGGAAGCCGGCGGCGGCTTCTTCCGCCGAGCTCTCCGACCCGGGTGGCTCTTTCGCCGGCAAAAGGAGGCCGGCGGGTAGGTGGGTGGCAGCTGATTGCCCGGCGAAGCCACTGGGCGCGGCAACTCTTCATCCCGTCCCCGCGAGGGGCGATGCGGGGCCTCCTCCTCCTCCTCCTCTTCTTGGAACGGTTAAGGTAGGGTCTACATCATCAATTTCGGGGCGCCCTAAATTGCCTTCAGGGCGTCCCGAAGCCTGTGTGTGGATCTGGCCTTGATAGCTTTCTTGAACGCTAAAAGACTGTCAAGCTGATGAGTCCCCCCTGGCAGGCCATTCCACAGTCTGGGAGCAGCAGAAGAGAAGGTCCTCTGGGTAACAATTGTTAATCTAGTTTTTGCTAGCTGAAGTAGATTTTTCCCAGAGGACCGGAGTATGAGGGGCAGATTGTACGGGAGAAGGCGATCCCGCAGGTAGCCTGGACCCAAACCATTTAGGGCTTTAAAGGTGATAACCAACACTTTATACTTTGCCCGGAAACTAATTGGCAGCCACTGAAGAGATTTTAAGACTGGTGTAATGTGGTCACCCCTAGGTGTACCGGTAACTAACTTGGCTGCCATATTTTGAACTAGTTGAAGATGACTGGGATAAACGCCCCATTATACGATGTTAAATGCCTGGTAGTAGATGACAGTCTTAACCTGGAGCCAAAAAGAAGACAGTGTTGGTGCCGACTGGGCCTGAGTGGGGAGCTCACAGTCAGGGGGCCACCATTGAAAAGGACCTCTCCCTTGTCGCCATCCTTCAAGCCTCCCTCGGAGGAGGCATTTCGAGGAAGGCCCCAGATGTTTAGCGTAGTGTCCAGGCAGGTTCAGGTAGGGCTGTCCCAGACCTCAGCCATGACAATTTCCAAAAAGAAACAATTTCTTACTTTGGGGACTGAGGAATTTGCCAAGGGATGAAGTTGGTGACCTCCCAGATCCCATGTCACACTGCTCATATAACAAAATAGAGTGCTTCAACCTCAGACCCAGGAGACTGAGCTCCCTCCCCTCCCCCTCCCCGCCGGTGTGGAGAGGGCTGCACCCGGCTGCGTCTATGAGTTTGCAAAAGTGACCTTGGAGAGGATGGAGAGGGGGTGATTCTGTGTGCGGGGAGGAGAGGGGGACTGGGGAAGTGAGGATATGAGCAACAACAACAACAACAACAATAATAATAATAATAATAATAATAATAATTCTTTATTTCTTACCCGCCACTCCCTCTGGATCGAGGCAGGGAACAACTTTAAATACAATATAATATATAAAACTAGTTAAAAGGGCATATAAAACTAATACAATATTAAAATAACAATCACAACATCTTAAAATTCTTAGGTTTAAAATTCATCTGGATAGGCCTGTGGGAAGAGACTAGTCTTTACAGCTGTCTTAAACTCAGAGAAAGTATTAAGGCGATGAATCTCCTCCAGCAGGCCATTCCACAGTCTGGGGGCGGCCGAAGAAAAGGTTCTCTGGATAACAGTTGTCATCTTAGTTGTGGCTGGCTGGAGTAAACCCTTCCCAGAGGAGCTGAGTGTGCAGGGCGGATTGTACGGGAGAAGGTGATCCCGCAGGTAACCTGGACCCAAACTATGTAGGGCTTTAAAGGTAATAACCAACACTTTATATTTCACCCGGAAAATAATTGCTGCCAGTGAAGTGATTTTAAAACTGGTGTAATATGGTCACCCCTAGATGTGCTGGTGACCAACCTGCCTGCCATATTTTGAACTAGTTGAAGTTTCCGTACTAAGGTAGCCCTATGTAGAGCGCATTGCAGAAATTGAGTCTCGAAGTTACTACCGTTTTTAGGTCTTCTAAGTCTAGGAAGGGGCGCAGCTGGCGTATCAGCCGAGTAGACACTCCTAGCCGTTGCACTCTAATTATTATTATTATTATTATTATTATTATTATTATTATTATTATTATTATTATTATTATTACAACATTGAATACAAAAATAGTATAAAACATGTAAAACCGATTAAAAACATATAAAACTAATACGTTATTAAAATAACAGCCAGACATCTTAAAATTCGACTGGGTAGGCCTGTCGGAAGAGATCAGTCTTCATGACTGTCTTAAATTCGGGAAGACTGTTAAGTTGGCGAATCTCTCCTGGCAGGCCATACCACAATCTGGGAGTGGCAGAAGAGAAGGTCCTCTGGCTATGGCTATTCCCTAGCCTTCCCCAGCCTCCTATCATCTCCCTTCATGAGCCCAAGCTAGATGGGCAAAAAGGCCCTTCTAGCAAAAATGCAGGGTGGGAGAAGCATGGAAATGATTTTGGAGGCTGATGGACATCTGGATAGGATTGCACTCTAAGTCCATTTAGTGCAGGGTCTTCAATTCTCTAGTAGCCCTAATGACTGCCCTCAGAAGGATCTACACTACTGCTTATAACGGTTTATAATGGTTATGACAACTATTCAGGCCCAGGGCACATTACATATACCATTTTCATACTGTTTTAAAAGTGTTATATCCTGCTTGGTGTAGATCGGCCCTCAAACACAAGACAACCCCAAACCTTTTTAAGTCTGAGGCTGGGACCTTCTGCAGACGCAGCGTGTTCCCTACCACTGAACTATGATCCCA
The DNA here is from genome assembly GCF_023053635.1 of Elgaria multicarinata webbii. Taxonomy (NCBI): domain Eukaryota; kingdom Metazoa; phylum Chordata; class Lepidosauria; order Squamata; family Anguidae; genus Elgaria; species Elgaria multicarinata. Next base: position 26,958,627 of record NC_086174.1, read on the forward strand.
CGGTCTTCGAGCTTGGAATGTTTGGAAGAATAGGTGCTTATTTTCTAAATATAGCTTACCCCATTTCTGCTGCTGATAATATCTTAGCCGACAAACTAGCAGTAGAAAACAATGCATGTTTCTTTTCTGTCTAGTGAGCATAATTTGAATGGTGCAGGCACTATGAATGAGTCATTCCGATGGCAATCATTAATTCTTTTGGAAGAAGAAAACACAAGCATTCACACAAAACTTGTGGCAATAAGTCGTTCCCGTTGCTGATACTAAGATATTCAATGACCTCAAGCCATACAAATTTCCCAAGATTGCAGTTGATACCTACCCAGCTGTTCTCCGCACATATTTCATTCATAATGCTTTTGCATGAAGCAACAGGCTGACTGACACACACACACACACACACACACACACACACACACACACTTTTTAAAGTTTATTTTTATTGTCTGATGAAGCATTTTTCAGTCCACATTCACACACAGTAGTTGCAATTGTCTATCTATCTATCTATCATCTATCTATCTATCTATCTATCTATCTATTTATCTAATCAATAAGCAAGACTGTTCTGCAATTAATTTATTATTATAAAGGGGCACATATATTTATGTAGATTTTTACACATATGGATCTGATTGTTAAGCATACAGAGAAGGTCTACATTTGTTGCAGGTACCATCACATGGTGTGCTTCTGAGGGGGGGGAAAGGAAAGCAGAATTTCCAATTTCATCATTACTATTTTTGAATGAGAAACTTCAATCAAAAGTCAGATTCTCATTCTGAATAAAAATTAATTGTTTTTGATATTATAATATTTTCTTGAGTTTGTGCTTGTCAGTCACTTTCGGATTCCTTTTGGAAGGAAATGTGAGTTCCCAGAAATGTTCTGTGAAGAACAGACAGAAAATCCTTTGTGCAAAGCTTTCTCTGTAGGTGGAAAGTTTTTAAACTATTCCACTAGCAATATTGCCAAATACAAAATACCACTGCATGTTAACTATCATATACTGTTCAGTAGGCATGTGCTCCGCTCCGATTAGGAGCGGAGAAGCAGTAGCGGATTGGCCTGCTCCGCCTTACCCAGAGGAGGAGTAGAAGCGGACCGCGGACCCCTAGAAGCAAGGTGAAGAGAAGCGGCCATTTTTCGGAGCTCCTAGTTCAGGCGGAGCGCTCCGATCGCCATCTTGAAACATTTCGCCCATAGGATTGCATTGCGGAAAACAATCGGGGATAACTGGGTTGATTTTTAAGCTATCATTCTGAAAATTCTTGTGCACAGAGAGTCGTGGATGGGGGTCATTTTGAGACTACTCTCAACTCTCTGTGTCATGTGGTTCGCGTGCTATATTTTTTAAAAAATCGGGTAAACAAACATTACAAACAGGGACAGTGCGGGTCAAACGGAGGTTTTCGCCCATAGGATTGCATTGCGGAAAACAATCGGGGATAACTGGGTTGATTTTTAAGCTATCGTTCTGAAAATTCTTGTGCAGAGAGTCGTGGATGGGGGTTATTTTGAGACTACTCTCACCTCTCTGCGTGGTGTGGGTCGCGTGCTAGAATTTTTTAAAAAATCGGCGGGAAAAATACCTTTTTCAAAGGGCTGAGGGGCAGAGTCAGCTCCCGGTCATGATGATCCCAAAGTTGGAGGAGGGCATAGGCAAAACGGGTAACTTGGGATTCTGGGAAACTTCTCTTTCTTCATCTGAACGGACTTTTCCCAGTGTTTTTTAACACAGTAGCCCCACCAAATGCACAAACACAACCTGAAATCATATACTAAGCCAAGAATAAGAGAGCACTGCTACCCACCCTAACTTTGGGGAACAACTGAAAAGATGTGGTGCAAGGGGATGAGCTCCCCTAGGGCATCTCATCGTGGACGTGCCCCCACTCTCTCCTGCACTGGAAGGCCATTAGAGCCTTCCAAAGAGAGTAAAACGGTGGAGCAATGCCTATCATGAGTCGAAGTGAGCGTTTACTTCTTAGTGGTGGAGCGATGACTATTATGAGTTGAAGTGAGCATTTACTTCTGAAGCTCAGAGCTGTTGGTGAAGCAATGGCTGTCTTGAGTTGAACTGGCAGCTACTTCCCCCTCCCCCGGGCACGTCCCCCTATTGCTGGTAAAAGACAGATATAGCCTTTTAAAAAAAATTCTTCTTGCTGTTTATTGAGCAACACTGCTGCTTTTAATTCCACCCCTCCTTTGTTTATTTATTTATTTATTCCATTTTATATCCATTACTGGCTTATCCTTGGCTCACTTCCTTATGCCCCCAGAAATGCCAGCTGCATGCCTGCCTGCCTTCCCTCCCTCCTCCCCTGCCCACCTCGCAGGGATGTTGTGTGTGTCTGGCTTTGACTCAGGGGAGAAGTCCTTCCTGCGCTCACTTGGAGTTTTGGAAGTTCCAAATTTTGCAGGTTTAAGCCCCGCCAAAAAACAGGGGATGATGGGACTGCCTTGAGTCTCGGCGTGCGTATGTATCCCTGGATAAGCTTTCATGGTGGTGAGTTTGAGGGTTTTTTTTAACATGCAAAATTGACGGAGCTATGGAAAGGGGTGTTGGATTTTCATAAATTCCCCAAAAATCAGGGGATGGTGGGATTTGCTTGAAACTTGGCATGCGTGTGGACACATGGATAAGTTGTCCTGGTGGCGAGTTTGAGGTTTCTAACATGCAAATTGACGGAGCTATGGAAAGGGGTGTGAATGGGGTGCCCGATTTTCAAAAATTCCCCAAAAATCAGGGGATGATGGGATTGCCTTGAAACTTGGCGTCCATGGGGACACATGGATAAGCTGTCATGGTGGTGAGTTTGAGGTTTTTAACATGCAAATTGACGGAGCTATCGAAAGGGGTGTGAATGGGGTGCCCGATTTTCAAAAATTCCCCAAAAATCAATGGATGATGGGATTGCTTTGAAACTTGGCGTGCGTGTGTATATGTCCATGAGGTGTCATGGTGCCAAACGTGAGGTTTCTAACTTGAACAGAAAAAAAGTTGTATAATTTTTTAGCTTTCAATGCAAGCCTATGGGGGGGGGGAAAACGGAGCTCCGATCCGGATCCGGAGCTCCGAGTGGAGCGGAGCGGAAGTGGGCGGAGCGGGGGCGGGGCGAAGCGGCCCGCTCCAAAAATCACGGATCTGCAAGTGAAGCGGAGCGGGGGGTCCGTGCACACCCCTACTGTTCAGTGTCAACAGTCTCGTGTTCATATCAAATATCATTAGCTGTCAAATGTCGATATCAAATGTTTGGAACATATTTGAGTACTTTGATAGAATCCAGAGAATATTTAACAATTGCAAAGATGATATTTTGAAGAGAATATTCAGAGGCAAATTAGTTTCTGCTCTTAAGTAAATAGGATTCTCTTCACAAAACTTGTTTTTATAACTATATACATTTTATAAATGATTGTTCATAATACACGATTACAAAACAATTTAAAGTAGTTATGTCAACAGGAGAATGATTAAAGTTGCTGATTGCAGTATTGTTATTTTTTGCAAGGTTTTTTTTTTATTGTTCTTCAGCTCTAGTTACACAAATTAAATAATAAGTCATACATTTACATTCAATTGCAATTCCAATTTGCCCCCTCACAGCAGTGTGGAGAGAACCACACTGGCTGCTGTTACAAGCTCGCAAACATGAGCTCGAAGGAGGGGAAAGGGGGTGTTCATGCGGGCAGGGAGGGGAGGAGACTTGGGATGTGGGACTATGAGGTATCCGCAGGCATCCCCAGCCTCCTTTCCTCCCCCTCCCCGAAACCACCGCTATATGGGTGAAATGGCTTCTCTAGATAAAATGCAGATTTCTGCATTGGATACTTGTAAGCCTCTGAGTTTGGAGGCTTTTGGGTAGCCGAGGGGCTATGTTCGCAGTGCAGGAAATCCCGACGCCAAGGAGGGAGCGCAGGGTTACTGGTGGTCCTCCAGGTGCTGGAGCCACCCCCTTGCCCTCTTCCTCGTTTCCAGTGACCAATCACCAGTCGCCAGTCGCCTTTCCAGTGGCCAATCACCAGTCGCCTTCAGCCAGGACTGCCCCCCCCCGATTGGAGCGAGGGCAGATGGAAGAGCTGGGGTGACATCGCTCCCATGGAAAAAGTTGGGGTAAGTCCTTGACTTCTTTTTATGCACAGTTTCGCAGCAAAGCCCCACTGTGCCTGTGAATCTGCGGCTGCATCATATAATGGACGCAGCGCAGATTCACAGCCACTGTGGGGCTTTGGGCACATATAGACAGCCCCCAGGACACATCCTATAGGATTGCTCTTTAACAAATACACTGTAGGAACTTTCAAAATAGACAGTTCCTCTTTCCTAGTACTTCCCAGATTGTACCTGATATTTGTACCTGATTTTGCAATGAGCTTCCTTACTCCGTTAACACCAAGTGTTACCAATCAGGCACTCATAGGCATCTCCAATAGTGCCCGTGAAGCTTTTACAGATTAAAGGGAAATCACATTTCCTTATCGTCACTCTGCTTCCTGCTTCTCTTCCGCATTTGAAATCAGCTGAATTACACGGGAAGAGAGCAGCAACCACACAGCCTGTAATTTAAAAGCTCTCAGCTAATATAATACAATGGCACAGCACCCTCTAGTGGGCATTTTATAGCACAACTTTGACTGCACATGGCAGGAAATCCTGATATATTTCAGAAGAATCGGATTTTCCAATATTTATTTTTAAATGGAATAAAGGAGGGAAGGAGCGGGAGACATGCAGGAGGCTCACAAAGCTGTCAAAATAACTTCCATTAGTGGCCAATCACTAAATTGCTTGTTTAAATAAGCCCTTCTACTCTCTGCCCCTTCTCTCATTTCTATCCCCCATCTCTTTCGCTCACTGTCCTCCCTCTTAGCTTCTAGCATTGTTCTTTCTCTCCCCACCTCTTTACCTTCCTGTTTCTCCTCACTCCCATCCTCTAGTCTTCCTCTTCTCTTCTACCCCTTTGCCATGCTAGTTTCCCCTCCCTCCTTCCCTCTCTCCCAGCTTCAAACTTCACTATTTCTCACCCCCACCCCTCCTTAGCTCAGTTTTGACTAGCCAGGCTCCCATAGCAGCCATTATGGGACTAGCCGTACCCTTCATGGGAGCCATTTTGTGGTGATGCCCACAGGAGTTTCTCAAATTCACAAATGTGCCCAAGGGTCCAAAAAGCTTGGGGATCCTTGAATTACGCCAACCTCCCTCAACCTGATGCACACCAGACATGTTAGACTACAACTCCCAGTGGCCATGCTGGCTGGGAATTATGGGATTTGTGGTCCAAAACATCTGGGGGGCAGCAATTTTGGGAAGCCTGATTCGCTAAAGTGTTGCCCCTCAATTCATTTACTAGGGTGGACAAATGTGTCAGCATCCAGATAGAAGGAGATAGACGGCCATTTTCATTGGTGTCCTTTAGGATTAGTCATTTAAAAAAGAAAACGAGCAAAATAGAAAGGAGAGAGCGAGCAGGTAAAACTTGGAAGAAGGAGAAAAACAAATATGTACAATATAAAATTAAAATTGTGTCAAATGTTGCACATGTGAAGGTTAAAGGTGGCTCACAGACCTGACAAGGCTGAAGACAATACATAAGGGGAAATGATTTTCCATTTCGTGGGGAGAAAATGGTGAGTGAGCACTGCACACAATGCAGAAGTGGGGAGAAGTGTTCAAAGACAGAAATGGAAGACCTGGAAGGGGGATACACCTGGGAGTTATCTACGTTTCCTTTTTCTCCACAAAGGAGAGCCAAGAGAGTGGGGAGGCCCTTCTCTCAGTCCCACCACCATCACAGGCACGCCTGGTGGGAACGGAGGGAAGGGCCTTGGTGGCTACTCCAGTACTCTGGAACCCTCTTCCCAGGAAAGCTAGACTGGCTCCCTCCTTGATGTGCCAGTAGTGGCTAAAGTGTTGGACTGGGAGTCGGGAGATCCGGGTTCTAGTCCCCACTCGGCCCACTGGGTGACTTTGGGCCAGTCACACACTCTCAGCCCAACCCACCTCACAGGGTTGTTGTTAGGATAAAATGGAGAGGAGGAGGGGGATATAAATGCAATAAATAAATAAATAGGAGGCAGGCAAAGACTTTTTTTGTTCTGGCTGGCCTTTGGCGAATAACCAGGACCTCTGTCTGTGCCAAGGACTTTTAAAACTGTTATTTTAAATGTTAGAATGATTTAATATTGGAATATATTTAATATATTTTTAACTTTGTATATTTCTATTTATAGGTTTAAAATGTATATGTTTTAAATTTTGCAATGCTGCCTTGAGGCCCAGCATTGGACAAAAGGCGGGATATAAATGAAAATAATAATAATAATAATAATAATAATAATAATAATAATAATAATGTGTTTGGGGAGAAATATTTTCACTCCCGGAATGAATCGAGATTGAGACTTGACGGAGGGGAGGACAGAGCAGGGCTGTTGCCTGCCGAGAGCTGAGGCAGCTGAAATGCGCTGATACAGACTTTTCATTATCTGAAACAATTACTTAGGCAAGCACAGCATGAGACTTCATGAAATGTTTTTGAACTTGGATTCCTGATAGGGAGTGCATTACATAACACGCTCTTTGTGAGCGCCGGCAACCGGGAGCGTACAAAAAAGACGCAGCCAGGAGCACGGCACTCGGCTGCTTTCTTTCTCTCCGCTTTTAAATCCGAGCCAAGCATGAAACAGACAGGCCTATCTTTCCCTCGCCCTCCTCCCTTCGCCGAGAAGAGCCTGGTTTTCATCACAGATTAATAAAACCAAACTCTCTGTCATTTTACTCCGCTTCCCACAGCCCTCCGTACTTGGCATTTTTTGGAGGGGCGTTTGTGAGTTTAAAGCTCACCTTGTCTCAACAGAAGGGCCGGTAGCCACAGGGCATGGGGAAATCCAGAACCGAAATATTTGAATGCTTTATTAGCATTATTTATGAACTGAAAACTAGTCAAAGGGCAAAGGGCTAAATCCAACGTTACGTGAGTGGCCTTCTGCTTGTGCAATGGGTTTTTTTCTTCAGGTTTATCAAATCAAGGGTAGGTATAATCGGGTAGATGCCAAGGGCCCACACCCTCACAGGGCCTACTGACAAGAGCCTCCTGGAGTTGCTCCTCCTGTCCACCATTGAAACCTACTAGTTCTCCTCCCTCACACTCTGGCCCAAACAACAGTGGTGATGAGAAGGAGGAGCACGAGATGCCACGGCCTACTTGCTCAGTGGCTCTTTGCCTGCCAGGCAAGCAAGTGGTAGCAGTGATGAGGAAGAGGATGAGGAGCAACAGCAGCTGGTGATGAATCTGATGATGGTGGTGAGAAGGTAGACTTACTGAGGGACGGGGCCCATTGAGGATGTCTTGCTCCAGGGTCCTCAAAAGCTTGGAGCTGGCACTGGTTTCCTTTCCCCTCTTTCTTCCTGAAGCCCCGAACATACCCCAAATCTGCTTGTGAGGGTCGCCCAACCCTCTGGAGAAGGTTTTGAGGGTGAACAGCGGGGAGGGAGAATTCAATCCTCCACTCTGATGGTAGAAGGACACCGTTGGATGCAACCCAAAGGCCTTATAATCCAACTCATGCTTTGGTGAGGGCCCAAACAGGTATTACTTTAAAACTGTATCTAGGAGCTACATCTGTTTCCATTTTTACTCTAGAGTAGATTCAGAGGCCCCAATCAGGATCTTAAAAGCTTCGGCTGTGGGCGGTATATAAATAAATAAATAAATAAATAAATAAATAAATAATAATAATAATGGCCTCTCCCTACTACCATACTAGTGTCTCAATCATGATTGGGGCCCCAGCACTTACTCTAGAGTAAAAATGAAAACAAAGTTGTAGTGGCTAGGCATGGATTTAAAGTAATATCTATCTGGCCCTGAGAGTTTCAATGGGAAGCAATTCCATAGATGTGGGCCAGTCATGGATCAGAACACTGCCTTGACATGGCACCGGGGTGTCAGTAGGTTTTAGTGGCAACATCAGGTTCTGGTTTTCTGGGGCCTTTGGGCAAAATGCCCCCACAGGAACCATCTCTCTGTACCCAGTGGATGCTGGTGCTCAGATGTCAGTGGGGTGGTGAATACACACCATGGAGAGCTGTTCCTCTGTCCCCAATCTGCACCATCGCCAGAGGGAGGGGGCAGGGCACGTTGAGGCTCCTCCTCCTCCGCTTTATTTCTGTCACTGCTCTGTTGCTTGGAGGGGGAGTTGAACAGGTTGTAATGTGTTATACGTGGGGCTGCCTTTAAAAACGGTCCAGAAACTTCAACTGGTACAAAACAGCATGGTTACTAACAGGGACTGGCTGACGAGACCAGTCCTTTTCCAGCTTCATTGGCTGCCAGTCCAGGTCCGGGCCCTATTCAAAGTGCTGGTATTAACATTTAAAGCCCTAAACAGCTTGGGGCCAGGCTATCTGAAGGAACGCCTCCTCCCGTATGTACCTGCCCAGACCCTAAGGTCATCCTCAGGGGTCCTTCTCTGTGAGCCCCTGCCAAAGGAAGTGAGGCAGGTGGCTACCAGGAGGAGGGCCTTCTCTGCTGTGGCACCTCGGCTGTGGAATGAGCTCCCTAAGGAGGTTCGCTTGGCACCTACATTATGTGCTTTTAGACACCAAGTGAAGATCTTTTTATTCTCCCAGCATTTTAACAGTCTATAAATAAATTTTAACTTGGTGTTTTAAATTTGTAATTTTGCATTGCTGCTGTTTTTATCTGATTGAGCTTTTATATTGTATTTTATATTATGGTTTTATACTGTTGTTTTATACTTTGAATGTTTTTAATTTTTGTGAACCGCTCAGAGAGTTCCGGCTATTGGGCAGTTTAGAAATGTAATAAATAAATAAATAAATAAATACAGTTGTGAAAGCTGGGGGGGGGGAACCTCCATAACAAAGAGAATGGGGGAGTCACCCCCTCCCAGGATTGTCAATTTTTTTCTCCTCGGAATCTTTTGGGAAAATTTGGGAAGATGTTGTTGTTGTTGTTGTTGTTGTTGTTGCCAACGATTTTATCCCCCTCCCCTGGGGTGTGTGTGGTGGATTCCCATGTCTTCACATTTGTAGTCGCAACAGGTTGCAACAAAATCCATTTGTTTAAACAACTGTTTGCTGAATTTAATGCATTGCTTAGCTAGGCTTTCTGTTTTATTGCGGATTTGAATTTCCATTTGAATTTCTGTGTTAACAAATTTTATGCAGTGCACTGGAAGTTATTAATGAAGGGTGATATATCAATATTTAGTAAATAAATAAATAAATAAGTAGGAGGAGCATTAGCAGGTTTGGGGGGGGCTCTGGGGTTTTATTTATTTAAAACCTTTATAGAGATGCATATTTAGAAAGAATTGTTATGATTCAAATTGAAATACAGAACATGTCACGGCAGTGTGTAAGTCGGAGACCTGAGCACCTTCCTGTTCAGTCTGTTCTCCAGGAGCTGTTGATGGGCAGCTTCAGGGACCAGCTCTTTCTTTGGAAGGATCTTGATCTTTAAACTGGACTTGGACTGGACAGCCTTTCAAATAGAGGACACCATCAAAATAGAGAACAGTCCTCTGGCAGCTTTTCAAAGAGAGGACTGCAGAGCTCCTTTAGAATTCTGACTGGTTCAGACTGAACCCCAGAGTGGATTCACCGCCCCACTGACCTTGGAGACACCAGCCTCCACTGTGTAGTCCAAAAGATCAGGGGTGGGTGGGTGCAGATGGCGGAAGACTGCTTTATTTATTAATTTGTTACATTTCTACAGCCAATGTTCTCTGGGCAGATTACAAACATTTCAAAATGAAAATGCCGTTTAAGAGTTAAAAATACAAAATACTATACAAATATTTCAAAGAATAAAATACAATATAATGCATAGCTCCATCATTGTCGCTGGAGGGCCAAGTAGCCGTGGCGGCTCAGAGTGCCAGCTATGGCTTCTTTGGGACAGAGATAGCTTGGCCATTAGTAACCTCAAGACTGGATTACTGCAATGTGCTCTATCTGGGACTGCCCATAGGACTGCTCCGGAAGCTGGAGCTAGTGCAGAATGCAGCAGCTTGGCTGTTGCCAAGAGCTGACACTTTTCAACATATAACTCCTTCGCTGAGGGAATTGCTCTGGGTGCTCTGGGTGCCTACCAGGCCAGGTTTAAGGTTTTGGTACTAGTGTGGAAAGCCCTAAACAACTTGGGACCAGGATACCTGAGAGAGCGCCTTCTCCCTTACCAATCTGCCCGGTCATTGGAGGGCATGCTCCTGGTGGTTCCACATGGACCTTTGGCCCAATTGGAATCCACCAGGAGAAGAGCCTTTACTGTGATGGCCCCTTCTCTTTGGAACTCCCTGCCCCTGTTGGTCAGGCATGCGCCAATGCTAGGCTGCTTCCGACGCCTCCTGAAAACAACTCTATTCCAGGAGGACTTCCTCATTTGACCAGCCACTGTTTTTATTGGCCCTTTGTTTTAAATTCAACGATGTGTTAAGAAATATTTTTGTAAGCCATCTTGAGAGCCTTTATGGCTAAAGGGCGGGATAAAAGTATAATAAATAAATAAATTTTAATTTGCTTTTTTAATCTTCTTTTTATTGTTTATCCCCCTTGTGCACCGTTGCGTAATCTATTTTAGCTATGGAGTGGTATAAATAAATAAACAATAAATGGCACTGGCATTGAGAAAATGACCATAATAAACTAGAACTCGGTTAAGGCCAAAATAGAAGTGACAGGGGCTGCCATGTTTGCTGTTTGTATGTTTGCCATGTTCACATCTAAAGCAGGAGGCAGGGGATTCTAGTTTCCACATCAAAAGGGGCCCACAGGTGAGGGTAATTGAAACCTCCCCCCCTTCCCGCTGCACAGCCTGTTGCTCCAGGCCCATTTCTTAGTCCAGGCGGTTTCTTGTGCAAGAATCACAATCGCTCCAATAGGCAAGTCAGAACAAACTTTATGCCAAAGGAATGCAGCGACATGAGAACAGACCTTATTAACAGAGTTGTGCGGCCTCCGTATACTCTTTGAATGAGGCAGGAGGATACAATGAGAGTTGGGGCACCTTCATTATTTTGAAACCATCTGTTTTCACGGCAAACAGTCCTCCGTTTTGTTTCTTCCAGGCGGCTGCTTTCCCTGTCTGTTGGATCACCATGGTACCTTCGCTCTAGGGTTACTTTAGCAATGAGGCATTCGAAGGACTGCATTTCTGAATTTGTTGACATGGTGTGTGTGTGTGGAGGGGAGGAGGCGTGGAACTATCTTTGTTCTCGTTCTTGTTTTGTCCTTTCAGGGAAAAGTAACCGGCCATTTACATTGGAAGAAGAGGTTTTGCAAAGAGAAAGGACTTCATCTTACTTGGGAAACAACGCTCTGTTTTTCAGTCAGAGGCTTGAGAGAAAAGAGCGAGAGCGAGCCAGCGAGAGGGTGTCAGAGTTTCAGGGCCGCCCGCCAAAGAGGCCTGGTTTCCCCTCCACCCACGCCTCCGAGCTCCATTCTTGGCGCTGCAGACTGATGATTCCAGCTGTCATGCTGGGTCATGGTTAGCTGTCAAGTGAGATAGTGCATGTGATAACCGGGGCCTGGCCTATTGGAAGCCCTGGAGAAAAGACTCAGGGTCTTAACACAGAACCCAAATGAGACAGCTTGGGTGAGGCAGCCTAAAATCCAGCTATTTGTACTCTGAAGGGTGGGTGGGTGATAGTAGCTTCAATCAGCTGAAACTATTTCACCGGTTAGCCTCAAGGCCATGGATTATTTAGATAGACAAAAGCAGGAACATTATGAGGGTTTCATCTGAGCCATGGCGCTTCTTATTTTAGAGATTAAACACTAAACATAATGTCTAGTATGTCTGTTCCAAAAGCTGGTGCAGCATGCTGATTAAGGCCACAGCTAGACCTAAGGTTTATCCTGGGATCATCCAGGGTTCACCCCTGCCTGAGCACTGGATCCCCTGTGTGTCACCTAGATGAACAGGTTTGACCCCTGGACGATCCAGGGATAAACCTTAGGTCTAGCTATGGCCTAAGAGTGTGACCACAGGAAATCCTTCTTTCTAATCTCACCTGCTAGTGACGTCGCCGAACCTCATGATTACCCAGTTGGGAATACAAATTTGGTGTGGTCGTGAAGGGTGCTTGTATTCAAAACCGGATGCCTCCATAGATCCTCTTTGGCTTGGGGGGCCATCTATACGAGCCCATCTATACGGCATCAATAGGATTATGTGTTGGGAGTGAGTGTGGGCTATAGAGCTGGAAAAAATCACAGCGCTGTTGTCAGATGGTGGGGATGGGTAGCTAATATTGGGACGAAAACTGCAAAAAAACTTTTTTGTTTTTGTTTTCTGGCCACTCTGCGCAACATCTGTGCTGCTACAGTTCATTGAATTTATGCGTTATTTATCATAACTGCCTTTACTTTCATTCCCCGACTTTAATATCACCATGGTGGCCATTAGTAGACTTGTGGAGCTCACCCCCTGGCCTGCGCTGTCATGCCTACCCTGCACTGGGATCTGCCTCTAACTATGCCCACTCTTTCAATCTAAACTGAAGCCACCAATGGCAGACAACAAGCAACCGTGGTGACACCGGAGCAATGTCAAAAGTTTAAAATGACACATTGAAAAAGCGCAGTTTTGCGGAAAATAGCACAATGTAGCTGCAACTTGACAGCTGCATCATATAAGCAACGGGGTGCAACTGCACAGCCACAGTAGGGTATATAGGGTGTATAGACAAGCCCTTGGCTCATAGTTCAAGCCAGAGAAAAATTATATGCAAATGGTATTTCCTCTATTTACCAGGCTGTTGTTCGGGGACTCTCCTGGGAGATGTAATTTCCCCCAGTGCCCAATGTCTACATGAAGAGTGCCCTGAGTAAAGTACTTTTAGGTCAATATATGACTCAGTAGGGATCACTGAGAACTGAGCCAGCCTCTTTCTGTATAGCACACTCCTTCAACCAAATATCCCTATTTGTGTTGCTGTTTCTGGCTGTGACTGCACAAAATTTGGAAACCACCAAATGACCAGTGGTTGTAGGAATATGGGTGGAGTCAGGGGAAGAGGCATGACCATGGAGGGGACCCCAGAAGACCCTGGAGACCTCAGAAGGGTTAAATTTGGCCTCCTGGTCTGGGGTTCCCACTCCTGTTTTTTACAGAGAGAAACAACAGCAACCAAGATTATTATTTTTTATTTTCTTGGGTTTACCAGCAGTGTTGGCCAACCATAAAGACCCCCCCACACACACAAAAGGCGTAGCCCCTGTTCTCCTGCCCTGTTATATGAATTACAACAAAAATCTGCTGCACCTCTCAATGGCTTTGATCTGAATAGTCCCCTGCCCCTAACTGCTTAATCCCCCTGTGCCTCAGTCTTGTATATGCTTCCTCTCCATGAATAGCCACTGAATTCCTACTGAAAGCCATAAGGTATTTAAATAATGATGCTGCCATGTGCAGAATCTCAATCCTCGGAGTCCCTGTAGTTGCCACAGCAGGTTTGTATGAATGAGCTCTCCAGCTTATGTCCACCTTTCAGGGCTGATCTATTTTTTTATAAGCACAGTTCTACCACTATCATCTGTTAATTGATAACCACTATTCATAAAGGGGAAATCAATATTCTAAATATGGGATCTCTCTTCTTTTTCTCATTTAGCTCTTGTTTTGTTGTCAATATGAATACTAGGATAAATGAATACTAGGATAACACAGAGTATATGAAGAAAGTCAAATACTCAAGCCACTAATTTAGTCCTTAGCAGTAGGTTACTTGTTATGTCAGCACTTTTGCTGTAGTTGATGAAGGAACAGATGTGTTCCCCGTCCTCCTCCCTCCCAATCCCCTTTCCTTTTGTGTCATGTCTTTTAGATTGTAAGCCCGTGGGCAGGGACTGTGAAGAAATACTTTTGTGAGCTGCCATGAGAGCCTTTTTTGGCTGAATGGGGGCATAAAAATGCTTAAATAAATAAATAAATAAATAAAGTATTCTCATTAAAGTATTTATTATTACTTTTTCAGATGACACACTAAGCCATGGTGGTTAAGCATTTTGAACTAAACTTTATGGTTTAGTATGTTGCGTGAACCATGGTGGCTACGTAACCACTGTTTAAACACGTTCACTAACCATTTGCTGCAGAAGGGTTAACCAATAACCATGGCGTAGCGTGTTGGCTGAACAGGCCCTATGATTTGATGTGTTCCTCCTTCTTACCTACACAACAACAACGACAACAATGACCCTGTGAGGTAGGTTATGTTCAGAGATAGTGACTGGGCCAAAGTCAACCTGTAAGGTTTGAGTCTGAGCATGGATTTGAACCTTGGTCTCTTTGGGAGCTTCTCTTTGACTTTTTAATAATGTGCTGCTTTTAATAATGTATTAGTTTTAAATGTTTTAATCAATTATATGTATTTTATGGTGTTTGCGTTTGTCTTGTACCCCACCTCAATCCAGAGGGACAGGCAGGTAACAAATAAATAAATTTGTTGTTGTTGTTGTTGTTATTCTCTGGGTATTCTTACCTTGACCCAGCTGCTCAGGCTTTTTCCTCCTTGGCAACAATGTTTTTGGACAATACAAGGAGCCAAGTGCATACTTAGGGCCTTTTTAAAAAAGCAACAACAACACACACCACACAACCCAGATGCAGAGCACTCAGGTGCAATATCTCAAAGCCTGTTTCTCAGATACGTATTTTATGGGCCATTATCCAATGCTGCTGGTGCACCAGCAGGATCCTCTGATAGCACCATGGGGAGAGAGCAGTCCTTAAAGCAACTGGAAATGAGTGGAAATGTTGATTTGTGGAATGGGGCAGATCAGTAGAGTTTGCAGAACGGAGCCCAGCTGATCTGTCTGTTTCCAGAAATGAACATTTCTGCTAATTTCCAATTGCTTTAAGAAGTGCAAGGTCACTTAAGGTTTTGGAGTTGGCAGAGATGGCAAAACTTACGGCATTAGTAAGAGAAAAATCAACAACCTCATTTGTACTGGATTGGAAACCTCTGATAGAGTATATCCACGACGTCAATTTCTGTTTTTAAATCTCACTTGAAAACATTTCTTTTCTCGAAAGCTTTTTAACCATAGCGTGGTCATACTGGTCTATATTTAGTTTTAATGTCCCCTACCCCTATTGGTTTTCCCCCTCCCTCCCCTGTCCGTTATGGTGATTTTAGATTGTAAGCCATATGGCAGATTGTCTTGTTTTGTTTTATTCTGTACAGCGCCTTGAAAATTGATGGCGCTTTATAAATAAATAAATAATAATAATACAAGAGTTTCAAAAGAATGATCTATTTGTCTGTGGATTTTATATATAGGCCTTAGCTAGACGACGGGTTAGCCCGGGCTGATACCTGGGATTGCCCCTGTGCATCCAGATGTAACGGAGTAACGGGCACCACTTTTGGCCCGGCATTTCCCGCGGCCTCGGGCTGAGCCCGGGACTGCGAGCGTGTAGACCGTTCCACCGCTTTCCCTGGCCACCACAATGACTCACGAGTAGCCTGGAAAAGCGGCGGACGGGGCACAACGCTCCTCAGGGCTGGGGTGGGGGGAGTGGGGAAAACCATTATTTTTTAAAAAAACCCACTTACCTGAGCGCACGAGCATTCGTGCGCATGGCCCCTTTAAGAAAATAATAATAATGGCAGACGCGACGGGGTCCTTTTTGACCTCGTTGCACCTGAGGTGTAGACTATGTCGAGAGCCCGCGATAGTCGCTCTCCCCTCCTCACCACCGGATTATCAGGTGGGCTGGCTAAAGGGTAGTAATTGACAGCCTATGTCTGACATGAAGATTGCCTTAAATGGAATATGGCCTTATATGTTTTGTATATGTGTTTTTATTAGATGTAGTGTTCTATATTATTAGTTAAGTATGTGACGTTTCGTAATTCCCCCCTTTTCGCCTCCCCACCTTTCCCTGTGCTTTGCTTTCTGTAGAAAATAATAAAATTGTTGAAAATCAAAAAGAAGTGCAAGGTCCCCATTGCACTAGTGTTGAACCCCCTGTGTGCAGTGAGCAGAAGTGCAGCAGCAGCTTTAGCCACTACCTTTTGATTTTAATTCTTAATATTTTTAATGTTTATGTTAAAAGGATATTTTAAAAACAACACAAAATGAGCTTCTCTTCTTCTTTAGCTGCCCTGCTCAGGGCTCGTATTAAAAACCATGTCACATTTAATGCCCCATTTCCCTCCATTTCATAAGCATGAGTAAGGCCTTCCAAAGATATAGATATGAAAATGATGGCAACTGATATTTCTTAATCAACAGGCCAGAGCGTGACTGAATCAAATCAAGAATGTTTCCAAGCCAGTGTATCTGACCTCTTGACAAGATCAGGGGGATGAAAAGTCAACAACGATATAAATGGCCTCAGTGTTATCTGGAAGAGTGTAACTGATTCACTAGTGTCACATACTTACTAACAATCCCCCAACCCCAGTGATTAATAACATAGGTATAGTAGTGGGTGAACTGCACTCGTCTCCATTCGGAATAAGCATGGTATTTATGAACTTAATTTGGTAATAAGCATACAGAAAAACATCCGTCTGTTTTGCTAGAGTGCTCTTCCAGCTTGTAATGTTAGAACATAAGAATAGTCGAAGAGCCCTGCTGGATTGGATCAAGGGTCCATCTAGTCCAGCATTCTGTTCACACAGTCGCCAACCAGTTGCCCACGGGAAACCCACAAGCAGGACATGATTGCAATAGCACCCTCCTGCCCATGTTCCCCAGCAAAAATTCCAAACACAAAGTAATAACATAAGAACACAAGAAGAGCCATGCTGGATCAGACCAAAGGCCCATCTAGTCCAGCACTCTGTTCATACAGTGGCCAACAAGCTGTCGACCAGGGAATCATAGGCACTATATGGGGCAACAGCACTCTCCCACCCACGTCCCTCAACAACTAGTGTATAGATGCTTAATGCCTCTGATACTGGAGGTTGCACTTAGCCCCCAGGACCAGTAGCCATTAATAGCCATTAATAGCCTTCTCCTCCAGGAATTTATCATAACACCAATCCCCCAGTCTCTACTGGGTCAGGCTATAGTATCTATAAAAACTAAGCTCAGTTTCTCTGGCCACTTTCATATTTTTGTACTTGTTTATATATGTTTAAAATGAGAAGTATTTTTCAAGGGCATTATTGTTGTTTAAGTTCAGGTGTACAGAAGCTTTAACCTGGGTGGATATTTTGTCCATAATAATGAATTCCCACACTTTTAACAAACCACCCCGTGGAGTGGTTTGATAAAGTGTGGAGGGTGTATAGCTACATTTCCCACAGTACACTAATTGAAAATGTGCTGCTGTTAATAAGAGGCCTATAAGATTTCTGCACAGAGACAGCTGGGAAATATCTGGGGAAGGGAAGCCCACAGTGGTGTCTTCTTATCCAAACCTGGAGCATAGACAATGAACTTGGGTGGTCTTACAAAGCATGATGGGATAGAGATGAGAATTGAAGTGCCAAAATATGAAGGTCCGTATAGATCAAAACTAGCACTTTGTATTCTGTCTGGAAGGGAGGAGCAAGTTTGCTTAGATGCTGGAGACAGAATTACATGGATGTATATGGTACAGCAATTGCTCAAGAGATGGAAACGTAACTTGACATCATGTATGCCAGCGTTCACCCAGGAGAGAATCACGGCACACAGAGATGAATAGAAAAGTAAACTGAACAGCTCTGGTGAACAAGAGCCAAGAACTGAGTTAATGGTTGGCACAGATTAGGTGAAGAGAATGGAAGATGGATCTAAGCCATCTTTCTGTCTACCCCATGGACAGCGATGTTCCCAGAAGGGCTATCCACTTTGACGGTACCCCTTCTGTCATGACTATATTCTTGGCTTGCTCTCTCTACTATAATATGTACCTTTACACAGAGGCAGGAGACATAGGTGGCAGAGATACATGTATATTCATGTTGCACCTCCTTTTGGGTGAGTAGACATCCTGGAAAGTGCGTCTGTTTTGCCAAAGTACTATGAAGTGTCTCAGCAAAGTGTCAAGGTTTGAGCCCTACCAATACTTAACCGCTAACAAAGGAAACAAGAGTCAATTTAAATGCTCTGTGTTAAAAAGAGAAAAGGAAGCAAAGAAACGCACAATTCAGAATTCAGGTGGACATGTCTGAATGTTTGAAACTAGGCTAAGTTATGTAAATTTCTTTTCAGGGGGGAGGCTCATTTGGATCCCTCTTTTCTGGTGTTTCACTGGTTGGTTAAGACTTTTCATTTCTGACTGGCATTTGGTGTGCCAGGCTGAAGGTTTTTCTTTTGTTATGATATACTGATTGGTGTCTTTTTTTAAAAAATGCATAACAACATCTTCCTTATTTTGGGATCATCAGACGAGTGTTTTATAGCACGCTTGTTACTGGGCACTCAGGGATTTCCACGGGTCCTATTCACAATGCTGTCCACCTCCCATGTGTCTCCCGCCCTTTCTGGTCTTCTTCCTGTGCCAAAAAAAGACCCCGGTAAGTCCGATTTATTTTTAGAAATGGAACTTGCTGCGATCTCCTGCTGTGTGCAGGAGAAGCGGTGCGATGAAAGCGCCCACTGAATGGGCCAGGAGGTCGTTGTTTACTTCCTCTTTCTCCTCTGTGAGAAAGAGAAGCTATTGTGTGACAGAAGCGGGGGCAGAGATGCGATGGTAGGGAACCGTGATCCCCCCCCCATCTGATGAAGCTCTTAGTGTTTGGAATTTTTGCATTTCTATAATGTATTTTTGTTATTTTAAGCTGTTGTGATCTTTTCTTTGCACTGCTTATAATGTAAGTGCGGGATCTATAATTAATTCACTGATTAATTAATTATTATTTTTTCTGTAACACAGGAAGTGAAAACAGGCAAAAGCATGTGCCCACACTACTTTTCCCCCTTCCTTTCCTGTGGCTTTTTTCTGTTGTCACAAGGTGGAAATCTTCTTCTCTGTGTCTGCCTCTACCAAACCAGCCTTAAAACTCTCAGGTATCTACTTTAGGTAGTATGGGGGATAGCTATTAGATGTGGAGTGGGTAAGAGAGAGAAAGAGAGAACGTTTCAAATGACAAAGTTTAAGTTTTAGTGAAGAAAAAATCAGTAAGAAAAAGTGTTAAATCTGAATGGATACGCACACACACACACAACAAATGATTAAAAAAAAACATATTAGCAACAGGGTAATAAAACAACTAGGGATAAATGCATCCAGCTAACCTAACTAGACTTTGTTCCTGTTTTATCCAGATCCCTTATCCAAGTAATATTTTGCTGTCATTGGTCCGGCACTCCTAATCACTTCTCCAATTCCATTCTTCTAGAACTCTGGCCTTTTCGCCTTCCTTCTCCTACCCCTCTGCCTCTGGATTTTATCTTTGAAAAATAGTTCTCTCTCCCCAATTCCAGTCAATGAGGAGTGTAGTTCCTTGTTCATTTCTACCAACTGAGGGCTTTGCTAGACCAGGGTTTAGCCTGGGCTGATACCTGGGCTCGCCCCTGTGTGTCCAGATGATGCACACACCCTCCCTTGCCCCAGGTTAACGGGCTCCACTTTTGGCCCGGTATTTCCACAGTTCCGGGCTGAGCCTGGGACCATGGAAGGTCTAGCCCATTCCGCGGCTTTTCTCGGCTATGCGGCTTACTCATGCGTAGCCAGGAGAAGCTGCGCAGGGGGAGAGATTGCGGCCGGGGGGGGAGATCGGGGGCAGGGGGAGTGGGGAAACCTTTTTTTTAAAAAAACAAAACAAAACACAACACCTTACCTTTGGTGCTCGTGCGCTCCTGCGCACCGGCCCTTTAAAAATAAAAAATGGTGGATGCGACAGGGCTTTCCTTTAGCCTGTCGCGTCTGACGTGTGGATTAGAGCGATAGCCCATGCTAGTTGCAGCGCAGGCTCGCCCCTCCACATGCCCACATTTTAAGGTAGGACTAGCAAAGCCCTGAGTTTTTGTTTCATAAGTTTTAACTTTCGTTCTCTCTTTTTCTGACCTTCTGGTGAACTTTATAATCTCCTGTTTCCTGAGTTTTACTTCCTAATCACTATATTCTAACTAAACCTTTAACCTTGAATTTATTTTCCTTTTGGCTGAAACTGACTAGCACACACACTTAATCCCATGCTATCCTAGCTGAACAAAATGCCAAAAAATGGAGGACAGTTCAGTACGTTCACACCCCTTGCTGGATAAGGTCCATCTGGTTCTAGACAGGTCCATTCCATGAGTATTATATTATATATTTATTACATTTATCTACTGCCCAATAGCCAAAGCTCTCTGGGTGGTGCACAAAAATTAAAGCCCTAAAGTACAATGTGATAAACATAATGTGGAATCTTTAGAAGTCTAAATTAGCATAAAACCAAAGGAAAAAAACAGAGGTTACTGATTCTGCTTGCATAATACAGTAGCTCATGTTTTTCTTATTGTGAAAGGTATCTTCTTCCATACTTTAAAAGTTACTGGGGCTTTCATGGATGGGTATGGCCCCAGGGACACCACAATCACCCAGCCCATTTCAAGATCTGCATATTTAGGAAAAATGGAACTAACCAAGTGGAAGGAACCTGAAAGTGAAGTTAAGGATTGATGGCTTCCACACTATCATGGTGTGCTTAAAGCTTCTTTTTAAGCTCTTTGGAATCATGGGACTTAGAGAATGGTAGGCTCAAGCTGGAGTGATAGCACGAGGTTCAGAAAATCAGGCAGCAGAAGGCCGGCACTAAGCCCAGTGATGCAACAGCTCAAGCAGTCCTGCATGCCAGGGAAAACTTTGCAGCATATGGTTTAGCATCAGTTACTTCCAAGAGCCATAACACAGATTTTATCCCAGCTTCTTCTTCTCACACTTTGAACATGCTGTGCGACTTTGATGATCATCTGACAGAAGAAGCACAATGTTTTGTTTACAGACAGAAATGGTTTAACATGTGGTAAATCCATTGCAAGTGAATAGTTGAAAACAATTAGCTTTCACCGACTTTTCAGCTCAACTGACCCAGTAATAAAAGAAGAGATAACCTAAGTCAGGGATTTACAACACTATTACAATTACATACTCTGCATATAACATTACAGAATACATTAATTTGTGCTTATCTAGTGCAGAAAAATAATGTACCATTTTTCACAGTTTGCAAAGTACTGGGCCAGATCTACACCAAACAGGATATAACACTTCGAAAATGTTTTGAAAACAGTAGATGGAATGTGTCCTGGGTCTGAATGGTTGTCAAAACCATTATAAACCGTTATAAAGCAGTAGGAGCCAACATACCAGCACCAAACCATTGTGGAACTGATACTATCATTTTGGCAGCCATAATGGTTGTGGGTTTTTTTAATTCCACCAATAGCCTTAATAGCTAGGGTGGCCAGTTACCTTACTTTTCAGAGGACAGGCCTCTTTCTGAAGGTGTCCTGTATTTGAAGAGATATCCAGTATGTGTCTGGTTTTAAAGCAAAACCATAAAGAGATTTTAGGGTCCTTGAAATTTCTCATCAACATTTAGTACCTGACAGCAAACTAAGCAGCAGGTACAGAAGACAGTCAGTCTTCTCCACTGTGTGGAAATTTCTATTTAAATTATAGTTATTCTTTCTAAATATGCACCTATACATATAACCGTGTCTGCAAGTGTTGTGCAAATTTGTGTCCTCTTTTTCTCTCTGTTTTGGTGACACGTTGCCTCTTTTTTTGGCACTGTGCAAGTGACCACCCTGTTGGCAGTTCCCCTCAAACTGCATAAATTGACCCCAAATATACAAAACTTAGGGGTTTAACTCCATTTTTGTAAACAACCGAGGCCCCCAAAGAACTAGGTGGGTTGGTGCCCCCTCCCCGGGGACCATACCAGTAACTTTGTAAGTATGAAAAAAGATAGCTTTCACAGCTCAAAAACCCAACACACCCACCCACACCCACACCCACACCAACACACACACACCATTGCTATATTATGCAAGCAGAATCAGTAATCATGCAGCATGCTGTCTATCCAGCATTCCATTTTCAGTAGCAGTCAGCCAGATGCACTAAGATGGCCTTCTGATTTGGTTTTGCATCTGATAATTAATTTCTTTATTTAACTTATATTCCACCTTTTCACCCAAAAATGGCACTCAACTATAAAATACAGATTAGAAACAAAATATTAATTAAAATATAACAAAAAAACCTCATCCCAAATAAATCAGAAAATAATTGAAAACACAATATTCATATCTATCTTCTGGACATCAAAGGTTTGTTGATCTGTAGTGGCTGATAATTATTGGTGGACCAGAACTTGTCTAATGTCATCCATTTAGAGATGTCTAGAATCTAATGGTATCCATTTCAAAAGCAAAACCAGACAAAAAGACCCCAAAACTGACCAAAGCAGAGTCTACAATGCAGACGGAAAGACCAGCTCATGGAAGGGAATTCCAGAACTCTAAAGCTACCACTGAAAAAAACTTGCTTCTTGTGGAAATTAATCTGGATTACACATAAAATGGAGTGAAATGGGCCTTCACGCTGATGTCAAATTTTGGAACAGAAGTGCTCCCTTAAATACCCTGTTTAAGGTTTTTTTTGGCCATAGGTAGACCTAAGGTTTATCCCTGGATTGTCCAGGGGTCAAACCTGTTCATCTAGGTGACACACAGGGGATCCAGTGCTCAGGCAGGGGCGAAACCTGGATGATCCCAGGAAAAACCTTAGGTCTAGCTGTGGCCCTAGGTCAAAGCCTGTCCCTTGAATTGTGCTTGAAATCACAATGCTAACCAATTTAATTGCTTCAAAGTTTTAAAATGTTGCAAACAATCCTTGTCCATAACCAGCAGAATTCTCCTGTCCAGGATTACAGCCAGGCTGTCATGCTTTCCTCCCAGATACTACAAGGTGTTACAGGCTCAAACAAGCCAATTCATACTCACCACTGATTTTTCCATCTTTCTTTTCCAGCTGACACCTAACCTTCCATGGCCTCTAAAGAAAACTGAGCATGCCCATGCTTCTTTCTTTCTTTTGTGAAGAGATTTTGCTCCCATTTTTAATTTTAGGTGGTTTTTTTTTAGATTTACCTAAGCATGCAGAGACCACCCTCTTGTTTCTTCATAGCCCCCATTTGGCTCCAAATCTGTTGGCGTGGGGACAGGGCTGGTGCTACCATAGAGGCAACTCAGGTGGCCGCCTAGAGCGCCATGGTAAGGGGGGCGCTGAACGCCACACCTGGAAGCCACTGTCCCACAGCGGCTCTGAGAGGGTCGCTCTCAGAGCCGCTCCAAAGCCGCCCGCCCGCCCCAGTGTCCTGGCTTTGCTTCGGCTGGGTGGGTGCCGAAGCAAAGCCAGAACGCTGGGGTAGGGGGGCAAGTGGGCGGCTTTGGAATGGCACACCTGGAAGTCGCTCTCTCAGAGCAGCTTCTGGCCAGGCGCGCCATTCCAAAGCTGCCCGCCCGCCTGCCAGCCATCCCACCCCAGCATCCTGGCTTCATTTCGGCTGGGTGGGCAAGATGGTGCCCCGCGCCCAGGTACTCTGGAGTGAGTGTGGGTGGGTGAAAGCAGCTCACCTGCCTAGGGTGCAAAATAGTCTGGCACCGGCACTGCGTGGGAACACTGAGTTCATTATTAGAGGGGATGATATGACTGCACCAACTTTTACATGTCACCAAGTACGTAGTAGCATTCTGTACCCATTTGAAGTTTCCTAACCATCTTCATGGGCAGTCCCACATGCGACACTTTACAATACTCTAAGTGCTCATCTACACCAAGCAGGATATTCCACTATGAAAGTGGTATGAAAGCGGTATATAAGAGGCAGGAGCCACAGTTACTGCTTTATAGCGGTATTGTAATGCACTTACAGCTGTTGGGGTAAATTGACACATATCATATACCGCTTTCATAGTGTTATATTCTGCTTGGGGTAGATGTGTTATGGACCCCAACAGTTGTCAGTGCACTTCAGTACCACTATAAAGCAGTAGAGTGGCTCCTGCCGTTTATATACCGCTTTCATAGTGGAAGATCCTGCTTGGTGTAGATGAGCCCACATCCTGACAACATTTGTAGCATCTGAAATGAGAGTTCTACAGTATTTTCTCCCATGTCTCTGAAAAGCTGTCATGTACACCGTGGAAGCATATAGCAAGTTGAAATGGGCATCTATTCTATGTCCATCTTGACAGGATGTGTGTATGTATCAGGACACAGCGGCCACCCTTATGCCTTAAAAGAGCAAGCTATTATAGATAGTGCTGGGCCTAAACCTGCCCCGTATTTTCAGGAATTTTCTCTCTCCCTGCAAAACAGGCATTGTTTTTTCTGCCTCTTTCACAGGGAGGTGTGAAAATTCAGAGAATTTTCTCCTTGGGGAGGGGGACAGGATTTCAACATACCTTTTTAAAGTGTAGCTGATTGCTGAGCGGGCTTTTTCCTTTAAAAAACAAAACGAAAACACACCACCCCTTCCTCCAGCATTTAGACCATGGCCATATCTAGATGGGGCAAAATCCCCGGGATTGTCCCTGTGCATTCACATGACGCATAGGGGATCCCGGAATCAGGGAGGGATGATCCCTCCCTTGCTCCGGGATCTTGCCCTACCCTTTAGGCCCAGTTTTTCTGGGGTCTCGGGCTGAGCCCAAGACCACAGGGAAAATAATAATATATATATTTTTTAAAAAACTACCTTTTGCACATGAGCGCTTGTGTGCTGCTGCCTCTTTAAAATTAAAAAATGGCGGGCGCGACGCCTCTTCCTCTGAGCTCATCGCGCACTGCGTGTAAACAGAGGGGGGATCTCACGATTATAAACATTGTGAGATCTTCACCTCTCCATTGCGCAATAACAGGTAGGTCCAGCTAAGGCCCATGTGACCTCTCCCTGTCCAATAAGCTTCCAGTAAGCACTCCCAGGCTCCTGAAAATGCCGGGGGTGTTTTTTAAAAAATAAAAAAGGCTTTTAACCTGTTGGTTGTTTTATTGTGGTTTTAATTTTTGTGAACCGTCCAGAGAGCTTCGGCTATTGGGCGGTATAAAAATGTAATAAATAAATAAATAAATAAAAGCAAAGAAAGAAGACCCCTCAACTACTGGCTACATGTAAAAAGGTATGTGGAAAACCTGTTCCCAGGGAGAAATTTCTCTGAAATTTTTAGCTCTCCGAGCCTTTTTCGCCCAAGTTTTCACCCCCCCCCCCACGAAATGCCAAAAATGGAATGGTCGAAATGTTTGGCACAGCAGTAATTATAAACCAAACCATAGGGCAATCACATCATCCATCGCCATGGTTTTGAGGAAGACCCCTACAGTACTTCTCTCTCGTCCTCTTTCTCTCCTTGCCTCCCCTTTCAAAGCTCTTATCTTCTCCAGTTTTATATGCTGTTCCGTCTAGACAGCGGAAAGTGACTAGCATATCTATATGTCAAGAATGCTGTGGTAAATCTTTCAGATAAATATAGCTGAGCATTTAAAAGTAAAAATAAATGTCTAAAGCTCTCGACTTATTAGCAGCATCTGTCTCAGGCTTGATGTGCACTTCTCAGAAATATTCTAATACCTACTGGGTCTATATTTAAGTAACCTTGTTTCTGCTCTGGTGATCACATGTCATAAACTATCTCTATATTGTTGATTTTGTTGCTAAGCCCCACTGTGAGTTCTGGTTTCCAGTGTTTCGGGTTACACTTTTTAAAATCAGGTCTTCCAACTGTTCCACACTCCACATTTAAAGATGATAGCCGGGCAGATCTTACTATTCCACTCTGGATCCATTCTGGCATTGCAGCTCAAGGAGGAGCTAGGGTTACAAACTAGTCATACACAGGACCTACTAACTTTCCATTCCGGAAATATAGTTTGGAAGGAAGCTATAGGCCAGGGTGCATGGTCAATGAATTATCCCATGCCTGCTCCAGATTCCTAGAGGGCTGCCGTAATCTCCACAAGCTAGAAAGCAAGCAAGCAAGCAAGCAAGCAAGCTTGCTTCCTAGAAATCAGTTTCTAAGAAATCGAAGGGCTAATTCATTTCTAATAATCATTTCAGAAAACTTTTAAAAAGTAAGGTTCTTCCCCACCCACCCCTTTTTGTGAAAGCAGCATAATTGCGTAAGGGCACAATCCTATGCATGTTTAGGCAGGAAAAAAGTCCTACAATTCCCAACATGGCTGGCTGGGGCATGCTGGGAATTTTAGGACTCCCCCCCCCCCCCGCTATCTAAACATGCATAGGATTTTGCCCTAAGTTACTAGACCCTGCAAAATAATAATAGGTTTTCCATGTTTCATAGTGTAGTAATTTATGATATTACAATATTACTACAAAAACACCATTTCAGGCTTAGGGGTGGGAGCAAGATGCGCAGCACATTTGAAGACCTGCTCTTGCATATATATTGCCAGATAATGCAGCATATTTCAATACCGTTTGTCATTCTTTAATTTATAACCTTGTGACAACCAAAGGTGTAAATGCTCTGGTGGGGGGAGTGCTGAAATGGTGTTCCTCTTGACTCCTTTTTTTACATGAAGATTAAAGAAACATTAATTTTATCATGACTTTTGTAAACTCCCCCCCCAAAAAAAACAACCCACTTGTCCAAACTAGCTCTAATATGTGTATGTATGTTCTACGATTTGACAAATATAACTCTACATTGCAACCCACTTTAGGAATATTTGATCTAGAGGCAAAATTCATTATTTTGAAGTGTGCAAAGAGTCTTAGGCCTTAGCTAAACCTAAGGTTTATCCTGGGATTGTCCTGGGGTCATCCCTGTTCATGTAAATGACACACAGGATATCCCAGGAGCAGGCAGGGATGATCCTGGGATAAACCTTAGGTCTAGCTAAGGCCATAGACATCACATAATACTGGGCGTAGGGGAGGTAATTAATCACCCACTTTACATATAGGAGTCTAAGGGCATGTCTACACCAGCCCTATATCCTGGGGTAGTCCCTGGATTGTCCCTGTGTGTCCACATGACGCACAGGGGATCACAGGGGCAACTTGGGATGAGCAAAGACTTTCCCAGGGGTATAGGGAACCAAGGAAAACCTGGCTTTTCTGCGTTCCTGGGACCATCCAACAGAGTGCGGGCCGTGTGACCACTGCTCCCAGGTCATTCCATCCTCCCCACAAGTAGCAGGGCACTTGAAATGGGCACGGAGCTGCACGGTGGCAGTCCGTGCCCATCAGGGGTGGGGAATGGGGTCGGGTTTTATTTGTTATTTTACGTTTTTGCAGAAGAGCGCAACTGTGCTCCTTCTCCCTCGTTGAAAAAAATGGCAGCCGTGATGTCCTTCTGGATGTCCGGCCGGGGAGCAGGGACGGAGAGCTGGGTGGAGAGCGGAAAAAGCTCTCTACCCCGCCTTCTTCAAAAAGAGCTCTCCGAGCCGGCCGGGGAGCAGGAAGCTGGGTGGCGTCGGCGTCATCGTCGGCGTCTCTTCCTCGTTTCTTTTTACAGGCAAGTACAGATTATCGTTTTCGGGGTGCCCTGGGGTCGCATAAATGCGCTCTGGGGTCGACGTGCGGATCCGCCCCTGGTAAGTCTGCGACCCTCCCTCCTCCGTCCCTCTACACCCTATGGTGTAGACAAGCCTTAAGTCTATCTTCCTTTTAAATATATATAGACTGCCTTTGGCCCCTCAAAGGGGCTCATAACATAGATTAAAACAATATACAATCAAAAGCAATGATCAAGAAAATTAAACAAAGTGTTGAACGTAAAGGCAGAGCAGACATTAAATCACAGTTCAAAAAACGAGGGGAAGGAAACTAAACTTGACCAAAAGCAGAACAACACAAACAGTGATTAGACAGCAACAATGAAATGCCAATAGGGATGGGACAACTGGGCCTTCTGGGATAAGGAAATCTATAACCTGGGTGCTACAGCTGAAAAGGCCCTGTCTCACATCTAGGTAGGTTTGAGAATTCCATTTGTGGGGTGAAAACCCAGAGGATTTTTCTGGTTCAGCCCTGCAGATTTTGTTCCATTTTCTCCCACTGGCATCAACTCAATCTGTAGTGAGCCAAGCTAATACACGAATTCTGTTTTCTTTTTAATGGCAGCAATTTGTACTAATTTTTGGAGGGGGAGGAGAATCATGAAATTTGCACAAATGAGATTTTTTTAAAATGCTTTTTATAGGCAATGTTGTGCAAGTGCACACGATGGCAATTCCTCCTGTCTGCCAGGTAGTCCTGCAGAGGCATATTCCCCTCTTGTCAATATCCTTGTCAGTTTCATCCTCTCCACAAACTGCTTCATTTAGCCCAGCAAAACCATATTCCTTATTTGTCAATGATCTTGCCAATTCCCTCCCTCCCCTGGGGAAGTGAGGAAGGGGAGGATGAAAGTGACAAATTCTTTGAGATGTAGGGAATATGGCTCTACTGGGCTAAAAAAACAAACACCCTAGTGTGCGGAGAAGATGAAATTGATAAAGATATTAACAATAGTGGAATATGCTCCTGTGGGACTATATAGTGGATAGGCGGACCTGTGATTGTGCACACTTGTGCAAGATCACCATTAAAAAATATTGGAATTTGAATGGAAATTTGAAAAGATGGAAATACTGGGCAGTAACTAATAGTGCTGCTGTGCTTCCACCCAACCTGTTACACGAGTGGGACCCATCACTTGTGCAACAGAAAGCTTGTGGTTCTAAAAGCAACCCTGGAAACAAGCAGAAATGCTGGCCTTGAATCAGCTGCTCCTGGAACTGTTAGCTTCTCATTGTGCTAGTGCTGTGTCCTGGTAGTGCAGGGGAAGGATTGGATACTGCCCACTGTTTAAATGCTCCTTTTTGAGGTTAAAACTGAAGTACAGTAATCTATCAATGAAAACAACAACCCTGAAAATTATTATTATTATTATTGCATTTATATCCCTTTTTTCCTCTTAAGGAACCCAAGGTGGTGTACATAATCCTCCTCTCCATTTTATCCTCACAACAACAACCCGGTGAGGTAGGTTGGGCTGAGAGTCTGTGACTGGCCCAAAGTCACCCATTGTGTTTCCATGGCCGAATGGGGACTCGAACTTGGATCTCCCGACTCCCAGTCCAACACTTTAGCCACTATACCACATATCAAAGTGTTATATTTACATATTAACATTTAAAAATATTATTTTATTTATTTACAGGAATAAATAACCCTGGCTAGAACCAATTTTAGATAAGCAATAAATAGGATTCGTACCCCAATTTTCCTGTCTCAAGGCATCTAATATGAATACCATTAGAATGGTATTCTAATGGTAGAATGGACAACCATCTGTCAGGGATGCTTTAGGGTGGATTCTTGCATTGAGCAGGGGGTTGGACTCGATGGCCTTGTAGGCCCCTTCCAACTCTGCTATTCTATGATTCTATGATTCTATGAATGTGTGTACATGCGCACGCATGCACACACACACACACTATGAATCGGTAATTTCAGTTTTGAATTTTGAGGTGTGATTATTCAAAGAAAAATTCAACATGGTCTTTTTGGACGAGAGTTCTCTGCTCTCAATCATTTCCAGCTGTGAATGTTTTGTTTACTGAGACCCACGAGGTAATGTCCAACAAGAATTTTTCAAAACAGCAATTTAAATAAATAGATATAAATGCATGGAAAATGTGGTCAATTTACATAATGTACTGTGGTTTATGATGGTAGGCACTGGGATTGTTTAGTGCAGAATACCAAGCCCATTGTCTGTATAGCAGAAGTGAAGTATGATGGAAGAAAATAGGTACATTTGTTTTCCATTACGTGAACAAGGGGTTTATCGTGCAGCATTGAAAAAGCCACATGGACAAAGGATTTCCACGGGGTATAGAGCTATGTCCTGCCAAGGAATTATTGCAATGTGGTCTTCAAACTTTATGTTTTCCTTACTCTCTAGAAACTACATTTTCACATTTAGCTGTCTTAAATGTGTACAGTTTTATGCTACTCAACATTTCACTATGGAAATGCTAACATTTCTAGAATGTCAAAACACAGTACCCATGAGCAAAGCTGTGTGATCTCATTCCAGGACATGTAGACAGACAATATAATACAGTAAGATTTCATTGCAGGCGAGCTCCATTATTAGGTGAATGCTTGGGACGTACCACCAACTGGAAGACCTATGATCCCGTTGAGAGATCTGGATGCATTCCAGTGGCAGATTCTGTCCCGTACCTAGGCTGGACTAAGCCCAGGCAATCAGTTTCACCCAGAACTGCATGGATCTGGCCAGCCATCACCAGGTCCAATTCCTTGGCGCCCAAAGGAAAGTGAGATACTGGCCCAAATGAACATTTCTTCAGGAGTACCCTTGCCATAGCCTGTTCGAAAATGCCAACCCCACTCCTTTCAAATAATATTTAATATAATTTCATTTATTTAATTTGATAGATGTAATGACATTATCTACTATACAAAGGTAGAAAACTAATCCCCACCCCCCAGCACCAATCGAAATAGCATATCAATGTAGGGTATGACCTCTTTCCAATCTGTGCTCTGATAGATGTTGGGGGAAGACCTATAATGGCCATGAACTTCTCGACTGTCCCCAGCTGAGGGTGGGAAAAGTAAGTTGAGGATGGAGAGTGTACACTGGAAGATAATGGACTCAACATTGTACTGCTTAGAATGATAGAGGAACAACTTGAAAATTCAGCAGAATTTCAGAATATTCCAATATTTGAATTGTAAAGTGTGCAAATGTTCAGCTATGAATTTCTGTTTTGAGCAATTCGTAATCACACAGCAGGGAACAGGTACAGTGCCTGTGCATGGAGAATTCTATTACTATTTCTTTACACTCCAGAGCCCATGCAGTAGTTACTCCGGAACACAATTTATTTATTGCATTTCTATACCGCCCAATAGCTGAAGCTCTCTGGATGGTTCATAAAAATCAAAACCATAAAGTATACACTTGAATTTGTCCATTCAAATTTGAATCAGGTGAAGGTGACTGAGAATTTTTCTTCTCTACCTTAATTTCAGCTCCACTAAGAAGAATAGCGTGCTTTTAATGTCGTTTTTCATAGCCCGTCAAGCCTGCTATTCATCAGCATTTGTAAATAGGCCTTTAGTTGGTAGGTCCTAATCAAATCTTAAATTTCAACATCATGAATTCTACACAAAAGAAGAGTTGGCTGGAAGTCTGAAATTAGAAGCCTTTTTCAGTGCATATGTACAAAACACAGCTGTCTTTGGTCCCAACCAACCTTTTATAAATGCATGTGATACGTGAGAGAGAGTCCAACCTTTCTCTTTTACCTTTAGTATAATAACAACATTGAGACATGTTAGGGTCGGTGCCGCTACCTAGATTTTATTGTGCACCAAAGCTGCGTCTGTCTTTTTTTCTTTTAGGGGTGGGGAAAACTTCAAGCGGTACTTGATATCTTGTGTGGGAGAGCTGATTTAGAAGCTCCAGTTATGGAGCTGGAATTCAAAAAGCTCTTATCATGTGCTAAATCTTAAATGACCCATTGTGTCCCGCTGACAATGGCTGCAACCCCGCAAACGGTTGGGCTGCTTCACTCCCTTGGCCTTTCCATGTGGAGAAAATAAATCACACTTAAAGGCCATTGAAATCAATGAGGCTTAAGGTGGTCACAACTAATTTGTCCCAATGACTTCTGTGGGGCTTAAGCACAACTCCCCTGCTCAGGATTAGACTACTGCAGTACTCTGGCCTAATCTACATCAAGCAGGATAGAGCACTCTGAAAGCGGTATATAAGAG
Organism: Elgaria multicarinata webbii; assembly: GCF_023053635.1. Taxonomy (NCBI): domain Eukaryota; kingdom Metazoa; phylum Chordata; class Lepidosauria; order Squamata; family Anguidae; genus Elgaria; species Elgaria multicarinata. Next base: position 26,990,364 of record NC_086174.1, read on the forward strand.
GCAGGAGCCACACCAAGCAGGATATAGCAGTGTGAAAGTGGTATGAGCAGTAAATAAAAGGCAGGAGCCACACTGAGCAGGACAGAGCACTCTGAAAGCAGTATGAAAGCGGTAAATTAAAGGCAGGAGCCACACCGAGCAGGATAGAGCACCAAGAAAGTGGTATATGGTAGGTGTCAATGGGCCCCAAAAGTAGTCAGTGCACTTCAATGCCACCATAAAGCAGTAGTGTGGCTCCTGCCTCTTACCTACTGCTTTTACACTGCTATATCCTGCTTGGTGTGGCTGCTGCCTTTTATATACTGCTTTCATTGTGCAATATCCTGCTTGGTGTGGATTAGGCCTCTGTGTGCATGGGGTTTCCCTTGAGGAGTGTTTGGAAGCTGCAAAATAAGGCCAGAGTGCTTTCTGGTTTGTATGATGCTGGCCACATTACACTGGTCCTATACCGACTGAACTGGCTTTCACTCTGTGACTGGACATAATCTATCCAAAGCCCTGCTGGACTCTTGCCAGTAGGGCAGAAGAGAGCAGGAAGCCAGTTTATTTCTTCTTCCTTTAAGCTCCCTTCTGTAGGGTTTTTTCAGGGCTGGTCTAAATGTTCCTCCATGTTGAAGGTGTGGTTGAGGGTTGTGGATCCAGAACTGCACCTTCCCCACTTACCAGCACCCCCTGACATGCCTCTTCCCCACTCCACAAAGTTCCCCCCTTTCCCCCCCATTTATTATTGTTATGTTGGCAAATAAAATTAAAAAGTCAGAGTTCCAACCCCGGAGGGGCTGGGGGGATCTACGGCCAGATTTTCCATGGGCCTCTCTCTGCCCACGGAGAGGAAAATCCACCACACTCTCCCCGGGATAATGATATATATATATATATATATATATATATATATATATATATATATATACATACATACACACACACACACACACACACACACACACACACACACACACACACACAGAGTTGTTAGCTTTTAAGATGCAAACTCTTTGCTTCAACAGAGTAATATAGCCATTCCTCTGAAAGAATTAACTGGTAATGCGCGCACCCCCCCCCCCCCACAAACCAAGGTTCACATTCAATAACAAAGAGCTGGATTTTGCGGCCTGCGTGGATTATGCAAGTCAGGAAAATTTGCATAAATCTCTTTTATATAATATATTCTGGCCATGGTAGAACGACCCCCAGTGACTCAAAATGTGATTCGGCTTCTGAAATTTCAGATGAAATTGGCCACATGCTTAAAAGCATAGCTCCAGAAATTAAAGCTGTGTACGCAGAGTTTCCTGAAGTTTGATCATTAGTGTATGCAGAGTGGCACTCTGTTTGTTTGGATATACTTCCCTGGAATCATACCATGCACAAAAGTCCTGTACAAAGGGCATCCTATGGAAGGCTGAAGGTTTCAAAGGAGAAGTGCTAGTGGAAAGTTCTCAGTTTAATTAGCCTTCTTTAGTGCCTGCTTTGCAATCCATGGATTACGAATGGAACAATCACAAAGTAGTCATCTAGGCTCTAGCAGTAGAACATGAGTCCACATAGCTTCTTTCAGCTGGTTTTCTTGCTCAGTCTTTTTGTAGGCCAACAATTCTCTCTCTCTCTCTCTCTCTCTCTCTCTCTCTCTCTCTCTCTCTCTCTCTCTCTCTCTGTAAATATGAGCAATCTGCAGTTATTATTCCTTCATTCTACATGTTGAAAGTTCAGGCTGGTCATGCCATGATTGCAATTAACATTCTTGAGCATTTTGATAAGATATCTACAGCCTTACAGTTTCATTATGAGACAGTTGTACAAAGCCCATGGCTCATGGGGAGTGGGAGTAGAAAGAAATGAGAGATTTCATTTCCTTGCATTCAAAGAAATCAGAGTGCAAGTAGAGCTTCAAAGGAGAAGAGCCATCCTACCCTGGCATCATAACATTTAGGAAACCACTGTTTCCATTTTGGGAAATTTTCATTGCCAGCCATTGGATTTAGATTGGAAAGGCCTGGGAGTAATAAGATTTTTTTAAAAAAGGAATAGATGTTTTAATAATTAAAACCATACTGCTCAGATTTACGCCCACCCCTGAAAACGTGTTACAAAAATGCCATTCTTATTAAATTATTATAATATATTATTATTATTATTATTATTATTATTATTTATTGCATTTATATCCCGCCTTTTTCCTCCAACAAACCCAAGGCGATGTACATAATCCTCCTCCTCATCTCCATTTTATCCTCACAACCACAACCCTGTGAAGTAGGATGGGCTGAGAGTTTGCAACTGGCCCAAAGTCACCCAGTGGGTTTCCATGGCCAAGTGGAGACTAGAACCCAGATCTCCTGACTCCCAGTCCAACACTTTAGCCACTACACCACACTTATTAACATTAACTAATTAATACCAAAGATTTATGCAATTATGCAAGCGAGTATTCGACTGGGAGATAGTGACTTTGGGGGGATTTCAGCTCACAAGCCCCCTCCCCCACTCAATTAAGGGAATATTTACATTACATATTTTAAACTGGTTTTACAGCCGTCCCTGTGATTACTGTGAAATAATTCCCAGCACCCTAACCAAGCTACCATCGCAAGGATTGTTTGGGAAAGCCATTAGATTGGCAGTTTAGAGAACAATGGCATGGGCTCCTCAGGCTGCATCTGAGGAATCGTAGGAGACTGGGGATTCCCCTCGCCACCCCCCCTCACCAAGGCAGAGCTATGACCTGGAGGGGTGGGAAATTCAAGCAGGGATTATTTCCCCCTTACCCCAACCAGCCTCCACAGAAGCAGCTTCCTTAACTGAGGTCATTGCTGTGACCTTAAAAGGGGATGGACAGGGAGGAAAGGAAAAGATATGTGTTGGTGGGTGGGACTTCTTTCCCATAATTCAGTGGGACAGACTCACCTGTGTCCGGCTCCATTGGATGCATGCCAAGCCGCTGCCCACCTGTGTTGAAGTTGCGACCCAAAACAGACTCAGAATTTATTCCGAACACCTGGTTTATTTAACAGCATGCTGGAGAGAGTTACAAGGTGACAGCTCTGCAAACGAAAGGGCTCACCCTCCCTGTTTATTGCATCAGCCAGAAGCTCATTGGTTTCATTTTGTCGGATTAGGGAAGCCCCAAAAGCATGTGCAGCTTCTATAACAGTGACTACTACGCAGGTCTAATCTCGTTCTCACAGTGTTCTCCTGTTATGACATCACACGGCGCAGGCTTAACATACTTCTCACCAACCAACTTCCTCTCACGCACCTCATGTATGTGCTTTTGCTTCCTTATAAGGCAAGGTGCTTCCTCACCTGCCCTCGTTTGAGTCACCGCATGAGCTTCTTTGCGGCTTGGTGAATACCTGACGAAGTTCCAGGGCCACCCACCCTCATCTGGAGCCTCCATTGTGCGCAACAACGGTGGGTCCAGAAACTGCGTATTTCTGAAGCTGCGTAAATGGCGGCCTTAATGACTCCATTTAGGCAAGGTTAATCTGTTCACGCTTCTAATCTTACATGAATGGTGCCTTTACGGCTTCCACCTATGCAACTTTGGAAATAAGCAGTTTCTGAAGCCACCATAGTTGCACACAATGGAGGGTCCAGACAAGGCCGGTGTGAACAAGGCACTCAAAGAGTGGGCCCGCGAATGCACTGCGACCCAACGAGCTGAGGCCAGGCAGGCACAGGGGAATCTGCCAGACTCCCAGACCCAGTTGGGCTCCCACGACATCCTAGGTGGGACTTATGCTCTGTGTTCTTCTCCTCCCCTAAAATGCTATAAAGGAGAAATTGTAAGGGCCTCTGCCACTCTTCCTGCTCTACATAACTCTTGCTAACAAGACTTTGGATAGACTGAGGGCTCCACGATTAGGCTCCACGATTCCTTCTATCAAGCATTAGTCCTTCAGGATTGTACTTCTGTTTAACTAAGTCCAGTACTCTGCAGGGCTTCTTGTTGTAGGAGCCATTTTGAATATTCAGAGTACGGCAGGGGTGCATCGTAACTTCTCATTACATGTAAACCTGGCAAGGGTGGATTGTTGGGGCGGTTGACAAGCCACCCGCAAACCCAAAACAGCCCATGGGTTCTGGGTGGCTTGTCAACCACCACCACCACACACCCTTGCCATGTTCGCATGTAACAAGAAGCCATGGGTGTGGGGCTTGTATTATAACCTGGTTTCCTTGGGAGCCGCAACCCACCACAGCTAATAAGCCGCAGTAGGCTTTGGTGTTTGTGTGAACCAGGTCTATATCATAGTGGGTGGGTTCGCACAATGACAGAGGAGAAATAAACCATGATGGCTTATTCCCCCTTCCGCATGTGCCCCCTCCCACTTCGCACAAGCTACCTAGAACCCATGGCCGGCAGTACGGTTCTGGGTGGCTTATTACCCATGGCAATTATTACCCATGGCCTGGCAGCAGGCCACCCTGGCCCGGTTCACATGACATGACAAATTGTGCTGCTGAGGGTCATTACGCCAATTTCCCGGTGCATGACTGCCACGCACAGTGGGGGAAATAAGCCACTGCGACGTATTTCCCCCCTGTGATTCTGCAAATCAGGTCACTAACTCCCCTTTCTGCTTTCATATACAGCCCTCAGACGAGAAACATGGAAACGAGCTGCAAGTTGTTAACACCACAAACCCCAGTTCTGCATTTGTTTTGCTCCATCTGTTCTTCAACAGTCATTTACTTCAAGGAAAATCCCTCCAAGTAGGGATGGATGAATGAATCAGTCCATTTCCAGTCTAGGGGCCTTGCTAGACCTACCTTATAATGCGTCTGGGAGTCGGGGCGACGGCGCACTACAGCTAGCGTGCGCCGTCGCCATCTTCTACACGCAACATGCGAAGGGGCAAGGGGAAGCCCCGTCGCGTAGGCCATTTTTTTTCAGTTAAAGGGGCCATGTGCGCTGGAGAGCCGCCGGAGAAGGTAAGTGGGTTTTTTTAAAAAATAAAGCTCCCCCGTTCCCCCTGCTCCTGATTCCCCCACTGCCCGCTCGCTCGTCCTCCCCCCGTCCGCCAGGCCTGTCCCCGTCCCCGATCTTCTCCCCCCCGCTTGCCAGGCCCGTCCTTCCCTCGCCCCCCAGCCTCCATTCGCCATGCCCGATGCCCGCTCTACCCACAGCCCCCGTCCGCTTGCCATTCCCTATGCCCGCTCTTCCCCCACCCGCCCCCATCCGCCGCTTCCCAGGGCCGATGCCTGTCCTTCTCCCCCCCTCTCGCCTGTCGGGTCCGGCCTTCCCCTGTGGCCCCTATCTCCCGATGGGCACAATGCTCGTATGAGTGCTGTGCCCAGTCCGTGGCTTCTCTTGGCTACTTGCGAGTAAGCGAGCAGCTGCAAAAAGCCACGGACCCTGCTAGACGTTCCGCAGCCCCGGCCTCAGGCCGGGGCTGCGGAAAAACCGGGCCATAAGCGAATCCGCTTATGCCAGGTTAAGGGAGGTTTTAGCGCGGCCTGACCCCGGATTCCCCTGTGCATCATCTGGATGCACAGGAGGGAAAAGGGCCTCACACCGCACTAATGCCTCATCTAGCAGCGGCCCTAGTCACTTTCACACGCATTCACCCACCGTAAATCTGTTCCATCCCATTTTTGCATTAACCTGTGACTTAAAAACAAAACAAATACCCGCATCAAAATTCTCATTTAGATACGTTTTTAAATTTGTATTATTATTATTATTATTATTATTATTATTATTATTATTATTATTATTATTATTATAAAAATGAATTTTCTCTCAAATATGTCTTTTTACATCAGTTTTGATATGTTTTCGAGCCAAGAAGGTTCAAGAAACACGAGAGGGCTGGTGAGTGGCAAAGTTCTCATCCGCACCTTAAGTGGGGTGGGGGTGGGGTGGGGTGGGGGTGGGCACAGTTCAGGCCAGTTTACACTGGAATTTGTAAAGCCTGAATTCCTCAAGCATCCCTAGTTCAAAGCAGGCTCTCACCCTTCATTGCCATGACAAAGAGCCCATCGTCATAACACCGTATTTCCTTGAAGATATGTCTCAGCACACACAAACAAGCTGAACTTCACACTTGTGCCCAGCAGAATGGGAGGCACTCCGCTGCGGTGCAGTCTCATGCCACGTTGGGTCTGTATATGATTAGCACAAGGATGTGGTGAGGGCTGATCATGAAGACCTTTTGCATTAAACCAAAAGAAAATATTATTATGTTGCTGCTCAGGTTGGTTCCAAGCTGCCGTGTATTTTAAAGGCTGTGTATTTTTCTCCTGTTCAGCTGGAAGGGCTGTTTTTAAGCTTCTTTCTTCTCCCCCCTCCTCCCCCCCCTGTAGATTTTTTTTGGGTGCTGCCTGCTTTGGTTACTGTTGAGATGGGGTAATTAGCTGTCATCTTGTCAGAGAGCATGTTCATTTCACTTTGCCATTCTTCATTTCACTCCAGGTTTGTTAATTTCACTCCTGTTGGCTTCAGCTCTCACTGTTCTTGCCAATTCGACCGGGGGGGGGGGGCAGCTGTTTAAGAAAGGCGCCAAATAAAACTCGAAGTGCAGAGAGAGTGTCATTTACACAAAGATGGTTCCTCAAGGAGGGGAATGTTTGATTGAGGAAATGAGGTATATCCAGGCCTACGCGAGGCATACATGAAATGTTTACCCTTGTCTATGGCATTGGCTGCACTTTGCCCAACCTCCAGGTTACAATCGACCATTGTTTCAGTATCAATCTCAAATCGGAGGATTAAGATGTTCTATAAGGAGGTTTCTAAACGTTGCTTACAGGAAGTCATATCCTTTGGCAAACATGCATTTTTTTTATTCTCCTTTTATTTTATTTTTGCCATGACTGCGTTCAAAATTAAGGGAGCTGCCAAACCTATTTCTTCTTTTCCAGTTAATGATTAGTATTGCCATTTTTGGCAAGCAGAAACTATTCTGAAGCCAAGCTACTCTTCCTCCCCATCATAAAAAAAAAAAACAAAAAACCAAAGGGAGGGGGGGAAGAAAAGAAATGAAAATGTGCAAATGCCATGAAGGATTTAGAATAATGAACATTCAATTTAATATTCATGGCCATGGTTTTTCTTTCCCTTGGTAGCTGAAATTTTCAGTATGGGTGGGCAGCTTAACTGGAATTCACTGTGTATCCCTTTGGTGGCACGGACTATCAAAACTGAAGAGCTTCCTATTTTGTTTGTTTTCAAATCCCGGCACTCTGTAAGGCCTGCCAGGTGGAAAATTGCCATGACAACCTATTCCAGACTGGCCATGGACAGCATTCAGCATGAGTCCAAAGCATATGTTCTTGTCTGTAAGGCCATTTTTCATTGGGGAGGTTCACCAGAAGTACATGATATGACACTTCTCAGGTTAACTTCTCAGTAGGATAGAAGAGCCACACAGATGACACTATAAAAATAGGGTCAAAATGAATTTGGGGAAGTAAAAATATGCCAAGCAAAAGCTCCTGGCTCACATCTGTGTGCAAAACTTTGAACTGATCATCTTTTTCTCCCCAACCACCCTATATTATAAGTTATGGATATTGTTAGAGTTGGCTGTAATCCTGTACCTAGTTACTTGGGAGTAAACCCCGTTGAAATCAGTGGGGTTTAATTATGAGTAGACATGGAACCTTTCTACATGAGGCTTTTATATTGCGCTCATGAGTAGTTTGCTGGTCCTTTACATGATGTTGTCATTCTCCAGGGCCTCTACTGTGCTTTGCAACTGTTATTGCAATTTTTTCCTAATGAAGAAAGTATGGTATTTTTCTCAATGGCCTTATAGAAGCCTTGTGTGTTTGTGCAATTCAGTTATACCACACCGCCACCTAATGGTTCTGTAATGGAACATATAGAAAGGAAGAGAAAGAAACCCCTAAGGGGGAAAAATGTAAAGGAGCCAATCTTAATCCCACAAAGAATCCAGAAGCAGAAACCTTGGTAAAGGTCCAGGATGAAAGCCTCATGTAGAAAAGCTCATAGCCAGGGTTGCACTGTTAGATTGCAGCCCCTAAACATGCTTATTTCTTTATTACATTTCTATGCCACCCATTAGCTGAAGGTCTCTGGGAGCAAGTCCCATTAAAAACAGAGGGCCTTACTTCTGAGCATGCAAGTTTATGATGTATAGTGGATTGCATACAGAGGATGTTTACATGGTTTCCCTGGGCGAAGCATCACCTAGCAAGACACCTGCCCTCTGCCCCCTCCCCCAGTAAATAGGGTGGCCATATGGAAAGAGGGACAGGGCTCCTGCATCTTTAACAATAGTATAGAAAACAGGACTTCTGTAGGTGTTATTTGTATGCATGCAGCACCTGGTACAATACCCTCTTCATCACAATGGTTAAAGCTGCAGGAGCCCTGCCTTCTTTTGTATCTGGTTAAGGGAGCAGAGCTCCTGCAGCTTAAACTGTTGTGATGAAGAGGGAATTTCACCAGGTGCTGCACGCATACAAATAACACCTGCTGAAATCCCCTTTTCAATACAACTCTTAAAGATACAGGAGCCCTGTCCTCCTTTTCATATGGTTACACTAATAGGTGGGGATGAGGGGAAAAGAAATCCGGACGAAGAAGGGGGGCTGGAAAAGATGGGAGCTCAACAAGGAGAGGGCAGCAAAGCCAAGATCGCCAACAAAAAGGGGGGATGTAGAAAAGACAGAATCCCATCAAGAGGGATTCTGTCTTTTCTACACTCCCTTTTTGCCTCTTTTCCCAACCCTCCTTCTCTCTCCCTTTCTGCCACTCCCATTTCTTCCTCTCCCCTTCCTTCTCCCTCATCCAGGGGAGGGACAGGTTGCTCTTGGCAGAGGTCTGAACTGGATGCTTGCGGAAGATTTTTGAAATTAGGTGGAGGCCTGCATGCAGCACTATGGCTGCAGGTTGCTCTCCTCCCTCCTCTAAACACACTTGAGCACGGAAAAAGAATTACTTGAAGGTGTAACCCTATGCATGTTGAGGCAGAAAAAAGTCCTACAACTCCCAGCATTCCCCAGCCAGCTATGTTGGGGGATGCTGGGAGTTGTCGGAGGTTCCCCCCCGCCCCCTGTCTCAACATCCATAGGATTGAACCCTGAAGAATCCTGGCTTCACTTTCTTCTGAGACATTTCAGAAACAAGAGGTTCACCTCTAGAACTGTAGGGATGTAACGGAACAAGTGCCACTGCACAGTGTCACCAACAGCGAAAGCGGCGCTTTGCCTATTTTCTATCGGAGATGAAACCTTAAGTGTAATTGCAGGTGTTGAAAGGTGTGATACCATGCAGAGAGCTTGCTTGGAATATAATGAGGTTAGTGCAGTCCCATATTTTTGGCAGTTTCAGCTTGCAAGTGCAAGCTTTCGAAGAATTACTGCAAACACAGAGAACAATTCATTGAATATAAATCTAAATGCAGACTTGGCAGCATTGTTTGATCATGGTTATAAAAGGGAAGCAAGCTGCAAGACAATGGGTTCATTCACATACACACATTACCATTTTGAGGTTGCAATGGGTGACAAAGACAGTACAGGATTCACAAGTGAATGTGGGCCGCACTGATAGTCATTTGAATGCTCTGCTGTGTCACTGATGTCATCATCATCATCATCATCATCATCATCATCATTATTATTATTATTATTACTATTATTATTATTATTATTATTATTATTATTATTTATCCCTTTTCTTGCTTGTGGTGGTTTTTCTAGATGGACATGATGGGCTTTGCCAAGTCATGCTGGCTTCTACTGATTCAGGAATTTTCTTACTATTGAGAAAGTTTAAAGTATGACTACTTTCTGGATGTTGGTGTAGATGTATTTTGGTAAGCCCAGTTTCTGAAGGTTTTCTGTATAATTTTTTGATGTGACTAATGGAATAATTGTGACCTTTTCCTGTTGCCATAGTTCTTTAACTTCTATGGCCAGTGGTTTATATTTTTCTCTCTTTTCCTCTTCCTTTTCTACAGCATTTCCTCTTCCTTTTCTACGCCCTTGGGGGCGACCATGTTTTTCTCCTTTTTGGTATCCAAAATATGGTCACCCTATCTTACTGCTAGTAGTTAAGCCTTAGGAGAAGCATCTCAAACTTTTAGCATATGGAAAAAATATGGAGTAGTTACTACACAAAAGCCGGAAAACCACAAAATAATAGGTGATTGAGGGAGAGAGGGTGGGGCAGGAGAGGACTGTGTAGCCTTCTGGGGACCCCCAAATGGCCCCCAAATGGCTGGACTGAGACCTCCAAAGAATTTGCTCCCCCTACACCGGAAATGATATTTTCCCTCCCAGTGTTAGAGAATTCTGCTCAGTCTCAGAGAATATTTGTCAAAATCCTCCCTGCTCCCCCCCAGCATTTCCAATGTCCACAAATAGTGTGGAGAATTTTGTGAAGCCATCACTATTGATACTGCCCTTCCTGGAGGCACTCCGCTCACATGGGAAGGAGCTACTGTATTTTTCCCTGTCTGTGTGGGCCACGGTTTTTACCATGACCTGAGTAGTGCAAAGTACTGTAATTACAGGGACACATTCACGTGCAAGTAGAGCCCTGTTCAGGTGTTCAGTGTGTAGAGCAGGGATGTTCATTTCTGGAAAAACTGGCCCTTTGGGGGCTTGCTGGATTTTACGCGGTGTGTGTGACTCAACATGGATCTGTGAGCTGTGCTGGAGGGTTTCCCTGAATTCTGGGGACTCTTTACGTATTTTTTTAAAAAAATTGTGGCAAATTAAAAATAAATAAATACGGAAAATCCACCAGCTGGCCAGACTTGCTGTGGACCACATCAGGCCACCTGGCAGAAGTCGGAATGGAGTTGGGGGGGTGCAAGCTGACAAAAACTCATCGAGGTCTACCCCACAACTGGATTCCTCCGATGCCTCTGGGGTTCCTCCGATATCCTATGGAGAGTTACCCTTGCATTCAGGTGAAGGTAAGTACGACTCCCTTTCAGACATTGCCTATTCAAGACCATAGAATCATAGAATAGTAGAGCTGGAAGGTGCCTACAAGGCCATCGAGTCCAACCCCCAGGTTTGAACTGAGGAGGGCAGGGGTAGTGCATCTGGAGACATAGAGGGCAGTACCAGCATGCACAGCCTGCCCCTTTAGCCACTCTAAGACCTCATGTGTTCAGGCAAATGCCTGAACAGAGTTTAGGATAAAGCTACAATCCCATACAGGAATTCAATGAGACTTACTTCTGCATGAGGTTGCGTTGTGAACTGTAGTTCATTTTTCTAATACGGGTTTTATTATCCTTTGTATAAACATGAACTGGAGAATAAAGTTTTAAAATTACCACCTGTAAACCCAGCATAAATGTACTATTCGACATTTTAAAGCCTCCTTTCCTTTCTTATCTCTGTTAATTTTCCATTTCTTCCCTTCCTTTGTAGTTTCTGTTAGGTTGAGGTTGGTTTACAGAGCAAGGTCAATTGACTTTATAACAGCAGTTTCCAACCTGTTGCTCTCCAGGTATATTGGACTACAATTACTAGCATCCTGCCCCTAGCATGGTTGGCTGGGGAATGCTGGGAACTGTAGTCCAACACATCTGGAGACCAGTGGGTTGAGGAATGCTGCTTCGTAAGTTATCACAGCACTGGCCGAAATTTTAGCTTGAGGTGGGAGCGAGACCCAAACAAAATAAGCGAAACAACGAAAAGTTCGAAAAAAGGAAGGCCCCCAACCCTACACAAAATTTAACTTATTCTCTCTCACATTGACTGTAATCCTTTGTGTAGTTAACATTTTGGACTCCGAGATCCACTGATTGCATGGATATCACCAACAACTCTCTTGCTTTAGCTTTATGGTGGGGAAAATTCTAAGAGGAGATGGAGTTTGTCAGTGACACTTTCTGGCACCTGCCTCATTATACTTTTCTTGTTTTCTCCAAAGCTTTTAAAATAAAATCCCATCAACACAAAACAATTCACAGTTAAGAACAGGAGGGAGTTTAGGACTATTTGCTTACTTAGCTGTTCCCCCCCTCCCCCGCCTTGTTCTTTCCCCTGAGGCAAAGAAAGATTGCAACTAACAACTTATCCTCCTCAGGTTTTACTTTATGTTCACAATAGAGAAATTCAATAAGCTGTGCTGGTAGGACAGAACCATGAAGATAGTAGTCACTGAGGTCACCAGATGAGGCAGTGCTGGTGGTTCCACGTGGCCCTACAGCCTAGTTAGAATCTGCCCGGAGTGAAGCCTCCAATGTGGTAGCGTTCTTTCTCTCTGTGGATCGGAACACACTGCCTATGGATGTCAAGCAGTCACCATCATAGTTTTGTTCCCAGCACCCGGTGAAGATATTTTTCTTTGAGCAAGCCTCCCTCAATTGAGCAGCCACATTCTTTTTATTGGTATTCTGGTTTTTGGTTTTTAAACTTTTAATATTGTGTTTTATTCCTTTCATCTTTTATTGTTCCCTGCTCTGGAATCTACTTGGTTGTGGAGCAGTAGATAAATGTAAATAAATGAATATACATAAATAAATACATATGTTCTTTAAAGAGGCATTTCCCCCATTATGTTTTCCCATAGGATTGCAGCCTTTAATCATTTTGCTGTGGTTTGGGTGCTTTTTTTTTATTATTGTGGGTTTTTTGCTAATTTTATAATTTGTTTGATAATTTTGTTCATTTTATTTTTAATATTTAGTTTTGTTAGCCTCCCTGGGTGTCTTATTGATGGAAAGGCAGGCAGGAAAGGAATGTTTTTAATACTACTAGTGTTAATAATAACAATATTAGGGACAGTATTCTGCAAGGGAATGAGAAGAACCATGAAGTTTTTAGAACGTGCATCCACAGGAGAATTAATTAAAAGGGGTGTGTGTGTGTGTGTTTTAAAGAGCAGGGGAAATTGGGTTAGGAAGTTGCATGCAATCCCACCCCACACTCCCGTAAGATTTATATAAAGTATTGCAACATATAAAATCTGACATAACTTGACATGATATCAACGTACTAAAGCTCAGATTATATATAATCTACAGAGAGATGTTTTGTTTTTTTACTACTCCAGTGGCTGACATTGTGCAGATGCAACGATGACAGAGAAATAAGAGTTCTTTGCCTCCATCACTACCGCAAAGTAATATCTTAGATGGCATCTCACATCGTGCTTATTGTGTATTTCTTCCCACCAACACTCTCTTTGTTGAACTGGCTATTTCATAGCCTCAGACAATCAAGACACAGACGTCTCTACAATTGAGTCAAAGATACCTAAGAGCAATAGTATTGATGGGCCAAGTCATCTCACCATTCCAAGCAGAGACCAGGGCTGTAGCAGAACCACTCGCTAAAACTGCAAGGATTTTGTTTTGTTTATTTATCTTTTAGTAAATCACATGTTTCAGCATTTTAGGTTTGGTTGTGCCATCTGTCTGCAGGCTAGGAAATTTCATTTCCCTTCTCCTCTCCCTTGCATGGACATGCACTACATTTGCTGTAGAACATCTATATCCAGGATTACATGCATTTGGAACACCAGAGACTGAGGGCTTCTTTAAATGAGTGATTTATAGCATGCTTGTGACAGGCCACTCTCAGAGGTTTGCAGGTCATTTTGATGACATCTCCTGCTACTTCCCCCAATTATTCCGTTTTTTAAAAAAACCTGGGATATCCCAATTTTTCTGAAATATCTCAAGATTTCTGACCATGTTCAGTTGAAGTTGCGCTACAAGCAGCCAGTAGATGGTGCTGTCCCATTCAATACTATGAGTACCAAGAAGATGGGAAGTCTTCAACTGAATACCATGTGGTCACCCACTCCACCCATGTAATGCAACCCATTACAGTAGTGCAAGAGAAGCAGGAAGCAAAACACTGGTTAGCGAAAGTGATTTCCCTTTAATCTAAAGAATCTGGGTTTTTTGGCATGGAGATAACATACTCTGTCACTGAACTATGGTTTCTCCTTTTTCACATGTTGCCAGTTCATGAACAGGGAGAAATCCTTGAAACATTTCCCCATACCTCAGCCTAGCAGGCGTTAGTGTTCCAGTGCCCGCTGGCTTCTGGGACATCCAGCACTAGTTTGCTATTACTGTAGATCAGGGGCATGGAACCTCTTTTAGCCTGAGGGCTGAATTTCATTTTCTCGGGGGCCACATTCTAGTGGTTGGTGGGGGCTGAAGGCAAAACGGGTGTGGCCAAAGGCCAAATGGATGTGATCAATAAGGGATTCTCCCCCCCCCCCGCCCCCAAAGCTCTTACTGCCAGTAACTAAGCCTTAGGAGAGGCAGCCAGACTTATTACAATGGGGGAAAGACCTGCACAAAAGCTGGGGAAATACGGAATGGTCAGTGTTCTGGGTGGGAAGGCCCACCTGGGGAACTGCCCAGGGAGCTTCAGCTATTGGGGGGCATAGAAATACAATAAAACAAGTAAGTAAATAACTAACTAACCCTTGGAATGTATTGATTAATTAATTAATTAATTACATTTCGGAAGGCTGGATTGGGATCCCAGGTGGGCAAGGTTTGGCATCTGGGCCTGGATTTCCACACCTCTGCTACCAATGATGTATCTGGTGCAGATGGGAGATGAGATCAAATGTCACTCCCTGTATGAGAATCATCAGACTAGGCAAGGAGGTTTGGGTGGCAACCTCAGGCAAGGGAATATATTTGGACTATAGCATAGGGGAATTTGATGAAGTCTCCAAACTGTATAACATGGTCGAAATTAAAAAGGCTGCAAACATCATGATGCCTGCATGACCAAGGACTTGCAAAAAACAACATCAACAACCCAAAAAACCAAACCGAACCAACCCTCCAACCCCCCAAAACCAGGAAGAAGGGTGACATGTCTTGTGGGAATTCAGCTGTTTATCCCTATTCATCCCTGTTTAAATCACTTAATCCTACAAGGAATTCTTGCAGTCTTCTTCCAGTTTAGGTTTTCAACACTCTTAAGGAAGGGTTTATAATTAGAAACAATGTAACATATCAGACAACTCAGCCATCCATTTTAATTGGAAAAGTCCCTGTGGGCACAACTGCATGCCGCCCCGATTTATTTTTCATTCTCCAGAAATATGAGCTCTCGGCTGAAAAGTTTCTTTCAGTTCTGGCTTTGGCAGTGGTGATTTTAGGTCTGGGATTTCATACCCTTCTTCCTGTCATTATCAGGGACTTGTGCACAGCGGACCTATTTCTAAATAATGTTTGCTAACACTCTTGGCTCCTCGCATGGAGGCAGTCGGCTAGTTTACACAAATCTCCCATTCTGAAATATGTAATTTATTTGGCAAGATAGAATTGATAAGAATCAACTGCCTGTTTCCCAGTTAATAAAAAGCATACAAAGAGAAGACAGTTCTGCCAGCATATCTTGTTTACTCAAAGAGAGAGAGAGAGAGAGAGAGAGAGAGAGAATGTTTGGCATCACATGTGAAATCGGAAATGAGCTCATCCTTTGATTATTTTCAAGTCGACGAAACTGTTGTTGGGGGGTAAAAGGGTGGCTGCTTGTCTTCAAATGTCCTTTGTATGACTGAGTAATATATATCACAGATGAAAACAGAATGTACTTGCAACTTTGCAATGAAACATATTACCATTCCTAATTTGAACAAATTGTCGGGAAGCGTACTTTCCCTCGATTTTATCATTTTGGAAAAGCAACAAAGATTCCTGTGGCACCTTAAAGGCTAAGGGCGAAATCTAAGGTCACAGAAATAGAGTTTCAGTTTTGCAATGGGACTTTCCCCTCCTCTGCTCCCCTCAAAATCTCCCCCAGGCCCCCGAAACAGATTTTGGAGGACATGGGGGGCTGCAAGAGGGAGATTAAACACCCCCTTCCCCATTCCACTGATGGAAGCTATTCTGTTAGTGGTACATTTTAATTGGATACCATGCTAATAAATGTATTATTGCAAACATTTTCAGGGGCTAGCACAAGCTTCATCAGATGCAGATGTGGGCCTTTTCTATTATTGTGTGCTCATCATTCCTTATTCATGGTTGTTTATGGGTTCTTTAGATGATGTTGTGACCCTCCAGTTTCACGTCTGTTTTTTAAGTGCACTTCCACAGGAAAATAGAGTATTAATTGTGAAAGAAAACATTTTTCCCTACTTGTGTAATTGCATTATTCCACTGTAGCACAGCACCACCTAGAGGTTATGTACTGGAAATACAGGAAAGTGCAAGCTCTTTCTGTAGAGCTCAGATCTCAATTCTGGGATGAAACCAAAGACAGATAGCTTCGTGTAGAAAAGCTCATAGTAGACTCTAGTCCATGAAAGGTTATGCCATAATAAATGTGGTTTTGCTGCAACAGAATAACACAGCTACCCCCTTTTAAAAAAAACACTATTATCATTTTGAAAAGAGCCCTTTTATCATTGACAGAGGCCCATTAGGGTTCATTTAAAAGCATATATATGTGGCGAAAACGAAATAATTTATTTGTAGCATGTATATACCTCTGAATATAATAACATTGATCATTTGCAATCTTTTAATGTTATCTCCAAACTCGTCCCCAGACCTAGGATGTTTCATCTAGCTGCCAGTTCTCAAGATAGAGAAACATACAAACCCAAATAACAAATGCATAAAAATAAATTTGTTTGGTCCTGAGGATTGCTATGCCCATCGGAAGTTTCCTCTCACTCATATAATTCTGAGCTCATGTAAACTGGGTAGCTCAGTGGCGCCTTCTGAATGCTTTGAAGAAGATCTCAGCTTTGGTCTTGAAACCAGTGGTGAAGATAGATAATTTGGGGCTTTGGACTTAATGGTCTTGTGGGGAGGGACTCAGATTGTAGGGATGAACATACTCATCTGGGTCCAACTCGTTGGACGCTCGCCCCGCCGTTGCCATCCACCATGCTTGCATACCACGCAAGCTTCTTTGGCAGCTTAGCAAGTGTCCAACAAGTGTCTGGCAGCCTTCATCCAGAGCCTCCAATGTGTGCAAAAATGGAGGATCTGGAAATTATGTCATTCCCTCTGCTGTGTAAATGACAGCCGTAAAGGCCCCATTTATGCAAGAGGAAAGGCGTGAACGGAGTGCACAATGGACGCTCCAGACAAGAGCGGATGGCTGCCAGGTGCCTGTCAGGCCACGTGGGCACTTGACCCATGGGGCCGCAAATGCATCGTGGGTGCCTGACTCGATTTGTTGGGGGGAACGTGCGGGAGCCCATTGGACTTTCAGACCAAGTCAGGCGCCCACAACACCCCTATTCAGATGGCCAGGTGAATTACTTTAGTTAGGAAGCACACATTTTTGAGGGATTAAGCACCATTTTGTTGTGGGAAAGGAAGTAAAGTAAAAACAATACAGTGAACACCCGTAACTATTTGAGTGCCTGGTTAGCAACTCCCTGCCTGTAATTTTTTTTTTTTTTTGAAGAAAGGATGCTCCAGTGAGCCATGTCACCCCCGACCTCTTTGCCACTACTCCATCACCTATCCCTCTGGGGGTCATTGTGGGTGGGGACTAGCCTGTGTGGTCCTAGACTTCACCCCCAAGATTCAGGCTTAGTTGCACCACTACTCAAAGCCCTGGAGATCCACTGCCAATCAGTATCGATTATTTTGACAATACTGGGCTAGATAGACCAACGGTCTGATTCTGCATGAGGCAGCTTCCTGTCTTAACTGCTTTCATTTCCTTTTGACAGCCAGGCTAAAACCAGGAACTGGACTGTCAACATGGCTGTGTTTGTGTTGCCCAGAGGCTCTCTTGCCCTGGCAAATGGCCACTCTCCTCAGAAACTTCGCCTCACCCTGTGTGTAGAAAAATACCCAGCTTTCCCTTGTTTGAATTGTTGTAATTTTGGTTTCCTTTCCAATGCTGCATCAGCATTCAGTGACATGACTGAACAATATTTCCAAAATGTGTCTTTAAAGTATTCTCCCCCCAGCCGCCATGTATAAATCCAACGTGTCCCAGGAGGCCTAAATGTCACATTTCAGTCTTTCATGAGCTTCGTGTGTATTTTATTAGTTTCCAGACAGCTGCTTCCCTCTTTTAATATTATACACCCCAGGGCTGGCTTACAAAGGGGGGTGTTCCTTGTTATTTTCTTGTTTTTTATATATACTCAGTGTAGAAGCTGATAGACTGAGGTATTAAAGTTAACACTTAAGAAAGCTGAATGGCAGAAGTGATTACTCATGTTTGGCTTCCTACAAAACACTGCAGAAAAGAACTATTAGTGGAACCTGTAACCAGGGACACCATTTAAGAAGAGACGAAAGGAAGTTACTCCATCCCTGTTAGTTTCAAACCATATGTGATGGTCCCTCTGGTCCCCAAATATCTCTGCCCAAGTCACCACTTCTAAACACTGAATGGGCATTATTCTAAATCAACTGGGCATCTGCGCTACACAGCTATGCCAAAGGATTCTTTTTAAAGTAAAGGGGTGGGGAGGGTAAGAACTTAAGTGCCATGCTGGATCAGACCAAGGGTCCATCTAGTCCAGCACTCTGTTCACACAGTGGCCAACCAGCCATCGGCCAGTGATGAATAAGCAGGACATGGTGCAACAGCCCCCTCCCACCCATGTTCTCCAGCAACTGGTGCACACAGGCTTACTGCCTCGAATACTGGAGATAGCACATAACCATCAGGGCTAGTAGCCATTGATAGCCTTTGCCACCAGGAATTTATCCAACACCCCCCCCCCTTTAAAGCCATCCAAATTGGTGGCCATCACTACATCTTGTGGTAGTGAGTTCCATAATTTAACTATGCACTGTGTGAAGAAGTACTTCCTTTTATTTGTCCAGAGGACAAATAGCTTCTCAGTAACATCTCTCTCTCTCCACCTTCCAAGGTTCTAGGCAGTTTTAAAAAGGCTACAATCCCCTACACAATTACCTGGGAGTAAGACTATTATACTCAATGGAACTTACTTCTGAGAAGACACTGATGATTCCACTAAGGAAATGTCTGTGCTAGAGAAAGCACGTGGCCTTTTATTTTCAACTTTCTAATCTATCTGAGGCAGAAGGGAGAGTGAGAGCGACACTACTGAGTCATGCTATCCCTGAAGAAGGCCTCTGTATTCACTCTAATAGGATGAATAAATATTAATTAAAAATCAACCAAAAGGATTTTTTTAAAAAAGAAAAGCCATTCCACCAACTAAAATGAAGGAGGAAGAAGATACCACCACTGGATTAATGAGTAAGGAGCTGAATACTCCAAATTTTGTGGATAAAAAAAATTGCCAACCTAAATTATCAGAATCATTTTGATTCAGAGAGGTTCCCCCCCCTTTTGTACTTTAAACTGCCCTCCTTCCCTCAATCTTTCACCAAACTTCTTGAAATTTTCAGGGTATGTAAAACCAACATTTCTTTCTGGCAATGTAAATTTCAGGAAGATTGGTGAAACATTTTTGATTTTATTAACGTTAGAATGACCCCCCCCCCCATTACCTCTTTATAATGGTAGAATGCTTTATCTACTCTCTGACCTTAACTACAGGGACAATGCTGTGTCCCTGTAAATAGATGGGGGGGGGAAGAGAGAGAGAGAGAGAGAGAGAGAGATATTTCTTCAGTGAGAATGTATTTTTAAATGGATCCGTATGCAGTTAAGGAAGAAAGGCTAGTGTTTCAAAATAAAAATATTTTCCTTTTTTTCCGTTTTGCTTTGTTAAATCTGTTGAAAAAAAAATATTTTTTTTTTGCAGCATCCTGTGGAGCAGAAAACATCCCAGAAGTAGGTCATTTAATAATGCGAACGAGCTTCTTTTTTTTTTGTTGGCTTTGGCGATCCTTGTGAACTGACCAACGCTGATACCACCAGCACTAAAAGTGTGTAATTAAATGTTCTGCTCCCCCTCCCTACAGCTGTCCATAGACCTGGAGTTTTACCATGTGTTTATATCCCCCCCCCACTCCCCCCCCATACACTTTGCAGGCCGAGTGGAGATGTCCTACTGACAAGAGAGGGAGCTGTATTTTTTTCTCATCACCTCATAAACAGTGGGGGTGCTGGGTGGGGGGCTGAGTTTGGATGTCAGGTAATGCTTGCCACAGACAGAACTCCAAAGGGATATTACTTTCCTCCTCTAGGCCTTAAAAGTCTGTGGTCAGGCTTTTAAAACATGCAGCATATTCGCCCCCCTCCTCTCCTCTCCCCTCCCATGGGTTTTTTGTTGGGCTTTGTTGTTGATTTTATTTGACAGCTGTGTTTGGACTTAGCTTACATTTTCGAGTCCAGGGCAGAAATGCTATACACATTCAGAGCAATGAATAATAATAATAATAATAATAATAATAATAATAATAATAATAATAATAATAATAATCCAGTTTAAAATCTTTGGCCCTCATAGGGCTCATCTACACCAAGCAGGATATTCCACGATGAAAGCAGTATATAAAAGGCAGGAGCCACACAACTGCTTTATAACGGTACTGAAGGGCACTGACAACTGTTGGGACCCAAGACACATACCATATACTGGTTTCATACCACTTTCATAGTGTTATATCCTGCTTGGTGTAGACGTGTCATGGGCCCCAACAGTTGTCAGTGCATTTCAGTACCACTATAAAGCAATAGTGTAGATCCTGCAGTGTACTTCAATACGGCTCTAAAGCAGTAGTGCGGCTCCTGCCTTTTATATACCGCTTTCATACCACTTTCATAGTGGAATATCCTGCTTTGTGTACATGAGCCCATAGATTCAGGGCAGGAGTAGACATTACATTGTTGCTGTGCCTCCTCCTTCCAAAAAGGACTGCTCCTGCTGAGGGTTCAAACCAGCCATTTTCTCCACTCCCACCCCCCGTGTTCCATTTTTATCTTCCAATAAGTACACCACAGCACATTGTTACTGTACTGGCTCAGTCCTCATTGGATGGCATTTTTTCTGGGGCATGTGTGGCATGATGGTGTCCCCTTACCCATTTTAAAAAATGTCCTCTTACAAACCTTAAGTTTCACCCGAGCACGCTGATAACTCTCTTTGCTCAGTAGCTCTGTTTTGGCTACCATTCCATTGACACTCACCACCTGAGTTTGCGGTTAGAAGGAGTGATACCCTGAGTCTTTCTGCACAAGGCTGTTAATCCGCTGTTAATCCACTGTATCGACTTTCAGTTTCGTCGAAGAATTGAGGTCAGAGCACTACACACAGGGTGTTTCCTTTTCTGATTTTCCATGCCATAATCCCTAGGTGGCCCTGTACTCTAGCGGAATAGCACAAATACACATAAGGGAATCACACTTTCTTTCTCTTTCACAATTAAATGCTGCCTTTTCCCTGCTCTAAAAAACTTGCTGAAAGTGCTGCTTAGACATAGAATTGAAACTTGAGGGTCATGACGTTGTCTAAAGAACCCATAAACAACCATGAGTAGGGAATGACGAGTGTACAATAAATGCTGAAATGCCTGAAAATGGCAGTTTTATAATGAGTTCTCTCCTGTCACCATCCCATTTCCCATCTATGGTAACATTTAGCACTTTTCTCCATGTTGTAACGTCATCATGTTGTGGGTTTTCCCCAATCATTGGCTGTTTGGGTGGAGAGAGGCAAAGAAACACACAAAGTGATGAGGTCATGGTGGGCAATTCAATTGTGTCTATGAAGAACTTCAGGTGGGCTGCTGCTTTCAGGATGGATACAGGACAAATTTTATGATAGTAGTTTATTAGCTCATGTCTATGTTGGCTTCAGTTTCAGACTCTTAATTTACTGGAGTATTCTTCACATGCTGATCCAAACCCCATTGGTGCTTGGAAAATTCATAGAATCATAGAATCATAGAATCATAGAATAGCAGAGTTGGAAGGGGCGTACAAGGCCATCGAGTCCAACCCCCTGCTCAATGCAGGAATCCACCCTAAAGCATCCCTGACAGATGGTTGTCCAGCTGCCTCTTGAATGCCTCTAGTTCATTCATTTCCCTCCAGTTATGGAGAAGACTACAATTAAGCTGAGTTGGAACAAGGAATTCTGAGGGGGTGGCAAATGATGTCAGCAGGGATGCTAATAAAAAACTACGACTGTTGTGCCACTGTGAATTCTGGCTCCTCTTCCCCACTGGTTCATATTGCAGGTGAGGACAGCTCTTCTTGCTATGCTAGATTTCTGTTTTTTGGGATGAGTCTTTACCTGGAGAAGCATTTGAAAATGGAATCCCCTACCTGCAGGCCAAAGTGGTACAGTCCATAGTACCATCCCATTCTCCTGCAGGTGTAGAACATAGAGATGTGCCAAAATGTTATATTTGTGGAATGGTTCCAACCATTCCAGTTCTAATCGCATAACGGTTATATATAACAGTTCCAAAATAACATCGTTACTGGAAGGCTTTTTATACTACCTATATAGTTCAATGATTATAACAAATGAAATCATTAATACAGGTTTAAACAAAGCAGAAAAATTAAATAATTTGGTCTCTTTTTAACTAAATATGTTATTGCTCCTCAAATAGTGAAATTAATAAAAAGTCCTTAATCAGCATACCATAAAATTGAAATCAAAAGGAGCTTAATTTTTTATATATATTTTGCTTTAGGGAAGTAATTTAAAATAAAGCAAAATTTTATCAAAAGGAACTATATATATAGTTCCTTTTGATTTCAATTTTATGGTATGCTGATTAAGGACTTCTTGTTTAAAAACTGAACTGAGGGGGTCGCACAGAGGGAGAGGTCTGGCTGATTGACTCGCCAGCTGAGCCAAGCCAGCCAATAAATGGAGTAGGTGGGCTCTATTGGCTGGCTGGCCAGTCAATGGCCAATCAGATCCACTCTGCCCTTCTTGACTGTAGAAATTGAGGGGGAGTGGAGAGAAAGAGAGAGAGAGAGAGGGAGAGAGGAGACTGTTTATCTTCACCTTTTGCCATATTTATACTGGTACATCCTTCATTTAAAAATCTTTCCATTCTCTGTTTTGGATGTCTGGAAAAATTCATGGTGTGGGGATATAAAATGCAACAAACCTCTCCCTCCTCCTCTTGTTTAAACTATTCCCTGCCCTACCTTGACTGAATTTTTTAAAAGTGGTCTCTGTTAGAAATTGCTTTCTCTGTGTTGCTATTCTGGATAAATTGGGATGGAGGTTGGTGGTTTGAACTGCTTTTAAATTGGGACCTTTTTTGTTCTCTTTTGTCCTCCTTGCCTTAAATAATAAATTGAGGCCCCTGTCTGGCCTCCATTTTGTGGCGGTATACAATGCTTCTTAGGGGCTGTTTCATGGCGCCAGGTTGGTGCATGGCATCGTCAACTTGTCCTAACGAGGGGAGGCAGTGTGAGCTTTCTGGCAGCCATTAGGCCTATCCCCTCCCCTTTCCCATGGCTTCCAGTGACCAATAGGAGGTCGCCTTCCACCTGGGAACGTCCACCTGGGAAGAACCGGGCTGAACTCGCTCTGGCTGGAAAAGTCAGGGTAAATCCCTGACTTTTCAGCTGCACATCTTTGCCTCTTTGCCCCAGGGCGGCTTCAAATCTGTGGCTGTGTCATCTAATTGATGCAGTGCAGATTTGGAGCCACCCTGGTGCAAAGATGACTTCAAGACAGCCCCTTGGTCTGGTTTTTATTTTCACCATTTCATTTCTTTCAATGGGGCAAAGTAATGCCTTAGAACATACATTTCTGGCTAAGTCTTTGCTGTTTTATATATGCTGGGCAAAAATATTGTTTTAAACCTTGTGATTATGTAACCCATAGTCAGCATTGACTTCAATTGTGTGTTGCCTCAGCTTTGGTGTGTGAAATAGGTTCGCATTGATAAGTTACTCTACAACACATATTCCTGGCTAAATTCTCCTGTTTTCTGCTTGCTCGGCTTAAAAACAACGACAACAAGAACAACAATCATCTATACCAAAT
Source organism: Elgaria multicarinata webbii (assembly GCF_023053635.1). Classification (NCBI taxonomy): domain Eukaryota; kingdom Metazoa; phylum Chordata; class Lepidosauria; order Squamata; family Anguidae; genus Elgaria; species Elgaria multicarinata. The sequence continues at coordinate 27,014,167 of NC_086174.1, forward strand.
ATTTAGGGGCAACTTTTCAATCATTTCTTCCTAAAATGGTCACCCGTTATACCAGAACTTCTGGTCACAATCGCAGTTTAAGCACAGGTTTCCTGGTATGGGGCCTTAGCTAGACCTAAGGTTTATCCTGGGATTGTTCCAGAGTCATCCCCGTTCATGTAAATGACACACAGGATATCCCGGGAGCAGGCAGGGAAGACCCCGGGACGATCCCAGGATAAACCTTAGGTCTAGCTAAGGCCTAAGTGGACTGTGGATCTCTGCCATAACTGGTAAAACCAAAGAAACTAGAAGAATGGATTTATTCACAGTTTAGGGATCATTTTCACCCTCTCTTCTCATACCCCTCCCCCAATATGCTTGTGTAATCATTCCTTGCTTTAATTTTAGCGGAGGTTTTCATTTGCAAGTCTTGTAAAATTCTAATTTGTTGCTGCTTCTTCCTATTTTTTTTTTAAGGAAAGGATCAAGGGGGATGGGAAAGGAAGAAACAGGATGTGCAATGCAGGCTGCAGAAAATGCTTCACTGGCGTGCCTCCTGACTTTAAAGCACCCATCTGCTGTCCCAGACTGATGCTGGCATTGAATTGGTTACACTTTACTCCATAGCAATGTGCTGAATGATTTATTTCATTAATTTTTCTGTATAAGGTACTTTAAATCATTAACTCATAATTCATGCTCGTGACAGCCCAGTGAAAAGTTCTTAATATGCCCAATTAATATAAGGCTAATTGAAGAATTATAATAACATGCTGGAGGGGACCTATTAATTTCATCATTTCCTGGGAGAGATGCTCGGATTTGGACTTTGGTGAATTGGCAGGGAATGAGAATGCAATCATTGTGGAGAAACCAAGAAGGACATCTAAGGCCTTTGCTAGACCTGGTGGAAAATCCGGGGGAGAGGAGGGGAGACCTTGCGTTATGAATAATGTGAGATCTTGCCCTTATTCACATGTGAGCCGCAATGAGCTCTGGAAGAGAGCCGTCGCGGCTGCCATTTGTTTTTACTTTCAAAGTGGCAGCAGCAGTGCAGGAGCCAGGAAAGGTAAGTGGGTGGTTTTTTTTTTTTTAAAAAAAACCTCCTTCCCCCCCCTCCGTGATCTCCCCCCTGGCCCTGTTCTCCTCCCCCCCATCCGCGATCTCCCCACCCTGGCCCTGTTTTCCTTCCCCCCTGTCTGCGATCTCCCCCCCAGCCCCGTTTTCCTTCCCCCGTCCATGATCTCCCCGCCCTGGCCCCATTCTCTTTTCCCCGCCTGCCCGCCATGTCCGACATCCCCCCTGCTTGATCACCCCCCCTGCCTGCCATGCCCACCCAATCACCCGCCTGCCATGTCTGATCCCTCTTCGCACCCCCTGGCTGCGATCTCCCCACCCTGGCTCTGCTCTTCCCCCCCATCTCTCCTGCTGGGTCCGCTCTCCCCCCCGGCCCCCATCTCCCCCCCGTGATTTCCCCCCCCGGCCCGATGGGAGTGCTGTGCCCAGTGCGTGGCTTCTCCTGGCTACTCACGAGTAAGCCCCGTAGCTGGGAAAAGCCGCGGAACCAGCTAGACCAGCTATTTCCATGGAACCAGCAGAAATACAGAGCCACAACCGGTGCTGGTTATCCCGGGCCAAGAGAAGGTTTAGCCTGGGCTGACCCCGGGATCCCCTGTGTGTCATCTGGATGCACAGGGGTGAGCCCGGGTATCAGCCAGGGCTAAATCCTTGTCTAGCAACGGCCTAAGTGTCCTTATTGTACCCTCCATTGGATTCTCTAATGCAACATATAAATGGCAAAACACAGTGCTCAGTGGCCAAATATCCTTCCCACCAGTACATGCCCACATTCACTGAGGACCCTTCCGTTATCTTCACAGTGTGGGAATTGCATGTGCTACAGTGCCAGCTCCTTCATGCACAGCTTGGACAATAATATAGGCCTTGGGCCACATGGGAAGAATCTGCACACAGTATGGCTCAGTGTCGTGTTACTTCTTTGGAGGGGAAATGTTGGCATGAAGCATGAGCTGCACTGTGGACTTGTCCATTAGGGCTTCTGAAATTACCTTTGCAATGTGGAGAGAAGGAGCACTTCAGTGTCTTCCGTGTTGTGAAATAATATCAGGAAGAAGCCCACAAGCAGTTCTGAAAGCTGTTACAGACACCCCATATTCTGCATGAGCATTCCCTGTCTCCTCACAACTGTTGGATTCTTTTTGGACTCATAGCACCACAGCAGAAGAAAATGGCAGCCTACACTTCCACTGAACAGCACTATCTTTGCACCACGTTCAAAGAACAATGAAGAGTTGAACCTAGTATTAGAAAGAGTGAGGTGGCTTTCCCTATGTGGCAGATGCAGGGGCAGGGAGTGGCGGCAAGGAGTTGAAGGTGGATCCAATTAGTTGTGCGAGAGGAAGTCCGCTAGCATAACAAAACTTCTACTGACACAATGGGCTTCCCCTTGCTTTCCTCCTTCCAGCAACCCCCTACACAAATCTGTTCCAGAGGTTCCCCCAATCTTCTGGAGCAGATATGGGTGTGTGTGTGCACTGAGGGCTGCAGGAGGGAGGAGAAATCTGTTCCACTCATAGTTTGTATTCCATCTTGGGCCAGCTCTGGACCAAAGGAAGCACACAGAGGGGTTTTAGTGGCTTATTCCAATAGTGGAATTCTCCTCCACTGGATTCTCCAAGGTGTATATATTTTGTAAGACAGTTTTGGATTTTGGCAGCTGGACCTAAGCTAGATGTAATGGGATTTTCCACCTGTCTTCTTTTTAGCTGCTAAAATTCTATTAGTCATGATGGGCTGTATGGAACATCCAGGTTCAGAGGCAATAATCCTATATTAATAGTAAACTCGTTCTCTCTCTATGTACAGACCCTTATATAGTCAAAAACAGCACCATCCACACAGAAGAGGGAGGTATCAGCAAGCTTATTCACGCCAATTGTAGACTGCTGTAGGCAACTGTGATGATGAAGGGCAGTCTTCAAATATTTTGAATAAATAATAAATAGTAAAGAATGGAGTATTCTGGAGGAGGGCATGGCTGGTTGGGACCCCATGCAGGGGTACTCCACAATGCAAGATCTTGTGGCAGCTTCCACTTCTACCTTTGCATTCACGTGGCTGAAGAGCAACAATGAGAAAGGGCTATTTCTTTCTTGCCCTCCTTGTGACCTTCCCAGAGGCATCTGGTTGCTTGCTGTGGGAAGCAGGATGCTGGACTAGATGGACCCTTGGTCTGATCCACCATATAAGCGACATAAGAATACAATATAAGAAGACAGGATGGCCATTAATGAATCACCAACAAAGAGGAAATGCATCACAAAAAAAGAAGATGCTGATATGCATAAAATTTGCATATGCTAATTTATATATGCAGGTACAAATTTAGAAATAAATTTTATAATTGAAGTAGAAATACATCTCAATATAATGGGGAAGCCTGCAACCAGGTGACCTGTGTGCCTCGTTCAGTCTGCTGTCCAGGTACTTTTGAGGGGTACCTTCAAGGCCCAGGTCTCCTTCTGATGGTTCTTTATCTTTAGACTGGGCTTGGACTGGAGAGCCCTTCAAATAGAGGATGCCTTCAAAATAGAGGATAGTCCTCTGACAAGCCTTCAGTCAGAGGACGCATGGCCAATCTTAAACTACCTATCTAGTCCAATGTACGGTTTCCCATAGTGGCCAAACAAAAATACCATTGGGAAGTCCACAAGCAGAAGAAAGGTGCAATAGCTCTCTCCCATGGTTCTTCCACAGAAACTGGTATACAGAGTAGGGATGTACAGATGTTGTGAAATCCATTCCATCTATGAGCCCCTGCCAAAGGAAGTGAGGCAGGTGGCTACTAGGAGGAGGGCTTTCTCCGCTGTGGCACCCCGGCTGTGGAACGAGGTCCCCAGAGAGGTCTGCCTGGTGCCTACACTGTATTCTTTTCGTCGCCAGCTGAAGACCTTTATATTTTCTCAGTATTTTAATACCTAAATTTAAACTTTGCTGTTTTAATTCTGTATTTTAATCCTATATCAATTTCTGCTGTGTGGTTTTATCCTGGTTGTGCTTTTTATATTGTATTTTGTATTTGGGTTTTTAGATTGTTGGATGTTTTATTATGTTCTTATTGGTTTTAAATTTTGTGAACTGCCCAGAGAGCTTCGGATATTGGGCGGTATAAAAATGTAATAAATAAATAAATAAATAAATAAAATCTGTGTTTCATAGTTTGCCAGGTGCCTTTTGTTCCATCGTCCACTCATTGATGGAATTGGATTTTATTTTCAAATTTCCTGAATTTATGCAAATTTGGATTTGGACGAATTTCGAAAAATTCATACATCCCCTTCCAAATGTAAAATTTCAGCATATTTTTAGCTGGTTTTAAGAAAAATTTAATATATTTTTCTACAGCTAAATTTGCAAAAAATTCCTGGAAATATGATAATGATGATGATGATGATGATGATGATAATAATAATAATAATAATAATAATAGGTCCATAAGTCTGCAAAATTTGTGCAACTTGGGAAAGGCTGGACTGCTTTAGAAACTGTTTGTCAGACTCCTCTTCAATTAATTCCATTGTGGATTTCTAAGACATCCCTAATTCAGAGGCACACTGTTCCTGATCCTGCAATTAGTGGTATACAGCTGTTTTTAATGACTTGTTTCTCTCTCTCTCTCTCCCTCCCTCTCTCCTCTGGAAAACCCTCCCTCCTGTGGTTCAGGAGGCGGAAAACGTAACAGCTTTTAAACGCCTCCTGAAAACATACCATTTTACTCAGGCTTTTCCTGGATTTTAACTTAGCTAGTTTTATATTGCCATTTTTTTTTAAAAAAAACTTTGAATATTTAAACTTTATCTGACACTGTTGCATTTTATGGTTTTAATAGTGCCCTGCCTGGAGAGCCTCGGCTAATGGGCAGTATAAAAATATAATAAATAAATTACATTATTACATTTATAATTGTAAATGGGGTAGGCTCCATGTTTAAAGAAAGAGCCCTGCTTGCATTTGTTTGGAAGCACTGAAACAATGATAACTGAGGAAGCAAAGACCTAGGTATACATTTAACTGCAGAATTCTCTCTCTCTCTCTCTCCCACTCTGTGCCTTTGGGGATAGGGTAGGCTCCATGTTTAAAGAAAGAGCCCTGCTTGCATTTGTTTGACAGCACTGAAACAATGCTAACGGAGGAATCAAAGACCTAGGTATACATTTAACTCCAGAATCATTCCCCTTCCACGACACCCCTTGCTTTCCATTCCTTCTCGCGTTATTTGGTGCTTTCCAGCACAGATTCTCAGATAGCTGCAAAAGGCGACGGGGTGGGGTAGGGTGGGCTGGGAAATTGTTTACAATATTTTCACATGATTGCGATGGCAAGGCTCTTGCACTTTCTGAAAGGCCCTCTGTTTTCAGATGGCACTGAAAGTTTACCGTCCTTCCAGACAAAAGGAAGAGAGCCCGTTGCCAGCGGATGAGTAATGGGCATGGCCTGAGCACAATACCCTCCTATCCAGTCCTAAATCTACATGGTGTTCTAAGGCTTCCCTCCTTCTCCAAAGCAACCATTGTCTGGCCTCTGGGAGACCAGGGCCTCTCATTGGGCGAGTGGGGAAGCAGCCAAGAACTGGTGTGGAGAGGGAGGGGGGCATCGCTGACAACAACAGTTGCTCAGTGCTCACGGCCCACTATCTGCCTTCTTCCCCTTCTAATATAATACTTGGAAAACTTTCAGTCCTGGGCACGGTTCTCTATACTGATAAGTTGCAGACCATCTGTAATGTACCTAGTTCCAAAAGATTGTAGAAACTCACTAAAGTTTGAATGCTTTTGGCTTTTTTGTTTGTGTGGGATCCCCCCCCCCCGGGTTTTTTATTGCTCTTAATCTACTTATGTTGATGCAGCATCTGGGAGAAGTTATAAAAGCAAAGGGTTTATTTAGTATATTTAGCAGCAAATGAGAATTCAGAAAATGTAAGTCCTTTTACTCTCCCCCCTCCCCATTTGCTATTGCTAGAATGCAGGGAGAGAGGGTGTGAAGTTTTGCTTAATTTTTCAACCTTAATTTTTAAATTAATCATTTTTTATTTTTTTTAAAAATGGATGAATGTTTCCACCAGCATATCTTACTGCAACTTAGATCATTATTAAACTGCTTGTTAATCATACTTCTAAGTTCTGAATCACCCAGACCAATGCGTAAACAGACAAAAACAAACAACAGCTGTTTTTTTTTTTTTTGACTGAAACTATTTAGAAAATCATCCAAATATATTTGTTTTCCTATCTGATTGTGACAGGAGCACATTCAGAAGCAATTCCTAGGATTTAAGTGTCTTTTGTTATGTGTTAAAATATTAATATCTAAAGGCTGCTTGCTCACCCAACAGAATGGCAGCATTAACTTCCAATTCCTTCCTGCTAATTTGACTTTACACAAATATGTTTAATGTGCAGCAGTAGAACAAAGAGCTAGGACATAGGATACTTATGCATGCATTTTTCTTCATTATCTTCTTTTTTTTCTAATAAAAGCTGCCTCCAGCATGAATCAACAGATAAACCACTTTAACTTGGAATTCTGGCCATTTTAGGTACAACTGATACGGTAATACTTATTTTCAAAACTATTTTCCAGATGAATTTAGTTAAGTTTAAACCATCCACTTAAATCTCAGGACTTCTCTTTTCTTCCATTCATTTTCTTTTTTAAAAAAGAGTTAAATGTTTAAAACACCATTAGAATACGTTGGCATTGTTCCCTGTCTTGAATAGCATGCCAGATGAATCACATTGCTAAAGCAAATGAAAAGACAGTTTGAAAGGGCATGACCATACAGAATTTTCCTGTGCTTGCTCTTAAAGGGATCGCTTTCTTTCTTTCTTTCTTTCTTTCTTTCTTTCTTTCTTTCTTTCAATACTTCTCCTTTGGCAAATACAAATTATTTCCCATAAATGCTAACATCTTGGATATTAAATAATTTGCACAACTCATTGGAACTGAGACATCGCCCAGTACATGTCCCATTGAACACTTGGGAATTGTACAAAACTATAGTTGTTGCACAACTCCCATAATTCATTCCAGTTGAATATACACAGGAGATGTTCCACGTGGATTTTACCACTTCTATGAGCTTTGAGAAAGTATAGTTTCCTTTGGGGAAGAGAACCCTGGGGACACATAACACTAAGCCATGGTGCACTTTGTTGAACTCTGGCTTGTCGTTGGGCTGACCCTATCCTCACAAATGGACTATGGTTTGTTTACCAGTTATAAACTACAAATAGAACCCATGGTTTAACATTAATTTATATGGTTTGCCTATAACACTAATCCATGGTTTATTTAAACTATAGTTTGTTGCTGTACCAAGGATTTATCTAGCATACAATTGAACCAGGATCTACACTACTGCTTTAAAACGTTTTATAACAGTAGTGACAACTGTTGGGGCCCAGGACCTACTCCATATACAGTTTTTTGAAGTGTCATATCCTGCTTAGTGTAGATCTGGCCCAGGGGTTGTTTTCTCAGTCCATGGGTTGTTTCCTTCCTCCTTCACCCACTTCCCCTGCCTGTATCCCAACTGCCTTTGTGAGACTCCAGTACTGGCATAGAAAGAGATTGGTTTTTTGAACTGCTCTGCCTGTTGCCTGTGTAGGTGGCAAAACAACTCATGAACACCCACAATTCTGGGTTCACAGGTAATGACAACCCATAATTTAAACAACCCACAGATCACAAACCAGCAACAAATCATGGATTCTCTTCATGGGTTGTTGTATTATTATTATTATTATTATTATTATTATTATTATTATTATTATTATTATTATTATTATTATCCATTATTATCCATTATTATTATTATTATTATTATTAATGTTTATATACTGCCCATAGCTGAAGCTCTTCTGGCAGTTTACAAAGATTAAAACACTGAACATTAAAAACCAATATACCAAATTTAAAACCATAAAAAGCATAAAAATATCCATTTAAAACAACTATTCTGAGTCAGTTAAAAACTCAACATATGCTGTTAACCCATAGTTCTGGATTTGCATGTAATGACAATCCACAATACAACAAACCATGGTTAATTAAACTATGGTTTGTCATGATAAGCAAACCACATCAATGTCTAACTTGTTTAAACTATGGCTTGTTATGCACCCAGAACCATGGCTTATCTGTAGCTTGTTTGCAGTGCTGTTCACCTTGAAACAGTGGTGCCCAGCCAAAACACCTGAAAATGAAACTGCTCTGAAGGCTTCCAAAATGGGACTGGGGGGAGGAGTGGGCGGGGAACAAACTAGAAACAGGGAAAACAAGCTATGGTGTGTGTTTTTTGTTCCTCTGCAAGACAATTCATGGCTAAAGCAACAAATACACCATGTTTTAGTGTTATTCACAGCCATTGGGCCTATTCAGAAAACACACTAAGCCATGGTTAGATTGCTAATACTTTTGCAGCAAATAGTTAGTGAGCATGTTTAAACCATGGTTATGTAGCTACCATGGTTAGGAATACTTTGCAGAGAGCCAGTGTGGTGTAGTGGCTAAGGTGTTGGACTGGGAATTGGGAGATCTGGGTTCTAGTCCCCACTCGGCCATGAAAACCCACTGGGTGACTTTGAGCCAGTTACATACTCTCAGCCCAACCCTACCTCACAGGGTTGTTGTTGTTGTGAGGATAACATGGAGAGGAGGAGGATTATGTACGCCACCTTGGGTTCCTTGGAGGAAAAAAGACGGGATATAAATGTAATAAATAAATAAATAACATGGTAAGTCATAATTTTTAGCTCAAATACTTAACCACTGTGGCTTAGCGTGTTGTCTGAACAGGGTCATAGAGTCTCTTAAGTTTCTCTGGTGTGTGTTTGCTGAATGTTTGGAGATGTGTTTCTGCTCTTCAAACTTTTATATATTGCCATCAAAAGAGCAATGCAAAGTGTGAATCAGATCTTAAGTCACCCAACAATGTCAATTCCATTTTCATGTTCTGAAAAGATAGGTAGACCTTTATACTTAGGCAAACTTAAATTTATTTATTTATTTATTTATTTATTTATTTATTTATTTATTTATTTATTGCCAGACATCTTCCAAACCTCCACTTTCCATTCCTGAATCTTGGTAAGATTCCAGAGATCCACTTATGCTCCCAAATTTGCTAGCCTCAACCATTTTGAGGTGGTTCAAGGGGCGTCCCTGAAATTGGATGCTGCGTATGTACAGATGCCTCCTGAAGAGACGTGAGACAATAGCCGCATCCCGCCACGCCTGGCTGCTTCCAGGCAAATGGCTTCCTAACCCTACTGACCAAAAGGCGTTGTGCTGCTATTCCATCTTTCCCTCCCTAGCATGTGTGTGTATGTGTGGTAAGAAAAAAGACAGAAGAAGCTGTGGGAAGGCACAGGAGGGTTACACGAAATATGTCACTGCGTGTAACCCTCATAAATTTCCTCATTTAAAGCAGGCTAACTGCACCCACAGTGTAGGAGTCAAACATCACATCATGCTGTTGTTGTTGTTTATTCGTTCAGTCGTTTCTGACTCTTCGTAACTTCATGGACCAGCCCACGCCAGAGCTTTCTGTTGGCCGTTGCCACCCCTAGCTCCCCCAAGGTCAAGTCTGTCACCTCCAGAATATCATCCATCCATCTTGCCCTTGGTCGGCCCCTCTTCCTTTTGCCTTCCACTTTCCCTAGCATCAGCCTCTTCTCCAGGGTATCCTGTCTTCTCATTATGTGGCCAAAGTACTTCAGTTTTGCCTTTAATATCATTCCCTCAAGTGAGCAGTCTGGCTTTATTTCCTGGAGTATGGACTGGTTTGATCTTCTTGCAGTCCAAGGCACTCTCAGAATTTTCCTCCAACACCACAGTTCAAAAGCATCTATCTTCCTTCGCTCAGCTTTCCTTATGGTCCAGCTCTGGCAGCCATAGGTTACTACGGGGAATACCATTGCTTTAACTATGCGGACCTTTGTTGTCAGTGTGGTGTCTCTGCTCTTAACTATTTTATCAAGATTTGTCATTGCTCTCCTCCCAAGAAGTAAACGTCTTCTGATTTCCTGGCTGCAGTCAGCGTCTGCAGTAATCTTTGCGCCCAGAAATACAAAGTCTGTCACTGCCTCCACGTTTTCTCCCTCTATTTGACATCATACGGTATGGCTAATAAAATGGCTGTCTTAACTCCATAAGGCTCAAGGGTCATTTCAGGCCTGTCGGGAGCACCATAGCAGCCTGTGGCAACCCTACAACAACTTTGAAGCTAGGAAGCAATGCCAGTATTTTAGGCAAATGGGGTTGACATTCCCACGGCTGCAGTGGCCTGCCTCAAAGCCCACTACTCATGTTTTCCATTTAAAAAGGTAAGGAGGAGTGTGGAAGTTGCGGTTTGCCAGTGTTTGCAGCCTGAGGGAAAGGATATAGAGCAGGCATTTGTGGCTTGTCACCAGCTGAGGGGGACACTTGTTTGACAGGGATATTTAGTCTTGCAGAGGATGTGGGAGGAGCAGGTGGTTTGAGGTATGACTAAGGCCTTTGCTAGACTGGGCGAAATCCCGGGGCCACATGACACACAGGGGATCCTGGGATCAGGGAGGGATCCATCCTCCCTTGTCCTGTGATCTCGCCCTCCCCTTTGGGCCCGCTTTTTCCATGGTCTTGGGCTGAGCCCGAGGCCACGGAACATGTGGCCCATTGCTGCGGTTTGACCTGGCTCCGCGCAGGTCGTAGAGCTCCTCAGGAGCACTGCGCCCATCGGGGTAGGGTGGGGGGAGCGGGGAAATTAAAGTATTTTTAAAAAGCACCTACCTTTGCGCAAGACCATTCTAGCACTCCTCTTTCTTTAAAAATAACAAAAACCCAGGCGCGACGCCTCTCTTCCTGAAGTCATTGCACCTCACGTGTAAACGGAGGAGGGATCTCACGTTAATCTCAACGTGAGATCTTCCCTCCTCTGTCGCAGGTGGGCAGCAATTTTGCCGTCCCTAGGATGGTCAGGGGGGTTGGGCACGAAGTTTGGCGTGGGCGTTATTTGCTTTTTGACCAGATCAGGGCTGCATGACCGGCTCCACTTCTCTTCAAAATAAAATTTTAAAAAAGGCATCCATGACATCCCTCTTCCCTTCTGGGACGTCGCGTGGGCGGATAGAAGCTGGGGGAAGCAGGCAAGTCCGCGATCCTCCCTCTCCCTCCTGCTACCCCCTTAGGTATAGATGAGCCCTTCTTAGGAAAGCAAGGCTTTGTGTACTCACTGTTAATTTATCATCATCATCATCATCATCATCATCATCATCATCATCCTCATCCTCAACTTCACAGTCAAGAAAATTAGATTAAATCTCAAACTTTGAGAACTTTTGTAGCATCACTTGTAGCAATATTTCAGGAACTAAAACTCCCGAAGCCCTTTTGAACCCAGGTCATCTTACATGGATTGGGCAATGGTGATCCTGATAATTAAGGTGTAGTTGTTGCTGGTTTGTTTTTTTTAATTAGAAAAGCAATCTCACAGAAATGCACTATGAAGTGGCCTGGTTCACACGAGAAATGAAGTATGAGATCTCATAAAGACATTATACCATGAATGCTCTCTTTCTGCTCCTCTAAGAATAGGTGGCTTGGAGGGTGAAAGGGTAGCATTTACATTTAAATACACCTATTGGGAACACACAAACAGAAGGCTAAAACCAGGGCACCCTCTTTGAAACCTTTGGGAGCATTTTTTTGCAGCTTCTTTGGTTCCTTTACATAACAACGCTTTGCTCTTTCACAAGCAAGCAAATATAGAAGGTGAAAGGACTGGTCGGCTGAAAAGAAACTAAACCCCAAAGGTCTTTACACTGATGGGACTGACTATTTTTTAAAGAGATCATTTTAATTTTCATGCACATCCAGTAGCGCAACACACTACCACCACACACACACACACACACACACACACACATATTTATCCTCCCCTTTGATTGCATATTACTGGCAAATAGAATCCTATCTGGGTTTCACACAATGAGATTTACTTCCAGGTAGCAACTGCCATGAAAATGTTAGGATAGAATCAATAATAATAATAATAATAATAATAATAATAATAATAATAATAATAGGAAGAGGTCTGCTGAACATTAACGCAACCCCTGCTAAACAGATAAAATCACTCAGAGAGTTCTTCCACACTAAAAACAGACCCATCCATAAAGCCATAGTAAAAGCAGATGAAAACTACACCCCACTCAACTTAGCACTACAAAATGAAGAACAAACATGACCACTTTCACTCACAGAGAAAAAAGCAAAATGGGCACAGAAAGCACTCCACGGGAAGCACTACAACGTAATACAGAACCCACAAATAAACAATCATACGAATGGCTCAGGAAGGGTGAGCTATTTCCAGAAATGGAAGGATTCCTAATAGCTATACAGGATCAAGTTATAGCAATCATGAGCTACCAAAAATACATCATAAAAGATAACAAGGTAACAACAGACCTATGCAGGAAATGCCATCAATTCCAAGAAACAATGAACCACGTAACAGGAGGATATAAAATTCTGTCAGGAATTGACTATACAGACAGACACAATACAGATGCAAAAATAATTCACCAATGACTGGCCATCAAATTCAACCTTATCAAACAGCCTACACCATACTATACATACTCACCCAAAACATCTTGGAAAATGCAGATCATAAAATATACTGGGATAGAACAATTCATACTGACAAAACAGTATCTTGCAACTGATTAGACATAATACTCATAGACAAAGGCCACAGCTAGACCTAAGGTTTATCCCTGGATCATCCAGAGGTCAAACCTGTTCATCTAGGTGACACACAGGGGATCCAGTGCTCAGGCAGGGGCGAACCCTGGATGATCCCAGGATAAACCTTAGGTCTAGCTGTGGCCAAAAAAGAAAAACACACATACCTCATTGACATAGCAATACCAAATGACAAAAATGTTGTTGAAAAGGAAGAGGAAAAGAGAAAAATATACACCACTTGCCATGGAAGTCAAAGAATTATGGCAACAGAAAAAGGTCAAAATTATTCCATTAGTCACATCAGTCACCGGCATCACATCAAAAAACTACAGAAAACCTTCAGAAACTGGGCCTACCAAAATACATCCACACCACCATCCAGAAAGCAGTCATAATTAAAACATGCTCAATTGTCAGGAAATTCCTGAATCTGTAAAAGACAGCATGACTTGGCAATGCCCATCATGTCTGTCTAGAAAAATCACCATGCGTGAGGAAGAGACAATAACAACAACAATAACAAATATGTCCCAACTTCTGCAATTCTGTGTATCTGCCTTTCTGGCTCATTTCTCTTCCTGAATTGCTTTGCCACCCTGAGTGGCCGAGGTATCATTCAAAAGTGGAGACAGAAGGGAACAGTCTAGGTTTGCAGAACTTGCAACCTTTCAGCTAGCAGAAGGTGGCCGAGTGTCATCAAACTATACCAAAGGCAATCTTGCACTTGAAGGTATCCTCCAGTGGAGATCAACAATTCTGATGTCAACGGGGCAGTGAATCCTCTCCAGGTTTCAGTCAGAACCAGTCAGAACTCTATAGGATCTAGCTGAGGTATGGAGCCACCAGCCTTGGATAGCTCCTTTAGAGTTCTTATTGAAACCTGGAGCGGATTCACTTCCCCACTGACATTGGAGTCATCAGCCTCCATGGGTATCCTCTGAGGGCTATCTGGTCCAAATTAGGTTTAAAGATAATTAACTATAAGAAGGAAGATCAGGGGCAACCTTTGAAAGCCAGCGTGGTATAGTGCTTAGAGTGTTAGATTGGGACTCGGGAGATCCAGTTTCTAGCCCCACTTAGCCATAAAGCTCACTGGGGCCACAGCTAGACCTAAGGTTTATCCTGGGATCATCCAGGGTTCACCCCTGCCTGAGCACTTGATCCCCTGTGTGTCACCTAGATGAACAGGTTTGACCCCTGGACGATCCAGGGATAAACCTTAAGTCTAGCTATGGCCTGGGTAATTTTCAACCAGTCACTGGCCAGATCTACGCCAAGCAGGATATTGCACTATGAAAGCAGTTTGGAAGCAGTATATAAGAGGCAGGAGCCACACTACGGCTTTATAGTGGTATCGAAGTGCAGTGACAACTGTTAGGGCCCATTGACACATACCATATACTGCTTTCGTACTGCTTTCATAGCGCTATATCTGCTTGGTGCAGCTCCTGCCACTTATATACCACTTTCATAGTGCAATATCCTTAGCCTAACCCTGTTCTGAGGATAAAGCAGAGAGGAGGAGGACCATGTAAGCTACCTTGGACTCCTTGGGGGAGAGGCAGGATGTAAATGTAATAAGCAAGCAAACTAATTTGCCCATCAACTGTTCACACCTAAACTGCAGCACTTAGGGCTAAATCTACACTACTGCTTTTTAGCGGTATTGAACTGCACTGCTAACTGTTGGGGCACATTACACATTCCATATACCACATTCGTAGTGTTATCTTCTGCTTTTTATTCCACATTATCCAAAATACCACAACAAATGACATTGTGTGTCCTATGAGGTATAAATTCACAAGGGGGATACATGATGGGATCATAATGACTTGACACAAGGTGTAGATCTGGCCTAGGTCACGTGTTCACAGCATGGCAAGATGCATTGATTTTCTATTTAATACATAGTAATTATTTCTAAAGTTGTGTCTTTAGCTACAAATCTGCATATGTAAATTTTATGCAAACCCACACCACCTTTTGTCCCCTTTTTTGGCAATGGATTTCCTCTTTTTCCTGGGTGATGTGTAAGTGGACCTCTTACCAGGAAAACGGCCTTCAAAAAGCCCTTTCACCCTGAGAACTGCACAAGGAATTATCATTGCTTTAGGGAGCCATCAGTTCCTTTGTGACATCAGAAATCACACTGGTCCTCACCTTCCCATCTGACCTATTTATGTGAGTAAAAGCCAAGGGAAGCAAGAATGAATGTGGGTATTCAGAGGCGAGAAACAACCAGCACTGCCCGATGTCTACCCACTTGGCTCAGCTTTAGACTCGTCTTCCCATACATCTTCCCATCATCTGCTGGGCATTTATGCTAGTTCTGCTATAACGATGTAAGCATCCCACTGCCTGTAATACATCGTGCCGGCCAAGTACGACATTGCTTAACTTTCCCAGAGAAAGTGAACAAACATCCTCGGCATATGCCAAAGCATGACTTATGAGTGGCAGAACAATTGCCACCTGGAGCAAATAGAAACTGAAGCTGTGTGGAATGAGGACCTCTTGCCAATGTGATCTGGCAGCCTCTTGAGTCAACACAACAGCATGAACCTCAAAATGCAGCACAGTGTGAAATCCAGTTGCACTCCCGGTTGGCCCTTCTTCTTTGCCCTTGGCAAATGATGCAACATAATGCCAGTTGGAGCAGAGGGTCCCTAATACGGCACCCACCAAGTTCTCCACTCCATTGGTAGGGTGACCATATGGAAAAGAGGACAGGGCTCCGGTATCTTTAACAGTTGTATAGAAAAGGGAATTTCAGCAGGGGTCATTTGTATGCCTGCAGCACCTGGTGAAATCCCCTCTTCATCACAATAGTTAAAGCTTCAGGAGCCCTGCCCTTTTTTGTATCTGGTCACGCTAGGCAGAGCCCTGCCCTCCTTTCCAAATGGTCACCGTACCTCCATGCCCCTTCCATTTTTCTTTAAATTGCACTTTCTAGCCTCACAATTTCTCTCCTCTCCCACGTCTTTGGCTTACTGTCTCTCCCCCTGCCCTACACTTTGCCTCTAGCCTTGCTCTTTCTCTCCCCTCTACCCCTTTGCCTTGCTATTTACTTCTCCTTCCCAGCCTCAAGCCCCTACCCCTCTTTAGCTCCCTTTAGACTAGCAGCCAGGCCCTCATGGCAGCCATTATGTGACTCGCCGCATCCTCCAGGGGAGCCATTTTGTGGTGGTGCACACAGCACTTCCTCAAATTTCCAAAAGTGCCCAGAAAAGTTGGGGGCTGCTGATAGAGAGGGTTCTTTTACAGATCCAGAAACTCAAATGATGCTCAACTTCAAGACTTCTTTACGTCCAACCAACTCACAGCTCAAATCTGTGCATGTTTACTCAAAAGTAGGACCCACTTACTGGTCTTATATCTATTGGCTAGCAACCCAAACACATGTGGATATATAAAATCCAAATGTAAACACTATAATGTCTGTGTTTATAATACAGTTATAATCACCATGGTTGATTATTATCATGCTATGTGAGTACCCCCTAGATAAACAACTGTCAAGTTGACTATTACCCCACTGTTGATTATCATGTTGTCTGAACACAGCTGATGTCTTTTCATTGTGTTCTGATTGGGCTAAATTCACCGTTCCTTGAATTGGCTTCTATTGGTGCAACTTTTTATTCTCTCAGTATTTTAACACTTAATTTTAACTTAAATTTACATTTTACTGCTCTAATTCTGTATTTTAATCTTATATCAATTTCTGCTGCGTGGTTTTATCCTGGTTGTGCTTTTTATACTGTATTTTGTATTTGTGTTTTTAGACTGTTGGTTGTTTTATTATGGTTTTAATTTTTGTGAACTGCCCAGAGAGCTTCAGCTATTGGGCGGTATAAAAATGTAATAAATAAATAAATAAATAAATAAATAAATAAATAAATAAAATAAACTGGAGTTGCTTTTCCCCTCCTCCCCCATGCAGCCTCTCTCACACACCTCAAATCAGCTCTAGAGGATCCCCCAAACCACTGAAGCAGTTTTGGGGTACATGCAGGGGGCTGCAAGGGAAAGAGGAAATTCAATCTACAAGCGGTGTCTATTCTGCCAGCGGAGGAACACCATTAGATACAACCCAATGTTTTTTTCCCCTTTAGAAATATTTTTATTGTATTTTATGACATTGTCCTTTTACATTGTTGTAACCTGCCCCCCCACCCCCCCCCCCGAAATACAGCAACTAACAATTCAGATGAAAATCTTGGCCTTGATTTGCAAATGGAAAAAGCTGGGTTGGCTTCAGGCTAAGATGGAATCCGATGGAATTCAGATCCAGATCCAGAGCAATTCTTGTCATGCAATTCCAAATTTCCTGCAAGCTCTTTGGCAAAAAGTTGGGTGTGGAGTGTTTAACCTTAGTTCATTTGTTCCCCAGCTGGGAATGCCAGCTCCCCCCCCCCCCCCGCTCCACTAACCCATGAGCAAGATTACAACTCCTGGCCTGCAGCACACAAAATTGGCAGCACACAAATTGTTTGAGAAATGTCACACAGATTATACACTTGATTAGCAGACCACCATCTCCACCCGAAACTGACTGCCGACTGTTTTGTAACACCTCAACTTGACTGAGGAACATTTGCCAACACATGTTTTTTTTTGTTTTTCTTTTAAATCTGTGTGAATTTGGAAAATTATGTCTGTATTAATGACACTTTGGAACACTCATATGCACATCCAATTCATCTCAATTTCACTGTGGGTACTTTTTCTTTTCTTAAAGCCTGCCTGGATGTGAGAAAAAAATGAAATGTGTTTAAATATCCTAACAACACTAGCTAGCAAGATGCTCATCCTACCCTGGCCCGTATGTAGATGTTAAGGAAGGAAAAGGATCTCTGAAGTATGTAGAGGTGTGGATGTGTGGATGCATTAAGAACGTCAGAAGACCCATGCTGGATCAGACCAAGGGTTGATCTAGTCCAGCACTCTGTTCACCCATTGGCCAACCAGCCATCGGACAGGGACCCACAAGCAGGACTAGTGGGTATAGGCTTACTGCCTCTGATACTGGAGGTAGCACATAGCCATCAATATCACACCCATTGATAGCCTTCTCCTCCAGGAATTTATCCAACCCTTTTAAAAGCCGTCCAAATTGGTGGTCACTGCAGATCTATGCATTACCCTCATTGAGAAGCAGTCTGCAGGGCTTTATTTTTCTCTAAGGCCAGGTCTACACCAAGCAGGATATGACACTTTGAAAACGGTTTGAAAACTGTATATGAACATAAGAACATAAGAAGTGCCCTGCTGGATCAGACCAAGGGTCCATCTAGTCCAGCACTCTGTTCACACAGGCGGTAGCTAGACCTAAGGTTTATCCCAGGATTGTCCTGGGTCAAAAACCTGTTCATCTAAGTGCCACACAGGGCATCCAGCGCTCAGGCAGGGATGAACCCTGGATGATCCTGGCATAAACCTTAGGTCTAGCTACAGCCACAGTGGCCAGCCAGCCGTTGGCCAGGGAATAACAAAGCAGGACATTGTACAACAGCACCCTCCCACCCATGGTCCCCAGCAGCTGGTGGACACAGGCTTACTGCCTCGAATACTGGAGATAGCACACAGCCATCAGGGCTAGCAGCCATTGATAGCCTTTGCCTCCAGGAATTTATCCAACTCCCTTTTAAAGCCATCCAAATTGGTGGCCATCACTACATCCTGTGGTAGTGAGTTCCATAATTTAACTATGTGCTCGTGAAGAAGTCCTTCCTTTTATTTGTCCTGGATCTCCCACCAATCAGCTTCATGGGATGACCCTGGGTTCTAGTATTTTGAGAGAGTGAGAAAAATGTCTCCCTATCCACATTCTCCATACTATGCATAATTTTGTACACCTCTATCATGTCTCCCCTTAGCTTCCTTTTGTCCATGCTAAAAAAATCCCAGTTGTTGTAACCTTCCCTCATATGGGAGATGCTCCAGCCCCTAAATCATGGAGTGTGTATTGGGTCCCAACAGTTGTCACTACCGTTATAAACTGTTTTAAAGCAGTAGTGTAGATCCTGCCTAAATGAGTGAACGATGGCAGCTATTCACTTATGTGTAAAGATGGGCGAACTCCTCCTTCTCGATTTAGAATGGCTTGTTCATTCCCAGCTTTCCCCCCCCCCCCCGAAAATCTTCAGGAAGGACTAAGGCCTCGTCCAAATCCTTCCCTGCCAACCTTCCAATGTCTACAACCTTTCCCTGCCGGCAGTTCCTTCACTCCTCTCCTTATGACTCCAAAACTTATTTTCCAGCAGTAGCAATCAAATCGTTGTCTGAAGTTAGAACCCAGATGCCTTGGCAAACTACAATTCCCAGGGATTGTGGAACTGGTGGGAACTGCCTGCCGGTAAAGTTTTCAAGACTATTAATCTGGAAAGGGAAAGGCTGGCCTTCTGCTTTGCACTGCCTGCTCCCCAATGTGGCTCAAATCAAAGCTGGGGAGAGAAATCATGGGCGTGGGGGCAGCTCAGGGTTATTAACATGCCTTGGCAAATTTCAAAGGGATTTTGGCTTTATCATATGGGTTGCCGGTGGTGGTGGTGGTGCAAGAATGGATTCATGCCTTCCCCTGAATGTATTCAGTCTCCGAGTTCCATTTCTTGATGTGATGTTTGAGTGTAATGCTAGTGTGTGATGGAACTGAGGGAAGTGGCTCTCTGATGATGATGATGATAATGACGACAATGATGATTTCGATTTATATCTCACCTATATACAGAATACCCTAGCCAGCATAACAATGTTAACAACAATTTAAACAAGATCAATAAAACAATACCCTAGGCAGCATAACAATGATAAAAACAATTTTAAAAGATAAAACAATCAATAAAACTGTACTGCATAAAAGCAATATATAATGGCCTGCAATAAGTTTCAAAAAAGAGAAGGCCTACTGGAATAATAGGGTCTTTAATGCCTGTTTAAGGACTTTCAAAGAAGTCAGCAGGCACATTTCAACTGGTAGGTCATTCCACAGCTAAGGTTGCAGCATATGGAGAATAAGAATTGCCTTGCCATGTTAGACCAAAGTCAATCTAGTTCACCGTCCTGTCTCCAAATGATGCTTGAATACTCTGTTCCACTGGCTCTGGGCACATTTGAACATAAGAACATATGAAAAACCATGCTGTATCAGACCAAGGGTCCATCTAGTCTGTTCACACAGTGACCAACCAAGGACCCACAAGCAGGACATGGTGCAACAGCACCCTCCCGCCCATGTTCCCCAGCAACTGGTGTACATAAGCATACTGCCTCTGATACTGGAGGTAGCACATAGCCATCATAGGGTGACCATATCGAAAGGACAACAGGGCTCCTGTATCTGTAACAGTTGTAGAGGAAAGGGAATTTCGGCAGATGTCATTTGTATGCATGCAGCACCTGGTGAAATTCCCTCTTTGTCACAACAGTTAAAGCGGCAGGATCCCTGCCCTCTTTTGTATCTGGTCAGGAGTGCAGGGCTCCTGCAGCTTTATTGTGATGAAGAGGGAATTTCACTAGGTGCTGCATGCATACAAATTACACTTGCTGAAATACCCTTTTCTATACAACTGTTAAAGATACAGGAGCCCGGTCATCTTTTCCATAGGGTCACCCCAAGCCATCAGGACTAGTAGCCATCAATAGTCTTTTCTTCCATTTGGCAACTTGAGAAACTGTCCTGGGCACCACCAGAAAATGGCTTCCTTGAGAGGTGTGGCAAAGGTCAAGTAATCTGCGCAAAAAATTGACTGCAAGTCCGAGGTGGGGTCTGAGTCCCAACACACTTGGCAACTCTTCTGAACACATAATTTTCAGCACCAACAGAACCCTATTTCACTTTGATCCCAGCCACCATTAAGGGAACATGTTAATTGGGGGGGAAATAGTGACGGGGGAGCGTACCTTGGTGGATACCAAGGAAGGTGTCCAGGGAATCATTGAGACCTGTGGGCTCCATGGTGCCTATCCCCGGTCAACACAGTATGCAAAGCCTGCCTTTTCCTCCTCAAAAAGCAGTGATGGATCTGGTAGTAAGATTGAACCTTTCATCAGCTAGGATTTTTGGGGGTGTTGCTGCTGCTGTTGCTTTTCTTTAATTTCTGTGCAAATTCCTTTTTTCCTTCCACTTTGTTTAGTCGCAATGGTTGGGAGAGGTTGATGAACAAGATGGCAGCATCTCATTATCTTCTTGCTCAAACAATGCCAATACAGCCTTTATTTATTTATATTTAAAGGAAAGCATACCACCACCACCCGCCTTCCTAGGGGATTTTCTACATGAGGCTTTTAACCCACTACTTAGCGAGTCTTCTGTTACTGGATTCTTTGTGGGATTAGGATCGGCTCCTTTACACGTTTCCCCCTCCTCTGGGGCTTTTCTTTCTCTGCCTTTACACAACCACTAGGCGGCACTGTGGTATAGTGGAATTGCACAAATACACCAGTGTTTCATGCTGCCATCCACTAACATCCCAGACTTTCCTTATTAGGAAAAATACACTATAATGGTTGCAAAGCATGGGGAAAGCTCCGGAGGATGACGGCATCATGTAAAGCATCTGCAACATACCATGAGTGATGAATCATGAGCGCATAATAAATGACTTGTGAAGAAAGGCTCTGTGAGATGGGAAAACAAAATCTAATGATGCCACCAATTTAAAGCCCCTAATACATAGCAAGACAAGGGATCACCTTACCTATTTTGCTTCATATCTTAACATTGTTGCCGAAGTGTCAATTATTTTACAACATTAGCACCACATTCTATTCACACATCCTTGGGAATGCATGTCACTGAATTTCCAAGCTGTTTGTTTGTTTTACTCCCATACATGCAGAGTTGCATGTAGCTTGGCAGTGCAAATTCTATCAATTTGGTGGCATATTATTAATAACATATTCTTCTATGTATATGAATTTCTAACATGCTCATTTTCTAAAGAATCAGGTGGGGCTTGTTGCCTTAGCACATTCTAATCTGGTTTTGATAGTGGCTTTTGCCCTAATCAGTTTAGTCTGAAGTGAGCGCTTAGGCAGGGCTCTGAGCCAGGAAACCATGCCTCCCATCTCCTCCCCCTCCCTTCACTGCCAGCGCAGAGAGAACTGCACCTGCTACCTCTCCGTGCTCACAAGGAAGGGGGGTGGAGAAGAAGGCTGGAGATGGCTTCCGCTAGATGGGCAAAATCACCTGTCTAGCTAAAGTACAGAGCAGGAGGTGAATTGGATACACCTAAGCCTCCAAGTTCAGAGATTTACGAGTACCCAGGGTGCATCCCATAAAGTAATGTGAGTTTTAGATGTTTTCTGAAATGTGTTTGTTTATGCAAGCTTTCCCTGGCTTGTAACTGATTGTAACACTGCTGCGTTTTATTGTTCTATTGGTTTTCTTGTTTTTTTTTTTTTTGGTAAGTTATAACTTTTATTGCCATATTGTATTATGAATGTACTTTAACAGTGGTTTTTGGTATTTCTGTATGTAAACCGCTTAGAAATGTTATTATACCAACGGTAAATAAATATTATAAATAATATTTATCTGCCTGAGGTGAGATGTTTGGGATGGAGTTCTCACTTCACAGGTCACTGTTGATCCACTACACTTAGGCTGAGAACTAAAATAGGCTTTACTTTAAATCTGTATCTAGGAGCTACATCATCCCCCCCCCCATTTCTACTCTAGAGGCAAAGGGGGCTCTATCTTAAAAGCCCCCCCCCCGGCACTCCCCTTAGGTTAGTGTCTTGATCTGGGCCATATCATCTTGTGTCAAATCATTACGAATGTGGAATAAAATGCAGGATATAACACTGGGCTCCATCACACCTACTTTTCCCCCCTGGTTTGCCTCTGCGATTTCCACCTCTGGTTCATTAGCGTGTCAAGCTAATGGTCCCTTTCATGTGTGTTTGTGGTATCACCACTGTATGCTTTCGCTTGTTTACTCTGCCACTCCATCCCGCCCCTTCTCCTTCCCCCTCCAGTTCATTGGTTCTTGTTGTTGAAATGAGTCAACACAAGCCCATTCATTGGACATGGCATGCTGGAGAAGGATAACTGCCCTGCCCACTTCTTTCATCAGCAAGACCTCCCTTCAAAGCACCTCCCCCCCAACAAAGGACATAGCATGAGGATGGAGGAAATAAACCAGACTTTCCCCATTCAACAAAAACACAGAAAATGGAGGGGAAGAGGCGGGGTGACTGCAGGACAGGCACGACATCATGTGAGTACCATGCTGCAAAACAGCAAACCAGACATGATGAGAGTGCAATAAAATGCTGGAGTGATGGAGCCCACTATGAAAGTGATATATGGAATGTGGATTGTGTGTCCCAATAGTTATCAATGCACTTCAATACTTCAATACTGCCCTGGATTGTGAACCTTGTGCCTACTCTAGAGTAAAAATGAATAAAGATGGATCAGATAGATTTAAAGTAATGTTTCTTTTAGTCCTAGGTCTACATGAGCAGGGGGTTGGACTTGATGGCCTTATAGGACCCTTCCAACTCTACTATTCTATGATTCTATGTGCTACAGAATGAGAAAGTAGAATGAATTGTACTACCAGAGGCTACAAGTTGGGCACTAACAGTTTTCACTGCTTCCCCACATTAAAACAAACAAACCAAATTCCCTGCATATAGAAAACTAGCAGCACAACTGTGAGAAAGGGTTTTGCTAAACCCTTTGTTTACTGTATTTTGATGATTTTCTGTTTGTAGGGAAGTGTTAAAGTTGGAAAGCATTAAAAAATAATAATGAACCTCACCTGGATTCTGAAATGGTTCAGTGTATTCAATCATCTTCTTCTACTGGGTATGTTGACCTCACTATTTCTTAGCTCAACCTTACCCAAGCTGGTGCTGTCCAGGTGTTTTGGACTTCAGCTCCCATTAGCCACAGCTAGCATGGCCAATGGTCAGGAATTGTAGTCCAAAACATCTGCAGGGCAGCAGGTTGGGGAAATCTGTCTTACCTGCCATTTTATTGTGCATTTTCCGCATGGTCAGTTCTTTGCCCACCTCTTGCCCCCGGTATGAAAGATGAGGGCAGGGGAATGGAAACCACCACAAATAAATAAATAAATAAATAAATGGTCTCCATCTTTCCCTCATAACATCAACCACACCGTTCAGGCTTCTGTCTAATAATTGTCAAACTATCCACCATCACACACGCATGTCCTCGTTTCCTCATTCCCCGAGCAACTGTTGTGATGGGTTGGAAAGAGAGAGCTTCTCTTTATCGCCGTGATAAACATGATGTTCCCCTCACACAAAGTTCCTGTCATGAATGACCTTTCATCTCGAACTGCCAAGACCTTTTTATTAATACCACACTATGCAGCTTGCAGAAGCTGGAGTGGAGTGGAAGGGAGAGAGGGAGGAGGGAGGGAGGGAGGGAGGGAGAGGGAGGGTGGGGGTGGGGAGGGAGGGAGGAGGCATGATACGGCCCTTGTTTCTAATCCAGCTAATTAAAATCTGCATGCACGGAGTGTAACTGAGAATGCAGCCTTCGCCCACCACTTTCCCACAGGCCGGGAATAAAGGTCTCCAGTGTGGCAGAAGCTAACCGGTCTTTGGAAAACAGAGAACAGAGCACACAATTCATCCCGCGACATCCCTTATCAATTCTGTGGAGTCCCTCTCCCCCCCTACCCCGCCCCCAAATCTACCCCCCATCACTAGCAACCTCCTGCTAGAACAGAATTTCTTACTGCATCCCACCAAAATGCAATAAAGCTAAAAATATGTTGATTCTTATTTGTCAGGCTCCAAATAGAATCCCCTTCCAGTGACCGTTTCTAACTGGACTTGTTTTGTAGTACATTTATTTACTCACAGGCTGTTTTTTTTCTGCCAAGGAATGAGTTGAATGGCATGCTTTAGCAGTTAGCCATTTCATATGGTGACAGCGTGAGAATGGATTTGAGACTGTATTTACGTAAATGTAACTATTAATAATAAAGGCATTTAACTGTTGTTGCTTTTACAGTAGAATCTGATACTTACAGTGTCCTGGAAGACTTCAGTGAGACTTACTTCTGAGTAGACATGCCCAGTATTGCACTACAAAGGTAGCAGTGATGCTGCAGTCTCAGTGCTGAAATAATTTCTGACCCAATTCGGTTGGTTCTGATCCTTTAGATGCATATAAAGAGAAGAGTGGGAAACCTAGAATTTGAGCATGAATTTATTTACCCAATATTTTTTAAACAGGGAAATATCACTATGAGGTAATATTTCAACATAAGCTATATGCCACCAAGGATTTATTCCACCCAAATGTAATAATGCTTCCCATTTCTCCCTTCAGTAGTTGTATCTCTGTTTGGCCATATATAAGAGCAAATGTAAGAGCAAATAAATATTATAGAATGACGAGGCTTTCATCTTTTGATGAGGTTTCCACTAAAGGTTTAACTATGTAAAGTCATCCTAGGGGTAATCTAGGTTTCCCACTTCCGCGATCTCCCCTCACAGGGCACACGCAACTGATCTATACCACAATTCGAGGAGGACCTTTGCGGGAGCATGCGTACTCCGTTACGGCGATTCTGCATGTGTATTGGTAGAAGTGGGTGGGATTAGGCAGATGGTTAGGGGCACAGGATTTTTTTAATGACTCATGTGGAATGCAGACGTGCAGCAACCCATGGGGGGATAGGAACTCCATCGAATTTGCGCTCCTGCACAGAGATACATTATTAATAATTTTAAAAGTCACAGCGGTAAAATATGCCAATACCCATGCACACGCCCCTCACAGCTGATTGGCTGTTCGCTGAGCCTGGAACTCATGGCGATCAGCAAAGACCTCACAAGGGGTGGGGGCACACTGAGGACATTCTTTGCAATGGAAGGGAGAGAGCCAGAAAAAAATGTGACAAAAGCAGTCAGGGATATTCTGGTAAAAGTGAGAGGTGGAGCTTCGACCACCGCGGAAGCAGGTGAACGTCATGTGGCCAGTTAGTGACAACTATGACACAATCCTGCAATAAACATCTGGTGTACACTCCCCCTTAATCTTGGATCAGTTTCATATGCAGTGCTGAAACTAGCTGCTGCAGTATACAAAGGCTGTAATGGAAACAATAGGCCCACAATGCGTTGCTCACAAGCTGGGGGCCAAACTCAATGTTCTCTTGATGAGCTGGCCCTACCATTAGGCAGAATGAAGCAGCTGAAGCTGTCAGAGAATGTCAGTGAGGCACTGGAAGACCACATTGTGTGTGCCACATGACTCACCCTGGATTCCCTAGGCTAGCCTGTTGCCCTCAGATACAGTGAGGATGTTGTCCCATTGCCAGCATTGAAGTAAGATTCAGTGGCCATTCCAGTTGGCTGTGGAATTAAGAACATAAGAACATGGATCTGACCAACGGATTCTGCAGTGGACTGGACTCTTTCCCATTGGGAAGATTCCACAGACTTGTGGAACTTAACCTTCAGTAATTTTGAACAATTTTTTCATAGAAAATGCACAAGCCCCCCAGCCAAAAATGTGCATTTCCCCCCATAGGCTAAAGCATGAAAACACACATCTTGGGGGGATTTGTACATTTGGGGGGAAATTTGTGCATTTCCACACGTGCAAATTAGGAAACAAAAAGAAATCTGATTCTGTCGATGGGTGAACGACTGAATGAAAACAGCAAGACACAGACAGAATGGATCATACACAATCCGTACATCCCTATCTCTCCACAAGTCAGAGAATCATTAGCAAGAAGGAATGGCAAGTACGTGGTAGAGTTATAGGTTCCTCCAGCTTTAAGTGTTACGCAGAAGGAAATGTTCCAGCAGACGGAGCTTCTCCTGTTACTGTTGTGATCTGATGGGAAAAGCTTCACCCCATGAAATTGTCTTAGGTATGAACCTCTTAAAAATACTGGCCCCTTCTCAAGTTCTAGGACTGGCAAACCTTGTCAGTCTGAACAGCCAGCCAGAAGCGGATTCTGCCCTCCTCAGTCAAAATGCACATGAACCTGCGGTGATGGAAATGTAACAGGTAAATCCGAGGTGTTCTAGTGCATCTTTGTGCAAGAAGAATAGCCTGGAACAAGGGCCGTGTCTACACCAGCCACTTGTCCCTGAATAATGTCAAATTCATCCTTACCGGGCCACATGATGCACAGCTGATCCCGCTGCGATCTCAATTCCACCACTCTGTTATTCAGGAATATCGCTGACTGGATTTGAAGTGGCTTTCCTGGCTCTCTCTCTACAATCCCAAGGTCTGTGGCTGGTGTACCCCCCTGTCAGTTATAGGTACAAGGCCGGCCTTGTACCTAGTGGTTAGATTTGTTAGGAAATGGTTTGACAATGCCAGATGTTCTCTTGCAAGCTTATCTCTGTAAGAAGTTCCTATAGAAGTAGCTTGTTCACTCCTTTATCTCAGCCTTGAGGCAGCTAGTTCTCTGGGAACTTCTCACGGAGATAAGCTTGCAAGAGAACATCTGGCATTGTCGAACCATTTCCTAATAAATCTAACCAGCCTTGTACCTATACCTGACACCCCCCTTTGTGAAGCTGTTGCTGTTCGGTGCGAGCTACTGGCATAGCGAACAGCCCATCCACTGTCAAGGGCATGCGCATGTTTCATCACTGAGTGTTGATTCCTTTTTTTACACCAACATATCGATGTGCAAGAGTGCATTGTTGACACAGTAGCTATCCACCCCCATGTTGCTGTGTGTCTCCTCTGGTGAGCATCTTGGAGGAGGTATTAAAAAAAAACCCATGCTCCATACCCATCTGTCCAGTCCTGCCCACTTCTCCCGATACACATTTGGAATCGCCGTCATGGGGAACATGTCCTCCTGCAATGGCCCCCCTTTACCTCCATTGCGAAAGGGCTGTAGGTGCAGATTAAGCCAAGGAAAGTATTAATCCCCTCTTAGGAGGTGATATACATAGCAAAGCATCCCCATCCTACTATCCATGTTTCTTGGGGGTCGAGGCACCTGGCATTACAAACTCTCTCCCAGGCTGAGGATTGGTGAGGCCTTCCTCAAAATTAGCCTTCTTTGATCTCTCTCTCTCTCGATCTCTCTCCTCTCTCTCTCATTAGAGAATGACACATTCTGCTGCAATTTCCTGCCAGGATTCAACACTTGGAAGGTTACTGGGCCACGTGAATTGAAAATACAGCCCAAAGAAAGCCTCTTTTCACAGTTCCCATGAGCAAAGTGTCTCCATGTGAGCATTTCCGAGCGATGACCACAAAGAATGGCTCAAACAGCTGTGCACTTGACTATGCCTATATCCCTTTCACATGCATCTGCAAAACTCTGTAACATCACATACAGAATTTTCTCTGGGAATTGGATGCAACCTCACTAAGTCAAAAACAATGAACAAGGACCTGAAAAAAAAATCATAATGAATTCTCTCACTATTTTGAACATTTTGATAAGATCCATGAGCTGCATTACGGTTGGTAAAAACAACAGAGGCCTTAGCTAGACCTACCTTTTGTTTCTGGGGGAGAGGAGGGGAGACCTCACGTTGTGAATAACGTGAGATCTTGCCCACGTTTACACGTAAGGCGCGACAACCTCAAGAAGAGAGGCGTCGCGCCCACCATTTTTAATTCTTAAAGGTTTTTTTAAAAATTACTTTCCCTGCTCCCCCCCCCAACCCCGATGGGTGCAGCTCCTGGCTTCACGTGAATAATCGTGCGGAGCCTGCTCAAGCCGTGGCAACAGGCCACACCTTCTGCAGTCCTGGGCTCAGCCCAGGACCGTGGAAAAAGCGGGCCCAAAGTGTAGGGCTGTATCCCGGGGCCAAGGAGAGTTGATCTCTGCCTGATCCCGGGATCCCCTGTGCATCATTTAGATGCACAGGGATGATCATGGGGTTTGCCTTGGAATAAACGCTGGTCTAGCTAAGGCCAAAGTATTGGGGCACTGCAAAGAATAACAAAATGTACTTTGTCACAAGCTTTTGGGTTGTTTCTCCAGCAACAAACAGAAAGTTATGGTCCCTTGTAAAAAGTTGACTAATTACTACAGATATTGATCAATGGGCAGAATCCAACGGAGCTCTTATGCACCAGCGATTCTCTTACACTCCACCAATTGTGTTGTGCAAGCAGCCTCCAACATGCAATTTAGTACTTTCGGGGCAACCAAAATAAGTGGAAACACTCATTTTTGGAAGGAACTCACTGATTTGCCTCCTTCCAGAAATGAATGTTCACTCATTCCGGGCCTTCCTTTAAGAAGCTCTGTACTTTGCATAAGCAGTTGGTCCCACTCGCACAATGAAACTAGCAGGACCCACCAGTTGTGGAAGGAATCAGCTGGGAGATAAAGGATTGGTGGAAGCATAAGCGCCCGTTGGATTTTGGCCAAAGTTACCAATTTCACAGAATCACGGGGTTTCATTTATTATACCATCCAATATCTGAAGCCTCCTGGGTGGTTTACAAAGGTTAAGTACCATTGAAAATACATTATGCAAAGTGTCAAAACCATTTTCATACAAACCTATAACAGACAGCACAGACACACATGTATCTAAAACTTATCACATGCTGCCAAATGCCTGAGAGAAGAGGAAGGTCTTACATTGGTGCTGAAAAAATAACAATGTTGGCGTCAGGTGGGCCTCACCAGGGAAACCGTTCCGTAATTGTGGGGCCACCACCGAGAAGATCCTCTCCCTTGTTGCCTCATTCCGAGCCTGGAGGAGGGTCTTAGACAATGTAGTGTATGCATAGCTTCATGCCAGGAGAGGTGCTATGTTAAGTTTTGCGTTGGATCTAGATTTATGCTGGATAAATTTATCCTGGTTGTGCTTTTTATACTGTATTTTGTATTTGTGCTTTTAACATGTTGGTTGTTTTATTATGGTTTTAATTTTTGTGAACTGTCCAGAGAGCTTCGGCTATTGGGCGGTATAAAAATGCAATAAATAAATAAATAAATAGTGCTGAAAGAACTGGACTTCCCCAACCCTCCTTCCCAGAGCAGCTCCTCCAGCCTTCTGAAAAAGCTACACAGAGAGTCAAGGGACTCTGCTGAATGGGTGAGCTGTGGTGAGGAGGAGAGTGAGGGTTCCCCCCAAATGCGTGGGGAGACCTTGCATGAATGGGAACCTTTTGGAGAAGGCAGATCCTGGATCCAACCTGCAGAGTTGCAGGGGATCTTTTAGGCCATCTACTCTGCTCCTCTGCTTAATGCAGGGAATCCAGAGCTGGAGCATCCCAACAGGTCCAACCTCTGCTTGAAGACTCCCAGTGAGACAAAGAACACCACTCTTCTAGGCAATGGCTTTGATTATCAAACTCCTCTTACCATCAAGAAGCTTCTCCTAATGTTCACCTGAAATCTCCCCTCCTGTAACTTAAGCAGATCTCGATCTCTTAGATCGAGATTTATTAGAACTTAAGCCCTTTAGTCTTTGCCCTCTTCTTCTATCTGCCAGCTCTTCCATGTTTGAAGAACGTGATCATGTCCCCTCTGAATCTTCTCTTCTCCAGGCTAAACATACTCAGTTCCTTCAACTTTCCTGGTAGGGCTTGTTTTCCAGAGCCCTAAACATCTTCATTATCTTTCTCTGAACCTTTTCCAGTTTGTCTACACCCTTTTTAAAGTGCAGCATCCAGCATTCTTAAAGTGCAGCTTCGGCTATTGGGCGGTATAGAAATGTAATAAATAAATAAATAATAAATAAAACTGGTGCTGCAAACAATCCTGGGTGGTGACAGCACTGAGAATTAACTGTTGGAGATATTGCTGTTAATTGTTTTAGTCTGTTCTGCCTCCATGGAGTTCAGGTATGGATGGGGATTTTTTAATTTATTTTTTATTGAATTTTATATTTATAACAAAAGGATGTAATATCCAATCACATCAAACATAACACAATAATCCAACATGGGATACTCTTGATACACACAATCAACATCAAACCAAATTAATCAGGTGACACAGTGGGCTGATTGCAATTGTATATATTCAAAGCTAGAGGAAAATATGTCAAAACATTTTCCCCTCCAAGTCTTATCCTAGCAGATCATGTTCCATGAGTTGATGGAGGTACAGTAATGTCCTTATTGTTATTAGCATAATTAATAAATGACTCCCAGATTCCATAGAAATTATTGATATATGACTCAGATCTATACTGCTTAACCTGTTTTGTTAGCTTTTCCATCGATGCCAGAGACCAGTTTATTTCTCCATATAGTAAGTTGGATCTTCTCACTCTACATCAAATACTCTAGTCCAGCCTTCCCCAATCTGGTGTCCTCCAGATATGTTGGACTGTCATTCCCAGAATTCCTAAACACCAGTGTTGGAGGAGGCTGCTTTAACCACTAGTCACTACTCTTTGCTCACAGGAAATTAAAAAGCCAAAAGCAAATAGGATATTTTATAACATGAAAGAAAAATGTTATAGTATAATGTATACATGATGTATAATTGGACTGCTGATGTATAATTGGACTACTGATGTTGAACATAGGGGAAATGTACATCTATAAACATTGTATATTGTTTTTTTTAGGTTGCCTGGAAGAAGGACCTGCATGTGGTATAAAACATGCTGGAACCTTTTTCTTGCATGGAATAAAACATTCTTTTTGTCTACCCTTTTGCTTTTGGCTGCTTGGCATTCTTTGTGGGGTTCCCCTCCTTTTTATTGGTCATGAGAATTCACCCAGACTGGCTGAGTGACTATGAACCAAGAAATCCCCTGTTCAAATGCCATCCCTGCAATTGATTTACATAAAATAACAACCACCACCAATTTAAATAGGCTGTCCAAAAACAACGTTCTTTGGGCAGCTCAAAACCCATAGCCTCCCTCACAGAACAATGATCAAGATTCCCTGGGATGAAGGATGACTGCTATTCATCTGTGGAATAGATTATGTTTAGCTTGTGAGCTGTTTTTGATTGAAACTGATATGAAAAAGCCGTATGTAAATATTTGAAGACAATGATGAATAAACAATATGCCTATCTTGATTAGGGATCCAGATGACAAAATGCAGGCTTTGAACTGCTCTCATAAACACATTTCATTTGGGAGCAAATTGCTATAAAGTCATTAGGACTTGCTCCCAAGTAAATGTGCGTAGAGCTGTGCAAATGTGTGGAATTTCATTAAAGTATACTTTTGGAGAAATTCTTGAAATTGCATGTCAGTGTTGATACCTCATTAACAGCTAAAAAACCCACATGAACCATCCCTCTAGAGCAGCCTTTCTCAACCTGGGGCGCTCCAGATGTGTTGGACTGCATCTCCCAGAATGCCCCAGCTGGCTGGGGCATTCTGGGAGATGCAGTCCAACACATCTGGAGCGCCCCAGGTTGAGAAAGGCTGCTCTAGACGTTGTTGGCCACTGCATGAACAGAATGCTGGACTAGATGGACCCTTGGTCTGTTCTAGCCCGGCTTTTCCTATATAACGCATGATTTGTCTGTTTGCCTATTGCATGAAACTTATATGGTTCCTAACGTCAGAGCCAAGGGGTTTTGTTCACTGGAGTAAAGTGGATGGTATGATTGTTTTCTATTAGCAACCCTATAATTGAGTAAGAGTGGGTTGTTGGGTTGGGGGGGGGGTTGTATGGGGAGACTTTTGGGTTCCTCCCTACCCTCCTCCATCTGTTACTTGTTGTGTTTGGTGTTAAATGAAGACACAGATGATTAAAATTTAGGCTGAGCTAATAAAAAGTCTCAGAGAACTGTTCTCTCAACCTTTGAAAAGTTCTGCATGGTTCACAATATAACTAAATTAGCCACACATGCAGGAACGGGCAAGATCATATTTACCAAGAGGAAACCCATTCTCTGAGTGCCTAGCTTTATGTAGCCAAAATGTCATTATCCATAAACAAGAGGGAAGTATCAGCAGGCTTGGGGGAAAAAAGTTAATAATACAAGAACAACTTTTTTGAGGGGGGGGGGAATACCTAAGGGGAGGGAATGCCAAATCAGCCCCAAATGAGAATTTCAGACAAACAACTAAACAGAGAACGAGTGAGGATGATGACAATGCAATGTAGTGGCTGGAAACCTGAACAGGACCATTCCATGCTACAACATTTTGTTGCAGGTCCCAATAATTTCTGAGTTTCGTTTTTTGAAAGCATGTATGTACCGCCTTTCACGTTATTCAAGTTTAAGGTGGTGTACAATGCATTTTATTTATTTATTTATTTATTTATTTATTTATCTGCCTCTCAGAATGTGCTATCTTTATGTGTTTATAGAACACATAAAACTACAATTAAAATAATTAAAATAACAACAGAGCAGCAGCCAGTGCCAGCTCGAGGGCCCTTGGGGCAAGATACCCTCAGTTGGTCCCCTCCTTCAATGAATGTGCCTTCTAACCACAGAGCACCTCTTCTGCTGCCTCTCATCCTCTTCCTCATCATGCTACCGCTTGCTCGCTTCACAGGCCAAGAGCCACTGGGCAAGTAGGCAATGGCGTCTAGTTGCTCTTCTTTCTCACCATCACTGTTCTTTGGGTCAAAGTGAGAGGCAGGCATATATGTAGGTTGCCATGGTGAAGAGGAGGAGCAACTTGTCAGCGGGCCCCTGATGGAGGGTGGGCCCCCGCCAGGTGCCCAAACAGACTGACCTTTGACACTGCCTTGGCAGCACCTAAAAAATGTAAATA
This sequence comes from Elgaria multicarinata webbii, assembly GCF_023053635.1. Taxonomy (NCBI): domain Eukaryota; kingdom Metazoa; phylum Chordata; class Lepidosauria; order Squamata; family Anguidae; genus Elgaria; species Elgaria multicarinata. Next base: position 27,047,614 of record NC_086174.1, read on the forward strand.
CCAAATGCAGATTGTTGTTTTATACTTTGAATTGTCTTAATTTTGTAAACCGCCCAGAGAGCTTCGGCTATTGTGCGGTATAGAAATGCAATAAATAAATAAAAAAATTAAAAATGGGCTCATCTACACCAAGCAGGATATAGCACTATGAAAGCGGTATGTGTCAATGGGCCCCAGCAGTAGTGTGGCTCCTGCCTTTTATATACCGCTTTCATACCGCTTTCATAGTGGAATATCCTGCTTGGTGTAGATGACCCCAATGTGTCTTCAGAGTTTGTTTTCTTTAAGTCAGCAGTGATGAGGTTGCATGCATTTCTCTGGGGAGGAAGGTCTGAAGGCATGGGGTTATCACTGAGACAGGCTGGTGAGTTCTAGAAATATGGCTAACAGCTCTCATTGCTGGGCTAGAGAGGAGGACTTCTGAGGCCCCACGCAATGCTTAAGCAGGTTCATACAGATATAGGTATTCCTTCTGATAAGATGGTCCCAAACCATGTATGGTTTAAAGACCAAAACCAGGACCTTGATTTGATCAAGGAAACAAATAGGTAGCCAAGGTAACTCATATGAGGCAAACTTCACTTAGCTGGGAGTGGATATTCTGAGTAGACATGGATAGGTTTGCACTTTTAATGGGCCATTCCGTAATATTTAGGGTGACCATTTGAAAAGGAGGACCAGGCTCCTGTATCTTTAACAGTTATATATAATAGGGAATTTCAGCAGGTGTCATTTGCTTGTCTGCAGGCACCTGGTGAAATCCCCTCTTCATCACAACAGTGAAAGCTGCAGGAGCCCTTTTGTCTCTGGTCACTCTAGCATAGCTCCTGCAGCTTTCACTGTTGTGATGAAGAGGGGATTTCACCAGGTGATGCATGCATGCAAATGACACCTGCTGAAATTCCCTTTTCTATACAACTATTAAAGATACAGGAGACCTGTCCTCCTTTCCATATGGTCATCCTACATATGGTTACCCTATTGATATTGAAAACTCGACATGGAGATAAATTTTCCCCTTCCTGTAACAAGTTCCAACATTCAAATTTAAACATTTTTTTTTAAAAAAAAACGACAACAGAGTAACATTGGAAAAATCTGCGTAGATAAATTACTTTAGTGAGTAATACCCTTTGGGCAATCAAGCTAGCTTACAATTCATTTCATAAACACTTGCTAAATTAAAAAAAGCTGCCTCTGAATTTTATTTTTATTTTTTTTAGGTTTTGGTTAGAAACAAATAGGTAATGAGCATCATAAATCACATGAGAGTAGGAAAATGTTGGGAAAAGGGTGTCCAAACAATTACTTTTGACTCAACACACAGATTGTCTGGCATTATCCCTAAACCGTGATGGATTGTCTGTATTAAGGGCGGTAGTCTTTCCCTTGCAATATTATCCCATTATGCATGCAAAGCAATGCCGGCCATCCTATTGGTAACATAACATTAAAAGAAGAAGAAGAAGAAGAAGAAGAAGAAGAAGAAGAAGAAGAAGAAGAAGAAGAAGAAGAAGAAGAAGAAACAACAACTTTGGACACAACACTTTGTTTTTCCTTCTCGTGAGCATGTTGCTCTATTCATATTACAATTTGTCAATATACAGATAACCATTCCCAACCGTGCACCACATTTGAGCATTAAGAAAGGTTTTGACAGCAAAAAGACTGATATTACAGCATTGGAAAGATAATTGTTCACCTCCCATAATGCAATGGCTTGAGGAACTAACAATGCTCTCAACATTGAACGGGTGGTATATAGGTGCCACTCATGAGTGGATAAATATATGGATATTTGGTCTGCCTTTCTTTAAACTTATGCATAATCTCTCCCCCCTTTAAAGAATGTTGTACTTGATGGAATATTGATATTTCTATGCATGTAATTTCCTGTTCTTTCTTCATCCCACCCCCCCAATTTGATTTCTGTTTTGTTTTGTTAAATTTACAATAAAAGGGGGAAAAGATTAATAAGAAAAGAAAAGGAAGGCTTTTGATAGCTTTAAAGGTAGAGGCAACAGGTTCCTTCACATGTATGGAAACCTCTGGAAGTTTGCGAAGGCCCAAGCCTAACTAGATTTCAGAGGTATATCCTTTCGGTTGGGATCACAGGAAGCTGCCTTACCGAGGCAGACTATTGGTCCAACTAGCTCAGTATAGTCTACACAAAGGGTGAAGACCTTCAGGCCTGGCGGCTCCCCGGGTGTCCATAACCCCTTTCCCTAAACCACCAATTTTTTGGTGGTTTCCTGGCTTTTGTTCAATCTTCCTTCCCTCATTTTAAAAAGCTGAAATCAACAGTGGTCCAAGACATTTTGCTACCTGAGGTGAAGAACAAGATGGCGCCCCTCCCATTCCACGTACAAAAGGTTTGGCAGTTGAATCTTTCTTCAATGTTGACAATGGAACAGCGTCTTTCACTGCATCTGAAGTCAGCAGGCTCACTTAGGGGGCAGGGGGCATATTACACAATATGTAATATGCCTCCTCCACTATCTTGCTGCCAACTCCTAACATTTGCTGCCTGAGGCAACTGCTTCACTCTGCCTAATGAAAGGCCGCTTTCCAGTGTCAGGCCAGGACAAAGACAATAGGAGCAGGGCTCCAAATATGAACCTATTTGAGCTTAAACATTTGACTACCAGTCAATGGAGAGGCATTTCCAGCTTTCAGAATGGGGGAAAGAACCACACAAAAGCTGGAAAACCACAAAATGGTAGGTAGTTGAGAGAAAAGGGCTGAAGCTGAGGGAAAGGGGTCGTGACCGTCTGGCAACCCCCAGGCCTGACATTCTGCCCATGTTTCTCTGCAATGAGGGAGTCACCCTCTACAAGTGATGAGAGATCTTCTCCACGGTTACTTCATGTGCTCTTGATACTGTCATTAAGGCTCTGAGTTGGGGCTGGTTGCACATCACCGCATCATATCGCGCCACGATAGTTACCCTGATTAACAAGTCATCACACCAAGCATCGTCTCACGGAGGAGTAAAATGGCTGGAGTGACACACAAAACAATTGCGGCCCTTAGATTTTGTCAAGCGAGGGATGCCCAGATCTTCAAGCAGGGCAGGAGAGGTCTTTTCAGGATGTTATCGGCATGGCAGTGTACTAGAGGCACACACACACACATGTATATGCATATATATTCATCATTTCAATGAAGCCTGGGATTTTTCTCCCTGTTAAGATGAAATATTCACGGCTGTAACTGTCTTGGTTAGGCACAGGGCTGTTTCTCATTAGCGGTGGTTGTCAGGGAAAAAAATGAATACGCTGCTGAGTGTTCAGTTTCTGGGAAAACGTGGTTGAAACCTGAGTAGCTCCCTCTCCATGCCGAGCTTGGAGTCAGATGTTTGCAGATGGGATGTTCCCCATTAAGTAATGACTGAGGGCCCATATGGAACACATTACAAATCAAAATACTGATTGATGAAGTGCCTGTGGTCAACTTTCTACAGAAATGAGAAATTTGAATTTATTATCACATCAGCATGGGGCTGCTCTCACGTACAATCACATTCTGTTTGCCGCTACACTGCCCCCTAAGCCTCCCGCCTCTGAACCACCCTCTGCATTTTCCCCAAGTCTCAGATCCACAATTCTATGATAAACAAAAACCTAAGTAGGACTTTTGGGTCAGTTTCCACAGTGGTCATCCATTTAGCAGATCTGAGCTGAGTCAGGATGTGCCATCAGATAATAATACAATAGAACTACACTCCTTTCAGGACACCATCTATTGCAATATTGAAGCATTGCAAGATCTTTTACTTGTAGTATATATGGATGAGCAAAACTGTGAACTTGTTCTAAAGGATGGGAATAATATGTAGAAAGGGGATCCCTTTCACTTATCTTTTTGGATGGGATATGAAGTAGGATTCAAATCTTGGTTAGGGATCTTGTGGGTGCCTGATTGGGCCCACAAGTCCAACAGACTCCCTCGCATCTGCGCCCCGCCCCCCACCAGACACAGTCGGGTGCCCTCTTCCAGCCCCTCCATTGTAAGCGACAATGAAGACTCTGGAAATTCTGTCATTTCTCCATTGTGCTCTTGCCTTTATTCTTGTATAAGTGGGGCCTTTATGGCTGCCATTTATGCAACAGGGAAATGACCTAATTTCTGGAGCCTCCATTGTCAGGAACAATGGAGGGTCCAGATGAGGTCAGATGGGCTTGTGGGATGCTTGCCAAGCCATTTTATTATTATTATTTATTTATATAGCACCATCACGTGGTGCCACAAGCGGGGGTGGATGGCAGAGGTGATGTGAGCGTCTGACAAATTGGACCCGGATGAGTTTGCCCATCCCTATAAAAGGGTGTCAAGTGTAGGGCTAGAACAAACTCTTGCCTGGGGCCCTCAAGAGCCACTACCAGATGGACAATATTGGAGCTAAATCATGGGTGTTGAACCCCAGGCCTGTGAGTTGAGCCCAGCCGTCGTGTGAGCTGAACCCAGCTATGGAGATGGTGAAGATGATTTTGGTGTTATTGGGGCTGGCTCACACCTAACATCCTTGGAAGGGGACAATAAGTGCAATGTAGGGATGGGTGAGAAATTCATTGGGTAGTCTTGCATTTTTATGCAAGACTACCACATTTTCATGAACTGTTCAAAGAGGTTTGGCTATTTGTCAATATAGAAATGTAAGAATATATATATATATATATATATATATATATATATACATCGATCATAGCCCAATCATTACAAAGATGCTTTCCAGGTTTCAACATGTTTATTGATAGAAGGGAAACGTTGCAATGGAGAAAAAAATTCACCTCTGACAAGGAGCACCTTTCTGTCTCTTGCTGGGTGTGCCAGTTGTTTTATTCGCAAGTTCTGGTCACATAAGCATAAAACAACTGAGCATGTGCAAAGTACGACTTGTTGACGCAATAGGAAAGTTAACTCACCACTAGTTCGGTGGTTAAGCTAGCTCCTTCCTGTCTGTCCTGTAAGAGGAACTTGCTTAACAGTCAGCCGTTTCAAAGTTGAGTGAATGTTATTTCTGCACTAGGCACAAGATTTTTTTTAACGAACAGTTCAACTCCAGTCCCAACATGGCTTTGCTTATGCTAAGGTAAAGCTCAAGATCTGTCTGTGTCTGTGACAATCTCTCTCTCTCTCTCTCTCTCTCTCTCTCTCTCTCTCTCTCTCTAATTTGTACCTCCTGAGACTGAACACAGAATGGAATGCATCCCGCTAATAAAATCCCTACATTTCCGAGGCTTGCAATACAGTTTGGGGCCTGGAGCGGGAGAATGCGTACAAGAAAGGTGTACATTTGAAATGTGTCCGCCAACAATGCCTACCTTTGAAAAATTCACACAGAACCTCTTTTCCCAATGGGGGAAAATGTGTACGTTTAAGAAATATGTACAAATAATGTGTACATTGATGCGGACCTGAGTCAGAACAAACTTGGGGTGGAGAAAAGCAACCTCAACAAGATTGAACTTGGAAGATTCAGCTATCCCTAGTACTGTGGAGAAAGGGAGAGGAGAGGATCGGCACTTAAGTCTTTCCATTAAAATTTCCACCAAGCTGCCTTTATATATGCCATATGTATGTATATATCCTGCTTTTCCTCTCCCAGAAAGATTGTGCCCAAAGCACTTCAACAAACCATAAAAATAAAAACAATTAAAATATATATCCCGAAAATACAATAAAGCAGAGATAAAACATTAAATGTCAAACTAGACAATATGTTAAATGCTGGTTCCCCCCCCCCCCTCTTTAAAATGTATATCCATGGAAATGTCTTAGTGGTTTCTTCACACTGCAACAACAACCTCCCCATCTTCCTAGAGCTGCTTTTCCCATCTCAGTCCTCCATGAGGGAAATGCCATTGGACCCATTTCTTCTTTCCTACTCTGTCAAGGTTCCAGGTGACCCTAATTGCAATTGAATGCATCTCAGGTCCTCTATTGGCCTATTTCAATTCTAGGCAGTATGGAGCCTGCGGGCACCAATGTGCCTACAGACACCATCCATGGTACCCACCACAATAGGGTGACCAACTGTCAGGATTTCCCCGGATTTGTCCTGGTTTTTGTTCTTTCCATGGTGTCAGGGGTTTTTTTCTATAATTTTCAATAATGTCCTGGAATGACACACCTTCCCCTTTAAGACTGCCATTAGCATGGCAGGAGGGAATGACATGCTTTCTTGAGCCACATCATTCCCCCACCCCGAGCTCCAATTGAGGTCTTAAAGGGGAAAGGGGGTCATTCGTGGACATTATAGAAAAGGCCCCAATTGGAGTGGATGGTGGTGGTGCAGAATGAAATCCTTTCCCTCCTCCACTCCAATCGGGTTCTTTAAGGTGGCGGAGGAAGAACGTACTTACTACAGGACTCAGAAAGCTGCTTTCCCCCCACACACACACTAGGTGTCCTCTTTTTTGGTTTCCCAAATATGGTCACCCTACACCACACCTAATTTAATTTTTTAAAAATATTTCTATATTTTCTTACAGGCAGCTAGGATTGCTTCAAAATGAAGTGGGAGCATCGAGCTACCACCATCATAATTCCCCATGAATGCTTCTGGGCAGGTTATTTATCCTTTGTGACCAGCCCTATCCACCCATGGCAGCCATTTTAAAGTAGTGCCCAGGACAGTTTCTCAAATTTCCTTAATGTGCTCATGGGCCCAAAGGGTTGCCTCCCTGAAAAGATTGCCTAGTCACTATCGGGGCAGATTTAATTAATTAATTAATTAATTAATTAATGTCATTTAGCTAAAGTATTATTGCAGTATTTTTATAGTCAGCAAGAAGAGGGGCTTGTGGGATTTGTTTCAAGTGTGAAAAGAGCTTGACCAGCCTTAGATATCCTTACCTGGGGGGGGGGGATGTGAATCTCTGTGTGCACTTACCATTTGCTGTAGCAAAATGTCTTGGACCAACCTTTCCTATTCCCCCCACTGACACAAAAAACAGAAATTGCATGAGAGAGAGAGAGAGAATTAGTGAGTGCATGAGTAAGGCTCCTGAAAAATACAAGTGAATGAGGAAAAGGGTAGTTACCTTTTAAATAGCTGCAATCACTGGGTATATTTTTGGCAAGTTAAGCCAACAAATATTCTCAGGGCAGGTTTGCTCACTCCATGTGCAGGCTGTGGGAAAGCCATTTCTTGTGCTAATGCTGAATGTAGAAAGATAATACTTATCTCTTGATTACATGCACAATCCCAGCACATGTAAGCATTTTCCTGGTAGTCCAGCAGTTCAGGAAAAACCTGTATGCCAACCCTTTAATGTCATGACAACGGAGCGCAATGTTGTGAAGAAATGCCTTCTTAGATGACATGCCTCAAAGCACTGATTCTAGGAAAGTCCATCAATGAGCTTTTCTTGAGAAGTAGCACTGGTGACTGAAGCCTCTGTGGGTTGATTTGAGTCTTTGGATACTGGTCCTTAACAAAGAAACAAAAAATGTGAAGGTGAGCGGTTGGGATGGCTCACCTAAGTCCTCCAAATTCCACCTTGAAGCTCCTTCTGACTCAAGCTTATATCAGATGGCTGGCTTTCTTCTTCTTCTTCTTCTTCTTCTTCTTCTTCTTCTTCTTCTTCTTCTTCTTCTTCTTCTTCTTCTTCCTCTTCCTCCTCCTCCTCCTCCTCCTCCTCCTCCTCCTCCTCCTCCTCCTCCTCCTCCTCTTCCATGCGGATTTCCCCCAATGCCTACATCAATTGTGTGCTTCATTGAAATGTACACATTCTTCTCCTATTAACTAAAACATATTTGGGTGCATTTTTATGCACATTTTTCAAATGTACACATGCCGTCGAATAAGCTTTTTTTTTTGATCCATGAATCACATTGCACGCTCAGAAATGTACAGAATCCCACCGCAGTTTGTGTCCGAGTCTGTGTTCAGTCCAAAAGGTACAAATTGGATTAATCTTCATAAAAAATGAACTGAAACACATTTCTCATACATCCCCATTGAGCAGTAGATTAATGAGAAAAGCCTGGATTGTTGTATCCAAGGCTGGACATCTGCCAGCAGAAGGGAAACTGCTGGTGGGACTGATTGCCCCTCTCCCTGGTAGCCCCCCCGTGTGCCCCCCAAATTTTATCATCACAAGGACAGTGTGGGCAGATCTACATGGAGAATGAACCAAACTGCAGCTTATTATTTTCTGTGCTGACATCTCTAATTTGAAATGCAGTCTAACATTTGCTCCCTCTTAAGTGCAGCCACACCATTTGTCTTTCCTGGCTGTAAAAGGTGTTACTGTGTTTCTTGTTTATTTATATTTAATATTTTTATTTATGGGACCAATCCTGCACCCTATTTTCGGAACTTTCTCTCCCTGTGAAAGAGGCATTGTTTTTTCTGCCATTGAAGGGGGAAATTTCAGAGAATTTCAGGGTTTCCACATACCTTTTTAAAGTGTAGCTGGTTGCTAAGGGGCCCAGCAGTTCTTGGTGAATGACTACTGGAGATCATGTGACCTCACCCTTTCCTTGTAGGAGCCCAGCAGTTCTTGGTGAATGACTATTGGAGATCATGTGACCTCACCCCAGGGCCTGTGCCAGACTATTTTGCGCCCTAGGCAAGGTGAGCTACTTTCACCTCCCCCACCCCCCAAAAATGCCAACTTTGATTTTTAAGAACATGTTTCCTGGAAAAAATAAGAAACACAAAACTTGAAACTGCTAAATTTATTTTAAAGTGCAAGAAATACATCAAACAAATTGGAAAGGAACGTCTATGGTCTAAAATGCATTATTTAATAGCAATATCACTTCCAAATCATCCCCCACAACTCACATGCGCGCGCACACACACACACACACTCAGCATCACTTACTACAAACAAACACATGCATTCACTCAAAGACCCCATGCACCCCATTCACCCATACATTCTCTCTCTCTCTCTCTTCCGGGCACATTCCGGAAGTCTGAACGTGGAGCTGTCCCACCCCCACCCCGGCATCCCTGGCTTCGCTTCGGCGGGGCAGGCATGGGGTGCCATCTCGCCCGCCCAGGCCTAGCTGAATCCTTGGGCCAGCCCGGCTCACAGCCAACGTGTGTGAGTGCTGCGCTGTGCCCAGCACCCCTCTCAGCTTGGCGCTCTAGGCGGCCGCCTGAGTGGCCTCTATGGTAGCACCAGCCCTGCCTCACCCCTTCCAATAAGCATTCAGGGAGAATTCCTGGGCTCCTGAAAATGCTGGGGGTGTTTAAAAAAACAAAGGAGACCCCCTCAACAACTGGCTACATTTTAAAAGTTATGTGGAAACCCTGTCCCTCCCCAAGGAGAAATTTCTCTGAATTTCTCACCTCTCCCAGTCTCTTTCACCAGCATTTTTGTTTCCCCCCCATCCCCACAAAATGCTGAAAATGGAATAGTTGAAATTTTCAGAACACCACTAATTTGTATACCACTCCACATCCAAAGATTTCAGAGCAGTGAACAGCAGAATAAAAACACCATGTTAAAATAATTACTTTTAAAAAAGAAAACAAGAAACAAGAGTTCTGATAAAACTGAGTTTTGATAAAACATGGCTGGTCACTTAAGGAAGGCTTTCGGAAATAACAGTGTTCTCAGGAGGCACCAGAAGCAACACAGTGTTGGTGCCTGCCTGATCTCCAGGGGCAGGGAGTTCCAAAGAAAGGGGACCACTACACTGAAGGTTCTTCCCCAGTTAGGGCATAGGTGTCTGACACTTCCATGTATCTTCAGCTGTCCTTATTGTCAGCAGTAGGAGTTGAAGCTCTAGGGCAGGAGCGCCCCACCTTTTGGGGCCAACAGGCTCATTTGGAACTTTCAGAGACTACAGTGGGCACTCTCACAAGATGGGTGCCATGAGGGGCAGGGTCATAAAATCTGAGGTACAGAGAAAGTAAGAAGGAAGGATATCGGAGGTTAAGCTTCTCAGGATAAAGAAATTTCAAACCACCAGGCATTGGTTTAAGATTTGAGGAAGATTTAAGAGAAAGACAGAGAGGGAGACAGAGAGAGAGAGAGAGAGAGAGAATGAAGCATGATGGAATATTAGCACAGCTTAGCAAATGGCAAAGCTCTGAAGAAACCCAGAATAGCCTGCGCTGCCAATCGCTTCAAACACACACACAGGTTTAACTTTGTTGTTGAGAGGGGAATTAGGGCCGACACTGCTGGAGTCTGACTGGAAAACAAAAAACGAAACAAACAAACAAACAAAAACCCACCCCGCCCACCACATTCTCTTGAAGAACATTAAAGCTTTCCTCTCTCCTCACTTTTATTGACTTTGGATGGCAAATGTGGTCCTTACCAGCTAGTTACCACTGAGGCAACAAAGGTATGCAGGACTTCAATGGGAATTTGGTTCCCCCAATTAGAGTTGGAGGGTCACTTACTGGCAGGAATGGATTGCTGAAAAAAGAAAGCAGCCCAGAGCCTGCTGTTTGAAAGGGGAAAAAAGCTTTTTTCTTTTTTCTTTAAGGGAAAATGAATGATTTAACGTACCACTGAATTTATTGAGAATTATGCTGTGCAGAGAAAACAAGGAAGTAGATTTGCGTGGGAATAAAAAATGAGAGAAATAATACTGAAGAAAACTCCTCCATGCAAGCAGGGACCCGGAGGTGGTCAGACTTCCTGATCGCGTGGAATAGCCCTACGTATGTACACCTGTACACACATAGGACTCTTTCACACAAACACTGTATTCCCCGAAGTTCAGGGCAGGGCTGGTAGGTATCGCCTCACTCCTCTCCCCCTTCACATTCAGTAAAACCGTAATGGCATTGTACCTACATGGGCATGACTTTGCATAAAATTTCTGTATGCTGGTTGGGAAATAATGACTGTGCAATTCAAATAGAAACACAGCAGATCTCACCATAGTGTGGAAGACTGCGACCAGGGCAGGATCTAAACTATTGCTTCCAACGGTTTATAACGGTTTTGACAACTGTTCAAGCCCTGGACACATTACCTATACAGTTTTCAAAATGTTTTTAAAGTGTTATATCCTGCTTGTGTGCCAGCCTGCTAGCCTGGTGCTAACAGCTGTTGATGGGCAATTTCAACCCTTGCTCTCCCTTCGTAGGGTTCTTTATATTTGAACCGTCAGCCTTTGAAATAAAGGATGCCTTCAAAACAGAGGAGTGCCCTTTGACAGCCCTTGAAACAGAGGACTGTTCTCTGTTCAACAGGGCACATGGTCACCCTACGTAGTGGGCAGGGATGTGTGCGCATACCTTTTGTGCCTTTTGATACCGCTGACAATCTGGCCGTCTATGGCCCATGATTTATCCTCCCATTTGTCAAAGTTCAGCTCTGCTTTTAAGTTTGAACAAATAAAAGGGGTCCTGTTATTGAAGCTTTATAGTTCTTCTTTTCCTGTGAATCAGAAATACATGTGGAAGCCCAACAATGCTGCACAGTAAACTCATTTTAAGAGAAAAGGGAAAGAAGAAAGAGTTGGACAGCTGGATGTATGGTTTTCTAAGAATGTGGAAAGTTGTGAAAAACAAACATAATTGCTAAACAAATAAACAAACAGATTCTAAATGTAAGTGATTTTAAGGAGGCTTGCACCGGGGTCCACTTTCCTTTCCTTTTTTAAAAGCCCTTATAATATTTACAGCTTATTTTCTTTAATTAACTACTTAAGGAAGTACTGAAATGCAATAATTAGCCTAAAAGGCCTTATTGTTTGTGTCTTTTGATCACTGTTTCTTTCTGGCAGAATGCTGCGTTTCACTGTTGTTGAGAGGGATGAGTAGCTTTTTGACTGTCATCCAGATCTCTTGCTGGTAACAGTATATGTCTAGGATCCTCAAGAAGTAGATAGATACCATCTTATTTCCTCTCATCAAATACTTCCATAATAAATGCACTTTTTTGTTATGTTATGTTATACACTGTCCAGTGAGTTCATGAAAAAGCAAAGGCTTGAGAGAGGAAAAAACATCTCCTCCTCCTCCTCCTCCTCCTCCTCCTCCTCCTCATTGCATGCTTTTCATAGTTTCAGAAGCAATGATGCAGAGGGATCTAGATAATTTGTGACTGAAACGGGAAGTATTTCACCACATTCTATGGCAAGAATAGACAATTAGAAGTCCTGAGGCAAATATGGCTCTCAAGGAAACTTCATCTGACTCTTGGAGTCCCTACCTTTAGAAAAATAAATAAAGGTGAGCTAAAAACCAAACCCAACTTTTCTCGGTTTCACTTGATAGGAAAATACAGTCAGTTCCAAAAGTTGTGAACGGTTCCACATGTTAATATTATTTCCCTCTTTGTTTCTTTGATGCGAAATGTGCTGACTAATAGCTGCTCTGAGCAGCGATGAGGCACCATGTGCATTTCATACAAACTGTATGTGTTGCTATCTCACATCCCCATCATGAATGGCTTCCTACCGTGCAAGCATGTGTCTTCCATAACTGCAGAGCCTTTACAACAAAGCAGTAGTCACTCTATTATAGAGTCTGACAATTCACAAGGATGTTAGATAGTGTGGCTATCTGCATTTCCAGTCTGCAGACCAGGAGATCCAGAGGCCTGCATGGCACAGGAGAACAGGGAGGTTGGCCATCCTTGAATTATGGATAAAGAGTAAAGTGTTCATATGTATAACGGAAGCCTGGCTAATCCATGTGCTTTGAATCTAGATCCCCTGGTGCACTCTGATGCACTGATATAACTAGGGATGTACGATAATGGAACCAATTAATGGAACCCTCCTGACTGTTAGAGCAGTACGACAATGGAACCAATTATCTAGGGAGGTCGTGGGCTCTCCCACACTAGAGGCCCTTAAGAAGCAGCTGGACAACCATCTGTAAGGTATGCTTTAAGGTGGATTCCTGCATTGAATAGGAGGTTCTATTCGATGGCCTCATAGGGCCCTTCCAACTCTACTATTCTATGATTCTATGAATTGTGTAAATCTGTTCCGTCTGTGTTTTGGGGTTTGTCAGGTGCCTTTTGTTCCATTGTCTGCCCATCAATGGATGTGGCTTTTTAAAAAGTTTCGGATTCATGCACATGAGAATGTTGAAAATGTGAACATTCACCTCAAATGTGCAAATTCCCCACAAATGCACATTTTCACACTTTAGCAAATGGAGGGAATGCACATTTTTGGCTGATTTTTTTTTAAAAATGTGTATTTTTCCATGACGAAATTTGCACAAAATTCCTGAAGGTTAGAAAAATGGTCAGAGACTCTGTGAAATCCACCCAGCATGGGGAAAGCCTGTCTGCTGGGTTGGATCCATAAAAATCCCAACTCATTTGGTTCCATTGCAGATTTCTCCATCATCTCTAGATACAGCCCTACTATTGAAATGAACGAGGAAGCCATGTGCTGATGGATGTTCTGCTTATTTTTCTTTTCACACAGTGCACAATTAATTTTTGAGATACATGCAAGCTGGCCAGTGTGACTTTAAAAAAAGTAATTCATAAAGGTTAGTTTGGTGGGGATGCAAGGAAGGGCCTTCTCAGTGGTCGCTCCCAGGCTCTGGACCTACTTGCCAAGAGAGTCTCTGTTGACCTTCTGCTGGCAAGCAAAGGTATTTTTATCCAGGCAGGCCTTTGATATTTAAACTGCCCTGTTGTTGAAGAGGTGTATTTTGTTGTTGAAAGTTTTTTTTAATATGTTTGTGCTGTTTCTTTTTTTCATTGTTGTGTTTTTAATTTTGTTTTTGATGTTATGTTTTCTTTTTGATGTTATGTAAACCACCCAGAGAGCTTCGGCTATGGGGTGGTATATAAATGCAATCAATCAATCAATCAATCAATCAATCAATCATAAAGCCTTTTGGTTTTAATCTGGATTTTATTAACCTCCTTGAGCACCATGGATATCAATCAATCAATCAATCAATCAATCAATCAATCAATCAATCAAATAATACTAATATCTATGATGTTTCTAGTTCAGAAAAGGAGGTGATGAACTTTGCTGTAGTTTCATCAATCTTACTGCTCATGATGGCTATATGTAACCTTGAAATGTCACTGAATATTAGGTAGCTGCTGGTGGGCAACAATAATGAAAGAGAACTGCTGCCTTCATCTCCTGTTTGTGGGCTTCCAAGAGGCATCTGCTTGGCCATTTTGGGATGATGGACTAGGGATCAACCTGGTGCTTTCCAGATGTTTTGGACTCCAACTGCCATCAGCACCAGCTAGCATAGACAATGGGCAGGAATATTAGGAGTTGCAGTCCAAAACATCTGGAGGGCAGCACGTTGGGCAAGTTTGGAATAGATGGGCCTTTGATCTGGTTGACCAGGCGCTTCTTTTAACCTGCCTCCTGCCTAGATCCCACTTAGCTTATGTTTAGCAGCATGAAGCTTTAGGAGAGCTGGAACAAGAGGTGGCCACACATGTATGGAGAAGAGCAATCCAGCCACGACACTGGGTGGTCTTCCTTACGTGGCCTACGGCCCAGCCAAGACTTCAGCAGCATCCAGCCTTATGGTGTATCCCTGCCAGCGGTAGCTGTAAGCCATGAACGGCCTGAGAATACTGAACTCTGCCCTTGCGTTGTAATTAGTCTGATAAATCATATAGAATCATTGTTGCTGCCAGCTGGAGGAGCACAAGTTAAAATCTGGCAGACTGTATGGATTCCATAAACCCTGCTTTGCATTCTCTGATCAAATGTGCCAGTAAAGCTGGATCCTGAGCATGAATTAGATGGATTGATAGGGGTGAAGAGGGGAAATACAGTGCTGACGTGGGTTGCTTGTCTTTGTGCACAATGTATAGAGGCATTTTTAGGACAGGAGGGGTGGAAGGCCCTAAAGGACACGTAGCCCAGTTGCAGTGGAAGCTGGTGGCTCCGATGTCAATTGGGTAGTGAATACGCTCTAGGTGTCAGTCAGAAACAGCCAGAACTCTAAAGGAGCTCTCCAAGGTACAGCATTGATGCCCCGTTTCCTCCAATGGTGTGGTGTGATCTGCAGGTATTGCAGCTCACACCACAGCTGAAAGACAATCCCAGAAGCATCACCTTCAGTGACAGCTCCAGGTTTAGAAGCTTGATATCTCTGACTCGGAATTCAGTCTGCATCTTTTTTAGTCCCTTTATGTACTCTTTGTAAGCCCCACCCCTACCACATGTGACAGGTAAACACCAATTCCTAGCCCTGCCCCAGCCTAATTAGGCTCATTTGGGCTGGGTGGTGGGTGGGCTTCAAAAGGGTACGTAAAGAGACTCTGCCTAAGTGGTTTCATTCCAGCCAGGGAGCTTCCCTGAGTTTGGTTGTACAAGATCACAGATCGCACAGATCACTTGTTCCCAAAGCTGCAGCCCTGGAGGCCGATTCAAGAATGGTGCCATTCCCCAGAGCCTTACAAGTCAGGCTGCTTGGGACTGGAAAGTGACATTTAATTATAGAATCATAGAGTAGAAGAGTTGGAAAGGGCCTATAAGGCCATAGAATCCAACCCCCTGCTCAATGCAAGAATCCACTTTAAAGCATGCCTGACGGATGGTTGTCCAGCTGCCTCTTGAATGCCTCTAGTGTGGGAGAGCCCACGACCTCCCTAGGTAATTGGTTCCATTGTCGTACTGCTCTAACAGTCAGGAGGTTTTTCCTAATGTCCAGCTGGAATCTGGCTTCCTGTAATTTGACCCCATTATTCCGTGTTCTGCACTCTGGGATGATCAAGAAGAGATCCTGGCCCTCCTCTGTGTGACAACCTTTCAAGTATTTGAAGAGTGCTATCATATCACCCCTCAATCTTCTCTTCTCCAGGCTAAACATGCCCAGTTGTTTCAGTATCTCTTCATAGGGCTTTGTTTCCAGACCCCTGATCATCCTCGTTGCCCTCCTCTGAACACGCTCCAGCTTGTCTGCATCCTTCTTGAAGTGTGATGAGGCCTAACCAGTGCCGAATAGAGGGGAACCAGTACCTCATGTGATTTGGAAGCTATACTTCTAATCCTTCCCTTCCAAGCCACTATCTCCTCATCTGATCAAGGCCTTCTACACTTACTTGCAAAGCCCAGCGAAACACATTCTATTTTTGTGCCGTTTGCTTAGCTGTTTTGCTGGAAGTTTCTCCTTTGCCGAACAGGCAAACAAATGTTGACACAAAAATCGAAACACAACACATTCTGCTCCGCTTGACTCAGAATATTTTTAAGGGTGTTCAAGAGGGAGACAGAGGCATGTTGATTTGTATCCAAACAATAATCAAGATCTCAAACGGCGATGATTACTTTGGCAGCCATTCCCCCTTCCTTCTCCCACACCTCTCGCTCGATGCTCTGCCAGGCCAAGACCTGCAGCCAACAAGTGGATGTTCTCAAGGAAACTGTCAAGAAAGCCTCGTAGAACAACCCATATAATATTCATATTGCTAATGATAAAAATTGAAGTGACCACAGCCAGTTCTTGCCGCAAAGTGCCTACTTAAGGAAGACAAAATTGAGGAGGGCAGGGCAGAGCTGGAGCTGACATATTTCTCTCTTTCTCTGTCTTGGGGAGAAAATTGTTTCACTACAAATTTGGCTCACGGCTAACGAAACGTAATCAAGCCCCGTTCCCCTTTCTGATCCCCCTCGCCTTGCGTTTTTACTCACTCTCCCCTAACTGATCTTTGTATTTCCTTTACTTATTCCAAACAGGCAGATCTGTTCTCTGGCATCCCTCTTTTGTTTACAACCGGCAAGATGAGGCCGAGCCATAGAGCGGCAGAGGGGAGCCATTCCACAGTCTTCACCTCCCCCACCTCCTCACTTGCTTAAGCTATCTTGTGCATCAGAAGAACCATATAGCCAGAGGGACAAATCTGGAACCCATATAGAAATCGAAGTGTTTGGGGAAATTGCAGAGGGTGTGTTCACCCTTTATCGGTGTTACTGAAGGGCTGGCTGACTCGGAGTGGAGGAAACGAAAACAGGCAGCTGTAAAGCGGACCAAGAAATCATTCATACTGTTTAGGTATCTCCTAATTCAGGACCACCACGGTGGTGCAGAGTACGCGGGAAACTTGCACAGGGTAAGACATGCAGGAGGATTCCCAAGGTCCCAGCCCCTTCCAATGCTTCCATTCCAGGATGCAGATAGTGTAATACTTTTATGAGGGCAACTCAAAGATTGCCAAAAATGTGCAAGCTTTCGAGCTCTCTAGACCTCTTCATCATGCAAGGGGTTAGAAAAAGCAGATTTCTTTTGTAACACCTTGCCGGAGGAAGAAAGCTTGCACAGTTTGGGCGATCTTTGAGGACCTCATAAAGGTTGTATATTATATGGATTTTGGATTTTTTTTTCTTATGGCCAACTCTGCTGCCTTTGTTTCTTGTAGCTCTTCTAGGACTAGTTCACACGAGTGCATACAATGATGGATGATTTTTATATACTGTGGAGGGGACTTTTCCAGGCGTGACACTCCATCCTCTCCAAACAGATAAATAAGACATCATCACTGTTGTTATCTAGGCACCAGCAAAAGACCTCTATTGATTAATTAATTAATTAGTTAATTCCCCAAGGCTTTTAATTGACTTTGTCTTGCCTTGCTACTGATCTCTTCCTCTCACCTGCCAATTCTCCTTAGCAAATGATTCTGGCCCTAAATCCATATGACAAATGTAGTGATGGCCACCAATTTGGATGGCTTTGAAGGGGGATTACTCAAATTCATGAAGGATAAGGCTACGAATGGTTGCTAGTTATGATTGCTATACATTACCTCCAGTTGCTGGGGAACATGGGTGGGAAGGTGCTGTTGCACTCATGTCCTGCTTGGGCTTCCCACAGGCAGCTAGTTGGCCACTGTGTGAACAGAATGCTGGACTAGATGGGCCATCGGTGTGATCCTCTTATGTTCTTAAACACCAAGAAGCTGTAGCCCCACCATTACTTGCTTTGCATGACATCTCTCTGGTGTGAGTACCAGCCTGGATTGGCATTAAGTGAAGCTTGGCATCATTATGAGCTTTCTTTAGAAGGGCCAGGTCTCAGCTGGTGCCGTTTGCATCCCAACCCAAATGCAACAGAAAATGGATTGCACAATTTTGCTTGGTACTGAATATCAAACTGGCTCCCAATTGCATTCGCTCAGTCTATCCCTCCTTTCTTTTCAGAGGTGACCTCAGTCAAGTCAGCTCGCTTGTGTTCTTAATATCCAACGACTGATTAGTATGTGTGCCTGTAAGTGAGCCTAAAATCAAATCAAATAATCCACACATTCTCTCTCTCTCCCTCCCTCCCTCCCTCCCACCCAGGAAACTGGTAGGGTTTCTTCTCTGTCAAACAGATTCTCTTGTGTATGACAATGCGTGAAACTCAGCCCAAGACGGAGACAAGCTTCGATGTTTTATATTATAGCTTCCAGACATACATCAAGGGCTGCACAGCATATGTGTTACTGTAATCTAACCTTCAAGTTAGAAAGTCATGAGCAACAGCCACTAAGTCCTGGTTGGATAGGGAGCCTTGTCAAAAGATGGAACTTCTGAACTGTACACATTGCTCCTGCCACAACCTGGGTTAGTAGCCACAGATATGGGGCAGAAGTCATCTGGGTGCTTAGGCCTCTGCCAATTCTCTTGCATCGTTCAGATTCTCTGCACAAGCTCACTTAATGTTTTCATGTACACATTGTCCCTGATAAGGCCTGGGCTAAGTAAAATCCCCATTGAATCCCAGTGTGATGTTTAATTATGTGGATTAATTTATAATCTAATGTTATTTGTTGCGTCCTGTCTTGGGGAAGATGGCTGCACTTTATGACCTTCAGGTTCCTTCTAGTCCTGGAATTCAATGGATTGTAAAGAATCCGTTCTGCAGTCAGTCGACGATTATGTCACATGGAGAAAGCCGTATGTTGATTTTCTTGTTTATCAAAAACACGTCAACCTCCAAAGGAACATGTGGAAATATTTTACCATGAACAGGGGTCTCTCTTTTTTCACACAGAAATTAATATCTGGTTATCAAAAGAATGGGAGGGTCTAAGTGGGTAGCCTGGAATTTTGAGAGGGATCTAACATACTTTATATTTATTCTCATTTCTCAATTATTATTTTTTTAAATAAAACTTTCTTTCCTTGGCTTTTATCTAATAAAAAGGGTGGATAGAAGTTTGATATTTTATTGGAACCACCAACATTTGTTTCCGTGAATGTTTACATACAAAAAGCAGGCATTCTGTGGGAGACTTAGAATAGCTAGTAAAACCTTTTTCACCCCTGTAAAAACTCGAGTTTTGGTCTGGATTTGGCTGAGGTCCCAGAACTTGTCATAACTTTAATTTTATTATAAAACTGTAGTTCTGCTAGAATGCTGCTTGCTCTACAACAACCAGCTGCTGCCTTTAAAATCTTGAGCTGGAGCTTTTGTTGTTGCTGTTCATATTTGGATGCAGTTGGGATTTCGATAGTTTTTTTTTAATTAGAAAACCAAATGGTATTGGTTTGGGGATAGATGGCCATCACTGCCCACAAGAAAACAAATGGTGCTTATCTGAAATTTACAAAATGATACATCTACAATTCAGAAGAGACCAAGGATGACTAATCATGTAAACAATGGTTTTTACCATCCCACAAGCATTCCTGGGGTTAATGAGAAAGGGACAGAGAAGAGGCTGGAGATCCATTGCAAAGTGAGCCATTTATCTGGAAAGAAAAAGAGAGGGGCTTCAACAGTTCTTTTTAAAGAAGCAACTGAAGACATCTGTGTGCAATGGAAAGCATTATGCAATTATGGCAATGAAAGAAAAGAACATGAGAAGAACCGTGTTGGATCAGACCAAGGGTCCATCTACTCCAGGTTTCTGTTCACACAGTGGCCAACCAGCTGCCCACGGGAAACCCACAAGCAGGACATGAGTGCAACAACACCTTCCCACCCATGTTCCCCAACAACTGGTGTACATAGGCATACTTCCTCTAATACTGGAGGTAGCATATAGCCATCAGGACTTGTAGCCACTGATAGCCTTCTATCAATAAACTACATGTGACAAAGGACATGAGATGACAACAGGGGGAGAAGGCCTTCTTGGTGGTGGTCCCTGATTATGGAATGCTCTCCCTAGTAAGGTCTGCCTGGTGCCAACATTATTATCTTTTTGGCACCATGTTAAGACATTCCACTCCTTCCAGGCATTAGATAGGACATGATGGGGCTTTTTATTGTTAGTTGTTTATCAGGAACTGGTAGTTTTATTGTTTTCAATTGTTTCAAACCATTTTAAATTTTTGTATGCTTAAGGTTATGTATTATGTTATGAACTGCCCAGAGAGCTTTGGCCATTGGGTAGTATAGAAATGAAATGAATGAATCACCTGTAAGAAGTCTTCCTCAGAAGAATATGAGAAGTAATGTAGAGTGTTGAGCCCTAACTGAGCCTGATAGCAAATCAGTCTTGCTCCATGGTGTCTGATCTCTTGCCCTAAAGAGATCTTAATGGTGGCCCATTTAAAAGTAAAAATGGACAAAGATAAGCCCTATTCTTGGTTTTATACCACTAGATCAGCACCCAAAATATATGTGTGGTTTTGGGCTGTCCTGCTTTAGAAAAGAACATAGAAAGCTGTTTTGTACCAATTAGACTAATCATCCATCTTGCTCAGTATTGCCTACACCAGTGGTCTTCAACTGCTCCACAGCTGAGACCCACCTCGGACTCCCAACCTGCAACATACATCCCACTTTCACAATTTTCTCCACGCCCAACATGATGGCAAGAGCTTTGCCACAACCCATCTGGACTGATTTTGTGTCCCACTTTTGGGTCATATCCCACCAGCTGAAGACCACGGGCCTACACCACTTTTCCCCAAACCTGATGGCCTTCAAAGGTTGTGCACCAACTCTCATTTGGCCCCAGCCACTTTGTCCAGGAATTTTGGGAACTGTACTCCAAAACATCTGGAGGTGATGAGGTTGGCCAAAGGCTGGTGTAGACAATACTGAGCTAGATGGCCAATGGTACAATGTGGCTTTCTAAGTTCCTATTGTTAGAAGCATCTGATGGTGGGAAATCAGGTATGATTGAGGCTGCTTTGGTTACATAGAAACATAGAATCATAGAATAGTAGAGTTGGAAGGGGCCTATAACACCACTGAGTCCAACCCTCAGCTCAATGCAGGAATCCACCTTAAAGCATCCCTACCAGATGATTGTCCTGCTGCCTCTGGAAGGCCTCTAGTGTGGGAGAGCCCACAACCTCCCTAGGTAACTGGTTCCATTGACATACTGCTCTAACAGTCAGAAAGCTTTTCCTGATGTCCAGCCGGAATCTGACTTCCTGTAACTTGAGCTATAGAAGGTCATGCATGAGAGCATGGTTAATTTGACTGACAACTATTTACATTGAGTACTGCTGCATGTTACTTCGAGCCATGTGTGAATAATTCAGTAGTTGACCAAATCAGTCTCAGTCTAGGAGAGAGCGTGCAAGAAACACCATTGTATGAAAAGTCTGTATAAAGACTGTTGAGCCCAAACAGGGGTTTTACATCTGAAATATTTCATTTTAGTCAGCAGTATTCACTCAGCACCTGTCAAGGTCTTTCTCTGTTTTGCTTCTTCCCACTGCACATGTAAATAACCTTGGATAGAGATGGGTGAACTCACCTGGGTCTTATTCATCAGATGTTTGCCCTGCCATTTGCCCCTACTTTTGTGGCTCTGTGAGCAACTGATATTGTTGCAAACTGGTCTGCCCTCATCTGGTGCATCCATTGTGCACAACAATGAAGGCTCCATAAATTACGTAATTTCCCGTGTGGCATTAATGGGGCTTTCCAGCCACCATTTACGCAACAGGGGAAATTACGTAATTTCCAGAGCCCCCATTGTCATACACAATGGAGGCTCCAAATGAGGGCGGACAGCTTCCAGACACTCTTCAGGCTATGCAAATTCTCAACCCGCGAATGTGCCATGGGCTAACTGGGTCCGGGGTGGTGGTGGTGGACATGGGGGAGTCTGTTGGACTCCTAGTCTGGCATCCATGACATCCCTACCTACACATATGCATGAGGGGTAGAATGATTGTTCTCTATCTCAGTTGACTCAAAACAACCAGACTTGCAGTCTACTTCGCTAATGTCAGTAATAAAAAGCCCCCTGTCAATTTACGAAAAGAACTCCGTGTGCCTTTTCTACGATGACTTTTCAACTGGAATCTTTACTGGAGGCTTGGATCTGATTCCCCTCCAGATCAATCTTTCATTCAGCTTCATTTCCCTAAGACAGATTTCTTTGTATCGCCTTCTGAACCTACATCTGATTTATGTCCTTATGGCTGACGCCCTCAATATTAAGCAGAGAACTGGGATATTGAAACGTACCCTGCGTTGATACAAGCCATGCTATGCGGATCGGTTAATTAATGCGCCACACACCATCCCCTGAAGGAAAATTTCCAGGGTCATGTTTTTGCTGCCTCAGCAACCCAGGACGTTTCAACAGCTAACCAGTTTCAGATGCTCTGTGCCTTTCATGATCGAACAGCCATCTTGCTCTGGAAGCAAGAAAAAAACAAAACAGGCCTAGTGCTGCAAAGACCCTGCCTTTTTACCAGCTGCTTTGTGTTGGGTTAATGGATGGCTGTAGTGAAGGATTGTATCCTCCGAATTCTTCTAAAGTGGCAAAATATTTATTCTGAAGCTGAGATAGCGGCCTCCAATGTGTCTTTTGGGCTCCATCATCTCTATTGAACTGCTGATTGACTCGACTTGATTTAACCTCAAAATAGCTGTTCTGGCTTAGAAACACCGAGTTAGAGGTTTGTATGTATGTACACAACCTGCCTGGCCTCCCAAGAGTTGACATAAGTCATATTTTAAATATTTGTAAATGGGTCGACTTAGCTAGAGGGATGAAATCTGAGTCTCGAGCTCAAGGAAGGCAAACAGAAGGGCTGCTTAATGCAACAAAGAGCAAATGCCACAAAACCGGGAAGAGTTCGTAAAAAGAGAGGCAGATACGTGAATGAATGCTTAATGTTTAAGTAGCATGGATGAAAACAGCCACATTCCTTTCCTAAGGCTAGAAGCCTTTTACATTTCTAGGGGAGGAAAATAAATAAATAACCAAGATAAAAAAGATAAAGAAGTAGAAACTAAATTAGGTTTTATTTACCTAACAGATGGAGGTTTAAATTCCCCCCGACCATTTTCTTTAGCTCCAACCGGAATGAACAATGGCATCTTTCGTAAAATGTTTGCCTTCCTTTGCTGTTTCTCATTTCTGAATGAATTAGTGCTGTGCCAAAACATGTCTTCCACAGTTTAGGAGCCATTTTCATTCAATTTGATAGAAAAGGAATTGCTTTCAAAAAGTAATTCAAAGGTGAAGAACATTCTGGAAAAATACTCATGGGTGGGTTCTCGTGCTTACCATACTTATGAGGTGGCTAAGGAGTCTGTGCGTCTTGTTGTTCATCGTACAATCATCTCTCTGACAGCCTATAGACACCTCAGCTTCCCACACTTCAATTAAAGCCTAAGGGAAGACATCACGAGGTAATTCCTCCCATAGGGCTTTTTTTTCCTCTTCAGATCAGCAAGTGCAGGCAGCCTGGGAGGCTGCAGAACAATGAAGAGATGTGTAACAGGAATAATAAAGGCACACTGCACACTTGGCCACCTCACAGTGATTAGACAAGCTCAAAAACCAGCACCAAAATAAATTCAAAATAAACTATGAAATGCCGTAATTAAGAGACAGAAAAATTGAACCCTTTTTCATGGTGGCAGCGGAAGGGAGAAGTTTGGGGCCAGAGTGTGGATCTGTATAGCTGTGGGGCCTAAGCAGAAGAAGGCGCACCACAGGGACAGATTTAGCATCCCAAACCCTTGACAAAGGCACCTGAGCTGGGTCCTTTGGGTTCCAGAAAGAATAAGAGTGGTCCAGAGTAAACCCAGTGCAGAGGTGGTCGTCACAGGTATTATTTAACAGAATTTCAAATTTATAGCTAATGAGTGAGGTTCAGTGGGAAATGAGAGCTATACTGGAAACATACTAGCATGCTAGAGAAAATATAAGTGAAAGCTAAGATACGTGGTGATATCCCCTGATTCTCACTTTGCCAGGCAGATGCTAAATAAATGGTTTAAAATTTTTGTATATCTGTTTTTAATGTTCATTGTTTGTAACTTTTGTAAACAGCCCAGAGAGCTTCGGCGATGGGGTGGTATATAAATGTAATAAAATAAATAAATAATATACCTGATGTCTTTCCCCAATGGCCATGCAGGCTGGGAATGATGGGAGTTGTAGTCCAATGTGTCTAAAG
Organism: Elgaria multicarinata webbii; assembly: GCF_023053635.1. NCBI lineage: Eukaryota > Metazoa > Chordata > Lepidosauria > Squamata > Anguidae > Elgaria > Elgaria multicarinata. The sequence goes on from NC_086174.1 coordinate 27,071,863, forward strand.
GGCACCAGGCTGTGCAAGGCTGCCATAAGAACATAAGAGGAGCTACGCTGGATCAGACCAAGGGTCCATCTAGTCCAGCATTTTGTTCACACAGTGGCCAACCAGCTGCTGACCAGGAATGCACAAGCAGGACACAGATAGAACAGCACCCTCCTGCCCATGTTCCTCAGCAACTGGTGTATACAGGCTTACTTCCGCTGATACTGAAGGTAGCACATAGCCATCACAACTAGCAGCCATTGATAGCCTTCTTCTCCAAGAATTTATCCAACCCCCTTTTAAATCCTTCCAAATTGGTGGCTGTCACCACATCTTGCAGTAGAAAATTCCATAGTTTAACTATGCACTGTGTGCTGACGTCCTTCCTTTTATCAGTCCTGAATCTCCCAGCAACCAGCTTTACGGGATGACCCCGGATTCTAGTATAATGGAAGAGGGAGAAAAATGTCTCCCTGTTGACATTCTCCACACCATGCATAATTTTCTACACCTCTGTCAGGTCTCCCCTTAGCCTCCGTTTTTCAGGTTATTTGAGCATAGAATGCCAGAGCTTGAACCTGAGATGTTCCATGTACAAAGCACATCCTCCACCACTGGATGATTGCCTCTCCAAATGCATACATCTCAGCTTTGGCTAGCATTAGCCCACTTTCCCCTGAATGCTTACTATTGGAGGCAACACTGTTTAGGTTTGGTCTTGATTTTAAGAAAGTGTCAAAAAGTATTAATAGCTCGGTTTTGCTCACTGGCTCAAATTCTCACAGAGCGATCGTGTGCGTCAGCAGTTTTCAAAGCACAGATGGCCGTTTATGTAACTCTGTTTGCAGTTGTGGCTGTGTTCCACAGCAACAGGAAAATGGAATACATCTGCATGCTAGGAAGCAAATGGATATACATGAACTAGAAGCCAGGCAAACATTTAAAGGATGGTGAAATGAGATTGTGATAAATGACAAACTATATGAACAGGAAGGCTGCCCTAGCCTCACCCATGCACTACAAAAAATTATATATATATATATATATATATATATATATATAGTCTGATTATGACCCGTTCTTTCTTGAATGGAGGTTTGTTTGTGTATAACCTTCCTTCCTCCAGAGTTTCCTCTCAGAGGAAATGGCGTCATACTGCTAAGGGGGCTAATTGTTGTACACTTCATCCTATCTGGAAGCAACATGCCATCCATATATACAGCTTAATTGAAAGGAAGCAAACAGAGAGAACCCAAGTTGCCAGGGTTTATAGATGTGACTTGACCAGTTGCCTTCATGGGGAAGTGCCTTAGCTCAGTGGTAGAACACCTGCTTTGCATGTAGAAGATCCCAGGTTCAGTCCCCGACATCTCCAGGTAGGGTAGGAAGAACTCCTGCCTGAAACCCTGGAGAGCCACTGTCAGTCAGTGTAAACAATACTGGGCTAGATGGACCAAAAAGCTGACTCAATGTAAGATGGCTTTCCTATGCCCCTCGTGTTTGCCCTGCAAAGGGTTCCAGGTTCTATTCCCAGTATCTCTAGGTAAGAGGATCAGGTAGCAAGTGATATGAAAGAACTTCTCTGACTGGGACCCCAGAAGACAATACCAAGCTGGATGGACTCAACCCTCGGCCTAATATCTCTATTATTATTATTATTATTATTATTATTATTATTATTATTATTATTATTATTATTATTATAATATTTATATAGCACCATCAATATACATGGCAGCAGAAATACAGCTCTGCTCTTGTTGGGATGGCTGCCATTTTCTTCACGCCCAGATGACCTGGATGCATCATGGTTCTGGGGAATTTGGGGGGAAACCATAGTGACCACCAAGGTTCCCCCCCAATGCCCTAGATGAACACTGTCCAGGTCTTGGTGGTAAAGGAAATGGTGGTCAAGCTGTGCAGAGTGGGGCTGTGTTGAAGTCACTCTAGCTACCACAAAGACAAGACGCTTTTAGAATCCCCCCCATCAATTTTATTACTGTCACCTTTTTTAAAGATGGTTGTTATTGTTTATTCGTTCAGTCGCTTCCGACTCTTCGTGACTTCATGGACCAGCCCACGCCAGAGCTTTCTGTCGGTGTCGCCACCCCTACCTCCCCCAAGGTCAAGTCTGTCACCTCCAGAATATCATCCATCCATCTTGCCCTTGGTCGGCCCCTCTTCCTTTTGCCTTCCACTTTCCCTAGCATCAGCCTCTTCTCCAGGGTGTCCTGTCTTCTCATTATGTGGCCAAAGTACTTCAGTTTTGCTTTTAATACCATTCCCTCAAGTGAGCAGTCTGGCTTTATTTCCTGGAGTATGGACTGGTTTGATCTTCTTGCAGTCCAAGGCACTCTCAGAATTTTCCTCCACCACCACAGTTCAAAAAATCAATCTTCTTTCGCTCAGCTTTTCTTATGGTCCAGCTCTCGCAGCTATAGGTTACTACGGGGAATACCGTTGCTTTCACTATGCGGACCTTTGTTGTCAGTGTGGTGTCTCTGCTCTTAACTATTTTATCAAGATTTGTCATTGCTCTCCTCCCAAGAAGTAAACGCCTTCTGATTTCCTGGCTGCAGTCAGCGTCTGCAGTAATCTTTGCGCCCAGAAATACAAAATCTGTCACTGCCTCCACATTTTCTCCCTCTATTTGCCAGTTATCAATCAAGCTGGTTGCCATCAAAGTGGTGTCATCTGCATATCTGAGATTGTTAATGTTTCTTCCTGCAATTTTAACTCCAGCCTTGGATTCATCAAGCCCAGCACGTCGAATTATGTGTTCTGCGTACAAATTGAATAGGTAAGGTGAGAGTATACAACCCTGCCGTACTCCTTTCCCAATCTTAAACCAGTCTGTTGTTCCGTGGTCTGTATACTCTCACCTTACCTATTCAACTTGTACCGAAATCTGCAAGCTGGCAGATTTTCCACATTTTTTTTATTTGTGTAAAGACATTTGTGCAAATTTGGGCTGAAGTTTGCATAATTTGTGCAAATCACAGCCACATTTTGTCTGCATTATGCAAATCGTGGCCAAGATTTACACAAATTACAGAAATTGTGTCTGCAATTTGCACAAATGTCTATTTATGCAACCCGCCCACAGAGCTTCGGCTATGGGCCAGTATAGAAATGTAATAAAATAAATACATAAAATTTATGCAAATTAAACAACAACAACGTCCACAGATTTCCAAGAGAAAAAAAATGCAGCTCATTCACAAATGCAAGGTGAGTCAGGAGCTCTGTAGAAATCCATTGTGCTCCAAAAGGGTCTAGTGACAGACATCCCTAGATAGCAGCAGCATTTTCTCTTATGACAATAAAGCACTCCTGACCGTGTCTCACATATTTGCCTGACTATAGCCCTGCCCTGCCCCCTAGGTCATGCCTTGCCCCCACCAATTCTGATCTTGCCATTTTGAACAGTCAAAGTCTGAAAGGGAGTTCTACTCATGTTTAATGGAACAAAAGTAGAACACTCTGTGCGTTTGGGAACCCTGACAAGGCAGGGCTCATGAACACAGGTCATGCAGCCTTTTAGGCCTTGCTGAGTCAGGCCTGAACTGAATTATTTATTTATTTATCACATTTTTATACTGCCTAATAGCTGAGGCTCTCTGGGCAGTGCACAATTAAAACCATAAAAATACAATAAGCATACAATAAATTTAAAACGTTAAAAGCTTAAGAACGCAATATAAAATCAAATAAATTCCAGACCAGGGAAAGCCTGTGTGAGGAGGTACATTTTTAGGAGATGTTTAAAAGATGTTATGTTTTCCGCCTCCCAAACCGTGTGAGGGAGGGTTTCCCAGGGGGTGGGTGCCACCACAGAGAAGGCCTGCTGCCGAGGTTTTTCATGGCAACAGGGGGTTGGACTTGATGGCCTTTTAGGCACCTTACAACTCTACTTTTCTATGATTCTATGATACTGTTCTGAAGAGAGGGCCAGCACACTTGGAGATATTTGGTGTGGAGTCAGTGTGTACGGACCCATCCCTCTCTACCCACTTTAAGCCCTCACAGGAGTGCCTGAACAGGGCTTCTGCCAATGTTGTTAAGAGAAAGCAGAAGTTACCTTTACGGTAATGAAACATTATTGCCTATCTCAGACTAGAAGATGGTGTGGACAGAAGAGCAACCCCATGCATGTCTGTACAATCTATGCCACTTATTTGGTTTAAGCCCTATTAGACTCAGTGGGTCTTACTTCTGAGTAGACAGGGATAAGATGTTAAAGCATTAACATTTGAACATATATAATATGGGTGGGTCTGACTTCATCATGCAGAAGCAGGATTTTGTTTTCTGTCACATGGCTCAGGAGAAAGTGGCCTGTGATTTGAAACAGCAGTTTGAACAGTTCTCATGTTCCAAAATGGAAGAAGCTGAGGGAATGTGGAGGGGTGTCTACAAATGTTCATAGTGACACACTGTGCTGGAGATATATGCCTTGGTTTCACCGTCTACTAAAAGAATAGGTGGAACCTTTTTAGATTTACAGGATAATGTCAAATGTGTTCATATAGGAAGAGTGTAAAGCCCGTATTTCCATGGGTGCTAGTAGTCTGAGGGCAAAATGTACTGTTCCTTGACTTTCGCTGTGTCAGTCTTCCAAAAGCTGTATGGAGGTTACTTTCCTTGAACACAACCAAGGACTTTTGGCCATCGCTTCTTCACACTGCTGAACGGCATTCGCTACTTCCCCTCAGGCCTCAAGCCCACCTCCTTCGCACTTCCCGCACATTTTAAAACCTGTTTTTTCTGAGGACCACTTCTTTCCCTCCTCCTCTGCCGCCGCCTTAGTGAATTTGCCACCAGCTCCACCACCATCCCTGCTGCCAATATGGCCATTCAGAGATGGAAGTTTTTATTTATTTATTAAAACATTTGTATCCTGCCCTATATCATTGGGATAGACTCACAAAGCCCAAAGCCCTCCTTCTGTTCCTTGCCTTTGTGTTTTTCTCCCTGCGTGCCTGTGCAGCGCGGAGCTACGTGGGAGCTGTAGTTCCCTGACTGCCTCAGGCTCCTGGCCGGGGCACAGAAACATACTGTTTGGCTATTAAAACTTGACCTTTGAACTTTTTCAAAGTTTCACAATTTTCTGCACGTCTACACTGCTCAAGCTTCAGTTTAAAACAAAAATGAGCAAAACCAGTCAGGGAGATCTCAAGTAATAAATCTTACCTTTAAGCCAGCTTGGAAGGATTTTTATCCTGAAAGGAGGGATACAAATAATTGGAACAAACAAACAAACAAGAAAACAAGACAACCAACAAACAAGTTAATCATTAAAGAGATGGTAGCCTGTTACAATACATGCCCTTCTAATATTTCCCCACTGTGATGATTTGGTTTTGCATTTCTTTCAGCTAGGAAACGGATGGGGGATTTTCTTTTTGTATCTGTTTAGTGTGTGTGTGTGTGTATGTGTGTAAGAGAGGGAGGGAGGGAGGGAGAGATGCTTTTTAAGAGGAAATTTTCCATCTCTCATTTTCTAACTACATCCCCCTGCCATTAAGAGAGCTGCATCACATCTGAAAGAATGCCGCTTTTGAGTCTGAAATTCCCACCATCAGAAGCCAGCCTCTGTATTCGGCAACAAAGGCCAAGGCATTGTCTCAATGTTAAGCGGGTGTTAAAATGTGCATATGTTACCAGCCTCATTGTACAGGAGGTCCCATTCAGGGCACCATGTCAAAACTGCTCTGAACTCTCCCATATTAGACTCATGCCGTCCTCCCGAATAGATTAGCTACAGTTGTCCTAGATTAATTTGCCTCAGGAATGAGCCTCCAAATTACCTTGTCGGCCGTGGATTCAAAAGAAGCGCCTTTGAGTTATCATGATTCTCTAATGTGAATTCAAGGGAGAATGATCCCCCTCCCTCAAAAGATAGCTATGAATACGACTTAATAGAATATAACAGTGGGCATACTATTTGTTGTACCTAGGGACAGACACATTTGTCAATTCCAGTTTCTCTTCGTTTTCCATTTTTCCACTCTTAAGTTCAGTTCATCTTGAACTTTGAGTCTTTTGCAATTCTGGTTCATCCCAAAGCTGAGAACTGTTTTCAGAACTTTGCACAAAAATTCATCACCATATTGGTGCACAGTTTTCCTAATACATGCATTTTTGCCTCTTATGCACATTTTTTTGCAAGCAATTTTCCTAATATTGAATTCTCTTTCCTTTAATAAAAGTATTTCTATGGTAGAACTCCATTGCGACATTCGGAGAAGAATGAATTTGAAAGGTACCTGAGTTTTGGCATGAAGACTGGTTAGGAAGCACAAAACTAGGTACATCTGAATGATAATATGAACTGGTCAAATTTATCCCACATCCCTAGTTATATGCAGTGGTGGAAATCAGCTCTGGTGGAAATCAGTTCTGCTCTTAGAAGTTCACCAGTCCCTCCTACCCAGAGTATTTCCCATGCCCTCATCACAAAAGTTCCTCCCAAGGGTTAGGGGACAGTATGAGATAGGGTGCAGAGCATGCAGTAGGTAGAAAAGATCAGGAAAAAATAGCTGTCCTGCCTTCTGCGGTGTCCCCACTATTTGGTTGGGACCACCTCCTCCTCCTGTTTTCTTGGGACCACCTGCTTCTCAGTTGCTTGTCCTCTCCCTCTGGACCCAGTCACCACCTAGAGGGAGGAGCAAGGGAAAGCTCCTCCAGTTTTTCCTAACTCTCAAGGCTGGGTGACGGCAAAGAGGAGCTGCATCAGGGCCTGGGAGCTCCAGTATTGGATGGGCCCCCTTGATAGGATGGGGACATTGGCAGATGTTTGATGATTCTGACCCCTGATACCGGCCCAGAACACACAGTATCCCCCTTAGGCACATTGTTGAGGAAGATATATAAAAAGCACAGAAACAATGCAGAATGTCTCTAGAGATGTCTGAAAAGTCCTAGGTCTGAAAAGTGTCAATAGTGCAACTTGGGACTTTAGTGGAGTAACTGGTTTGTGAATTTCAGTGATACATTTTTTCAAAAAGAAAAGAATCAAGATGTGTTTAGTTTATTTATTTATTCAGATCACATTTCTATCCCATCCAATAGCCGAAGAGCTCTGGGTGGTTCACAAAAATCAAAACCACAAAGTCCGGCATAGGAATATTATAAAATACAAAATCTTAAAACTTCAGGATAAAAATACAACCAGAATAAAACATAGCAGCAATGCAGAGATTTCAAATACAGTAACAGATTTAAAACAGCAAAACTAAAAGACTATAACACTAAAATGCAGTGTGCATAATCCTCTTCCCCTCCATTCTATCCTCACCACAACAACCTGTGAGATAGGTCAGGCTGAGAGCGGCCAGGTGTCCTCTTTTACGGAGGACAGTCTGCCATTTGAAGGGCAGCCAGAAGAAAGTCCTGTATTTGAAAGGTTTTCTTGTTCAATTCTGGTTTAAAGATAAAAGATCCACAAGGACTGTTGCCCATCAAGAGTTAGCATCCGGGCAGCAGACTGAACAGGAAGGCAGATAGGTTACCTGGTCAGAGTCTTCTGCACTATGCTGAGATGTACTGTATTTCTATTGGAACTATAATAATACTTTCTAAATTTGCAGCTATACATAAGAACATAAGAAGAGCCTTGCTGGATCAGACCAGGGGTCCATCTAGTCCAGCACTCTGTTTGCACAGTGGCCAACCAGCTGTTGACCATGGGTGGGCAATAGCACCCTCCCACCCATGTTCCCCAGCAACTAGTGTATACAGGCTTACTGCCTGGGATACTGGAGGTTGCACTTAGCCATCAGGACTAGTAGCCACTAATAACCTTCTCCTCCAGGAATTTATCCAACACCCATGCAAATTGGTGGCCATCACCACATCTTCTGGTATTGAATTCCATGCTTTAACTATGTATTGTGTGAAGAAGTACTTCCTTTTATCTGTCCTGAATATCTCACCAATCAGCTTCATGGGATGACCTCTGGTTCTAGTATTATTGGAGAGGGGAAAAATGTCTCCCTATACATTCTCCACACCATGCATAATTTTGTACACCTCTATCATGTCTCCCCTTAGCCTCCTTTTTTCCAAGCTGAACAATCCCACTTTCCCTCATAGGGGAGATGCTCCAGGCCCTTGATCATTTTAGTTGCTTATGAAAATCACTGTCCTCCTTTGTCCTCTCTTTTGTAATGTATTTCCTCTTGTTTGACAATACGTAATGGACTGCCCTAGGAGTTTCTAGCCCAATTTGAAAATCGCTTTGGCTCAGTATTTGGCATTATTGAGAAAGTTTCCCACTCTCTAGGGCCTTAGCTAGACCTAAGGTTTATCCTGGGATCATCCTTGTTCATGTAAATGACACACAGGATATCCCGGGAACAGGCAGGGCGACCCCGGGATGACCCCGGGATAAACCTTAGGTCTAGCTAAGGCCTAGATCTATCAACAGTTGATGAAGGGTCATCTGTGTAAACCCAACTCCAATGATTTAAAGCTGGCTTCTTTAGGGTTTCCCCAGAGCCAAACACAGCCATCACCACCAAGAGAATCACCCTTTCTGCTCCTACTAGTGATTCAGCAAGTCTGCACTTACACACAACTTTTAATTAATTTATTTTTTTGCCAGGGAACCCTCAGCCAAGCAAATCAGTCTACTTTGTAACTGAATCACTTTTTTTTAACTCTTCCACATGACTTCATAGTTCTGATAACATTTCTTTTTTAATTTGGAGTTAACCCTTGCCAGCTACATGTCAAATATGGGTGGAAATGAGATATATCTCTATTCAGGCAGCTATATTTTGACAGGTAGAGATCAAGGATTTTGCTTTTATAATAACCAATGATCCCTTTCATTTTTCTTTGGATTTTTTCTCCTGACATTGGAGACCCACAGCGGACTTGAAGCTAATCCCATTCCTCCTGTTCAGTTGAGCAATCTTGGAGAGAAAGACGGTAAACTTCACAGATTTACTTCATCTAGTTGAGTTCCCAAGCCAGGGAGGCCTGTGGGAGAAACCTTCCACCAAAGATGGAATCAATGTGCAACTCCAAAGGATCTAGAAGAAACTATCAGCCTCAGAACTCGGGCCACATCAGTAGGTACCAACTTCCTTGATGGCCGGTAAGCAGCAGCACTGCCATCAGCAGCTGATGCCATTTTTATTTCCTTCTCATAATGCCAATGATGTCTTGTTGTTTGGAGCATTGTGGGAAGGAAATTAAAATGGCCATGTGTCTTCTTTTGCAGAAGACAGTCCTGTTTCTTGTTGGGTTTTATATAGCAGTTCTGCCTCTTAGTAGAAAGGCAATTTAGCAGAGAAAGGCGAAGCAGAATGAAATGAGCATTTACCAGTCCCCCGAGTTCATCTTAGTAAAAATACCATCAAGCATTCTTCTTTTGGTGGAGAAAGGAAAAGCTTTACTTACATATTCTTGCACAGAGGATGCAGGCACTGCTTGGGGTTCCCAAAGGGCTTGTTCAGTCCATTCCTTTGTCGTTAGGTTGGACAGAGACAAAGGCGGAGAGTGAGGGAGGGGAAGAGCAGGAAGCCAGAAACAGGCAGCTGCTGAGGGCTATAGAGTTCCTAAGGCTATCTATGCCTATGCATTAACTCATTAACTGTCAAACTGCCCCCTAGCTGTAACTTGCAGATGAAGTTGCAATATTCCCAACATTTCTGACGGCTGCTCACAGGTCTCTCCTCTACTTGAAGGGCTGTCCAATTCCATCAACAGCAGACCAAGCAGAGCTATGATCTTGGAGGGGGAATGGAGATTTCCAAATGAGAAGTTATCAGAACATGGATAACTGTAGCTAGACTTTCTCTGTTCAGATAGCTTCTATTCACATAATTAGTATAGCAGCCTAAGCTGATAGAGGTGCTCCACACCAATGAGGGTGCCCGTGTCTCCAGTGCCAGATCCAAGAGCACCCCCAAACTATGGACCTGATTTTTTTAGGGGGGGGAAACCCCTCCAGAACAGGTTGAACACCACTCAAGTGGGTAGAGGGACCACCATCTAACAGTACCTCCATCTTGTCTGGATTACTATACCCAGGCTCTGTTGCAGAACACCTTATGATGTGGACGTTTACGATGTGACAACCTTGACTTGATGTTTGGCCCCAGCATTTGCTGTCAGCAGAGTTAGGTAGAATCTACACTGCTGCTTTAAATCAGTTTATAACAGTAGTGACAACTGTTGGGGCCCAGGGCAGACTCCATTCACAGTTTTCAAACTGTTTGTGTCATATCCTGCTTGGTGTAGATCTGGGTGAAGGTTCCATTATCTACCATAGTTAATAGCTACCGAGACACCTATTCTTCATGAATTTGTCTAACCTTTTAAAAAGCTGTCTGAGCTAGTGGCTCATCACAGAATAAATAATTTCCTTTGTTGTTGTTTTCTTGAATGTTTGCCAATTTCATTGCATGCTCCCAAGTTATACTATTATGAGAGAGGACAAATAATCTCTCTCCAATCCCTCTCTGTTTTTGGCTGGATCTACATTTTGTGCCATATTATAATCCCATCATGGGGATGCTAGATCCATCTTCCTCATCTATACCTCGTAGCACACACAATATCTGTTGAAATAGTTTGGATAATATGGAATAAAAAGCAGAAACACACTAGAAAAGCAGTATACAGAATGTGTCATGTGCCCCAACAGTTATCAGTGTATTTCAATACCATTAGTGTAGATCTAGACCCTGTCTTTGGCAGGATCTGCACTACTGCTTCAAACCATTTTAGTGTTATATTCCGTTTGGTGTAGATCTGGCCCAGATTTTTGCCAAAGAAAGTGCCAACCTCTTTAAATCAATCTCAGGAAGATGAATAATTGTCCTTATAATCTCCCCCATCTTCAAAGTGGCTCCAGAACCTCATCAGGTGATGATGGTTCAGGAAAATAGCATCCATAAGCCCTCCACCTTTCTATATATTCCTTTATATATTCAGGAAGATGGGTGGCCCAAAACCATGGGGTTACTTCAGCCTTTGCGATTCAAGCAATCACGTGCTCATTGCAACCAAACTGCTATTCTGTTAGAAGCAAGTGGAGCAGAACCACGGAACTCTGCCCCCTCTTATAAGTCAGACAAATGAATCTTAATGCAGGAAGTCTTGGGTGCCTGCCCAGCAGATCAAGGGACGTTGTAAGCATCCTTTTGATCTTGTGCAAGAGCCATGGGAGAGCAGCTTTCTTATCTGCCTCTGATCAAGCCTCACCTTCCCCGACAGAGCAAAAACATTCAGGAGCTCGGAGAGAGGAAAGGAGAGCCATCCAAGTGCTTCTGGGTCTCAATTCTTACAAACAGGAAGGGCTGTTATATCTTGGTGATGAAGGCTGCTTTTGCCTCTGGGGAAAATGAGGAAGGTAAGTTCACACTGTAGCATTTGATGTCTTAACGGGAGATGTAATGATTTAGGGCCCATGAAATCACAGTACAAGAACAGGCATGGACCACAACTTCAATCTGTCAAGCAAAACAGTGCCCTCCAGATCCCAGTCAGCTTGGCCAATGGCGAGGGATGCTGGGAGTTGTAGTCCAAAACATCTGGAGGGAACCTGGTTGGAAAAGGCTTCTGTAAAGACAGTCAACACAATGGTCCTGTTCAGAAGACACCTTAAACCACGGCTTTAACCAGGATGAATAAGAGCTTCGGCTATGGGGCAGTATATAAATTTAATAAAATAAATAAATAAATAAATAAATAAATAAATAAATAACCCTTATTCATCATGGTTAAAGTTTGGGTTTAAGGTGTCTTCTGAACAGTTCAATAGTTCCAGGCCTCCAACAATTCCATTTAACCTGTAGGACATGTATGCAAATTACCAACCCTTAAGAAAGGGTTGACTAGTATCTAAAATAAGGGAAGGTATCTAAATTATAAACTTTCACTAGATGCAAAGGAAGTGAGACTTGGGTGTCAATGGGAGAACAATGTCTTTTTTTTTTTTTTTACAGCCATACTAGAACTCAAAGACTGAATCCAATATGAACATAAGAGCCATGCTGGATCTGACCAAAGGTCTATCTAGTCCACAAGCAGGACATGGTGCAACAAAACCCAGGTTCCCCAGCAACTGGTGTATATAGGTTTACTGCCTCTGATATTGGGGGTAGCACATAGCCATCAGGACTAGTAGCCCTTGATAGCCTTCTCCTCCAGAGAAACTGTAATGGCTCATGAGAGAAGAGTTCATCAGCAATGTTGTAAATGATGCAGGAACCCTACAGGAATACAGCAGGTTAATCCTTGGTTCAGACATTCAGCCCTCCAATGTCTGGAGTGTGGGGAGGCTAGCAATGGGGACCCAGCAGAGGGGGTAGCGTTAGCTAGCATGGCTCCACACTCCTTCCTCATGTGATTGGAGTCACGTGAGGTGTGAACACATGAACAGGGCTTCAGAAGTGCAAAGCTTCCAGAAACATCCATTGGATGCTATGAGAATGGTAGAATTTACCCAGATACTGGAAGAAATTTGGCCAGAAGGTGGTAGGATGTACAATAGCTGTGGCATTGCCAAGTCATAAAGCTTATTGAGAAGAAAAGGACGCAGGGGTGAGGGTTGCTATAGTGAACATAATCATATGCTCTAATGTGTGTGCTCAGTGAAAGACAGGATGTTCCAGTTCAGTGAAGCAAGATGGCCCCATGCCGCTCTCTGAGCTGGTTTCAGAGAAAGGATTGCCTCCAGTAGAGAGGTGGAATATGTTTGGGGCTGTGTTGTTGTCCTATTCATGTTCCTCGCCCCCCCCCCCCATCAAAACACAAAACCTCTTTGGCACAAAAGAAGTTACAGTCAAACACATGTGGGTTGAATAAACTCTAAGGGGAAGATTTCAGAGTCTCCCATCCATTTCTTTAGAACTTATTCTTAGCGGACTGCATGGCTCCAAAATCACAGGTGAAGCTGGACTAGGGAAGAGGAGGCTGGCCCAGCAAAATTCTCCTCCTTGAGAAACTTTACTGGGGTGTAGAAGGGATACAACGACATGGGGTCAGTCCACGAATGGAAAAGGCTTCAAATGATTTGTCCAAGAAATCTGACACTAATGAAACTGCACATGGACTGCAAAGCTACAGTAGGAGAGAAAACTCGGATAGATGTTCCTGCCTCACTTAATGCCATTCTACTGTTTGGTATTGTGTGTGCATGTGTGTGTACTGTGGAATTTTATCACACTAAATAAATCTTAGAAGATTAATCAGTTGATTTGTAATGGATTAATTAGTTATTAAATTTGCATATATATAAAACGGTTCTGGACAAAAGAGATTCTTCTTTTTTAAAACTCAACAAAACAATATGAATTTAAAAACAGTGGAAGTGCAATGTGGAAGGAAAGATTTATGTAAGGAGAGAGAATAATAAAATCATAGAATTTGAAAGGGGTTTTGGAGGTCATCTAGTCCACCCTGGACTAGTTCTGCTCAGTGCAGGAATATTGAAACTACAGCATCCCTGGCAGATGACCATCAAGCATCTGCTTCAAAAATGTGTGGATTTCAAAGCATAACGTATTTCAGTTTGCATATTGTTTCAGCAAGTGCAAATTAAAATGTGAACTAAACTATTTTTTCATCCATTTCCTAAACTTGACTACACATTAATTAGATTGTATTTTAAGCTGGCTGCGCTTGAATTTCAATGCTCCTTAGATTTGCCTCCTGGTTATCTTACAATGTATCTGGGCAATGAGAAAAATGGAGAAAGGTGTAATGGTGTCCCTATTACATTAGTCATGGACAGAGGGAGGGATGGCACAGAAAGACATCTAAGAGCTATCTCTTCTTCTAGTCACCCGTCTCCCAACCAAGAGGTTTTGGGTTGCCCAGTTAACTTGGCCTAGTGGTTGCCTTGGTCTAGTGGTATTGCTTTTTAATGCCCATTTGGTCCGTGACAAGACAGTTACCACTCACAATTTAATAATGGATGAAGGGGGCAAGCTACCATGTGTCACAGAGACCTGGATGGATGAGCTGGGAGGAGCTGATCTGGCTGAGAAACTCAGGGCCTTGCTAGACCTGCCGGCTTACGCCGGCAGGGAAGCGGGGCTGAGGCGCGCTACCGTTAGCGCGCCTCCCCCAGGCTTCCAGACGGCGGAGACGCAGGGAGGACGGAAGCCCTGCGTCGTCCGCCATTTTTTTGTTTGTTTGTTTAAAGGGGCCGCGTTTGGCCCGAAGACTCCGGAGACGGTAAGTGGCTTTTTGACTTTTTTTTTAAAAGGGGGGGGCGAAGGATGGGAGGGTGGGTGGCACGGGGGGAGGGCAGGTGCGATCACGCCGAGCGGCGCTTGCCCGGGCAATGCCTGGGATGGGGCGGCATTGCCCGGGCAAGCGCCGCTTGCCTGCTTGCTCGGGCGGCGGCGGCGCGATAGCACCCGCCCTCCCCCCGTGACACCCACCCTCCCATCCTTGCCCCTGCCATCCTTCACCCCCCCGCTGATGGGCACAGCACTCCTATGAGGGCTCCGCGAGTAAACGAGGAGCCGCAAAAAGCCGCGGAAGTCTCCACACTTTCCCCAGCCCCAGCCTGAGGCCGGAGCTGGGGAAAAAGCACGCCATAAGCGACTTTGCTTATGGCGCGCTAGACCAGGCCTCACTGTTTACTGCCTCTGATATTGGGGGTAGCACATAGCCATCAGGACTAGTAGCCCTTGATAGCCTTCTCCTCCAGAGAAACTGTAATGGCTCATGAGAGAAGAGTTCATCAGCAATGTTGTAAATGATGCAGGAACCCTACAGGAATACAGCAGGTTAATCCTTGGTTCAGACATTCAGCCCTTATGTATTTCATAATTGTGTTTTAACCTGTTGGGTGTTTTACTGTGGTTTTAATTTTTGTGAACCGCCCAGAGAGCTTCGGCTATTGGGCGGTATAAAAATGTAATAAATAAATAAATAAAATAAATAAATAAGCCGGGTCGGAAGGCGCGCTAAGGCCTCGTCTAGGAAGGCCCTCAGTGTTCACTGAGAAGTGATTTATAGTTCTGCCCGTATTGCATCATTGTCCAGCAGGACATTTCTGGGTGGTGAAGGGGTTATTGGAGAGCCAGTGTGGTGTAGTGGCTAGAGTGTTGGACTGGGAGTCAGGAGATCTGGGTTCTAGTCCCCACTTGGCCATAGAAGCTCACTGGGTGCCTTTGGCCCAGTCACAGCCTCTCAGCCCAACCTACCTCACCTGGTTGTTGTTATGACGATAAAATGGAGAGGAGGAGGTTTATGTGTGCTGCCTTGAGTTCCTTGGAGGCAGGATATAAATGCAATAAATAAATAAATAAAAATTAATTAAAATCAGACCATGTTGGGGATGTAGCAAAGCCCTTGGAGGCCTGCTGTGATGACCAATTTGCAAGGCACTTTGAGGGTAAAGTCTCACATATTTTCCTTAATCTTGAGGCCATCATTGATACTTGGGCCAGATCTACACCCTGTGTCAAACTGTTATGAATATGGAATAAAAAGCAGGAAACAACAGTATGAAAGCGTTATATGGAATGTGGATTGTGCCCCAACAGTTGTCAGTGCACTTCAATACTGCCATAAAGCAGTAGTGTAGGGCCTTAGCTAGACCTAAGGATTATCCAAGGCAAATAGAGGGGTCGTCCCTGCCTGCTCCCGGGATCCCCTGTGTGTCATTTGGATGCACAGGGATGATCCCGGGACAATTCCAGGATATAGGCCTGGTCTAGCAATTCATGCCTCTTTGTGAGAGGCAGTGCTGCCAACTGCTTTGAAGGAGTTAGTTGTGTGCTGGCCACTCCTTAAGAAAGCCTCCTTGGACCTGGGACATTTACCAAGTATTGCCCAATTGCTAATATCCTTTTGGCTGGACAAGGTACACAATGAAGTGGTGGGAGTTCAACTCCAGTCTGCTCTGAATGAAGCTAATTATCATTTGCAACAGAAATAACAACAGATGACCTCTATCAGGAGAGAGACCAGGGGAGTGCAACCCTGGTTCATTCTCCTTGTCTTGCCTCTCAGTGACTTTTGATGTCACTGACCATGCTATCTTGCTTTATCAGCTTGGTGAGTTGGGTGTATGGGGCATAGTCATATGGTAATTCTGTACCTACCTGCAGCTTCAGTTTCAGAAAATTGTACTGTGTCTAAGGCCAGATCTACACCTTATGTCAAATCATTACAAATGTGGAATAAAAAGCAGAACACTATGGCCCTTTCTACACTTAAGGGAGTAGGGAGAGGGGGCGATCCCGGATTTACCTTCTTCCGGGATCATCACCTTCAGTCTAAACGGACCGCGTGACATCATGAGCATTGTGCCCATTGCTGCCACCATTTTTTTAAAGGGCCAGAGATGGAGTGCACTTGCACTCCAGCGAAAATTAAAAGGTAAGGGGGGGGGGGAAAGGTGCACCCCTGTATCTCCTGTATCTTTAACAGTTGCATTGAAAAGGAAATTTCAGCAGATGTCATTTGTATATATGGAGAACCTGGTGAAAATTCCTCTTCATCACCACAGTTCAAGCTGCAGGTGCCCTGCCCTCTTTTAAATCTGGTCACTCTAGTATAGCTCCTGCAGCTTTAACTGTTGTGATAAAGATGGAATTTCACCAGGTTCTCCATATATACAAATGACACCTGCTGAAATTCCTTTTTCTATGCAACTGTTAAAGATACAGGAGCCCAGTCCTCCTTTTCATAGGGTCACCTTACTTAATGAGCAGTTTGAAATGGGGCCTACATTTACCATCTGGCCTGGGCCTATTACCAGCTTTGCCCGGCCCTGAGCCCCATTGAGTTCAATGGGGCTTACCCCCAAGTAAACATGCAGAAGAAAAATCAGTGAAATGATTCAGAGAAACAAAGTTAGGGGAGGGGACATTTCTGGAAATAATTTCTCCTTGAATTGCTGGGTCAAATTAACACATTTTTGGTTGAATCGCTGTTTCTCCCCAGAAGATGGTAGAAGATTCCTACTCTCTTCTAATGTCTCCGAGGTACTTTACCAAAGCATGGGTCAACAAATGAGGAAGGGAATTATCTTCCTTGTGCATCCTTTCCCCTCTGTCTTCTTGAAATTACAAAATGCCCACTGGTGAGGAGAGGGATGGGTGTGGAGTGAAGGGAATTATTTTGTATTTATGTCTCCTGTTAGAAAGGCAGTTAGAGAGAAAAAGCAAAACAAAAGGCAGAACAAAATGAGTGTTTACCAGTCCTACATGCACACAAGGGTAAAAAAAAAGAGAGAGCACACCTTTCTTTAGTGAAAAAAAAAGGTAAAACTGTTTACTCAATATATTCTTGCATAAAAATGCAGGTACAGCATAGAGTTTCAAACAAAGTTTGTTCAATCCATTTCTTTGTGTTCTATAATACTTGCAGGAGCAAGAAAGCAAACACAACTTTCCCCAGCAATGGAGGAGGTCAGAGAGAGGGGGAAGGAAGGGGAGGAGCACAGGAAACCACACTGTAGGCTATCGAGATCCTAAGGCTAGCTGTGGTCAAGCTTCCATGTATTAGCAAACTGCAGCACTGCCCCCTTCCTGTAACTTGCAGATGACGTTGCAGTATTCCCAACAGGGGTGTGGGTGGGATGTCTGGCCATGGAATGGCCAAGCCAAGCAAAACCCATCACTGGGTTGAATTCAATCTGGAGATTGCAAGTTGCTGACTGTTTGCAAAGGGGTACATGCAATCGTTTGCAGAAGAAGGGGTGGCTCTGTTTTTGAGGTTGACTGGAGAAGTTCAATTTCACACACCAGTCACTGCCTTAAAAAAAAAATCAATATGTTTTTCTCATTCTCGTTCTGTAGTGTAATTCCATTCTTTAAATTATCCCAAGAGAGCTCCATGAAATTGCTGCAGGATTGTGGAATGGCAAAAAACCCTTTTTATACAAGCTTTCCTTCCCTCTGAAGTGGGGCTAACTTCCCTTTTGTTGAATGATAATGAGCAATGACCCCCCCCCCACCCGCTGCAATTGACAGGCCTCGAGGCTCCGGAACGTTACATGCACATTTTTATTGGCCTGACTCTGCTAAATGGAGTCATGCTTCCAATGTAAACTTAACTCTGCTGCCTTTGATGTAGGAAACGGCATCTCTCGCTCTCAGATGTTTAGACTTGGATGAGAGCTGCACACAATATTCAGGAATGAGTTCTGACCAAGCAGGCCGAATCACTTATTAGAGCTCTGACAAGAGATTCCATCTGATTGTTGCATCACCGAAACAGCTTGCTAGTAATATCTTTGATGAATGCCAGTGTTCTGCATTGGAAAAGCCAGAATGGACATACTTTACATCCTGGGAGCATCAGGCCACTTCCACAAAAGACAACGAGAAGCAGTTGTGTGGACACAACCCAGACAAAGTTTAGATCCCATCGATTTCAATATGAGCATATTGGGTTTTGCTTAGCTTTCACATCGTTCTCAATGGAACTGGCAAAAGCGGAACTTGGACTGGATCATGCCCACTCCTTATTCCCCACGTCTGTATGAAGATGCCATGTCAACATGAAAGGTTTTTGGTTGTAATGGTAAATTAAGACTGCAATCTCATATATGCTTTCTTAACCAGCAGACGTAGGTATGCATAGGATTGCACTGTTAAACTTTTATTACAAATGCTATTTCTGCCATTTTTGTTTTTAAATTAAGGCAGGATTAGTGAGATCCTCAGGAAGCTGAAATCAGATGCTGTGATTCATAATGGGGGGGGGGAATCAAGCAGGGACTGAAAAGACACATATGTAAGACCATGGCCTAATCCACACCTGCAGCCCTTTCGGGAGTGGGGAGGGATAATCACGGGGTTTCCAGCTTCTGAGATCATCCCTCAGGGGCTACACATCAGCGAGTTCTCCCATAATTAAAGGAGAGCTGTCCCAGGTGAAGGTGGTTTTTTTTTTACTACTCCTGGTGCTTGCGCAAGAGCAGAGTTGTGATCCTGCGTGAAGCTGTGATTTTTAAAAACAAAGAAACAAACACACTCTGCGCTAGAAGACGCCGAGACCCATCCGAAACGTGGCGAAAATGCTCTCTTCCGATACCCATGGGCTCACCCCTGGTTGCCTGTTCGCTGATCCCCGCTACTGGCAAGGAACAGCAACAACCTCCCACACCACCCACGGACCTTGGGGTTGTCCCGAAAGAGACATATGAGCAATAGGGTAATAAAATAACCAGGGGAAACTGCACCCAGCTAGCCTCAGGGGACTCTTCCTACTTTATCCAGGTCCCTTATCCAAGTAATAACTTACTATCATTGGTGCAGGTCTTTCAAACAGGTCTCAATTTCCAAAAGCTCTCTCTTCTTCTCTTTGCTTCTTCCTGCTTTTCCCTTCCTCTCTCTGCCTTTGGCTTATATTTTCTAAAAGTATTTCTCTCTCTCCTCAACTCCAACCAATCACGAGGTTTGTTTCTTGTTTATTTCTGCAAGCCACGTTTCTATTTCCCAAAATATTTTCTCCGGCCACAGCTAGACCTAAGGTTTATCCTGGGATCATCCGGGGTTCGCCCCTGCCTGAGCACTGGATCCCCTGTGTGTCACCTAGGTGAACACACAGGGCACCTGGCTTCCTGAGCAATCCTCCTGGCGTCTACCTTCTAAATAAACCTTTTGACTGAAACTGACACTGACACTGACACACACACACACACACACACACACACACACACACACGATTTAACCCCATTGTATCCTAAAACCAAACTAAATACAAAAATGGCGGGCAGTTCTCTTCATCCACAGAGGACAAAACCCAGAGCACAAAGTCTAGAAGGTGGCACCCTGTGCTTGGGTCATGTGAGTGCCTGATTGTAAGGGCTGCAAGAACCTGAGGAAGAAATATGACTAGGACTTGTCTTCTCCTTTTCTTCGACAGCACCACCAATACGCAGGGAGCATCGGAGTCACATAAGCACCTGCTTGGCTGCAGACTACTCCCCTTGCCCTCACCTATACGAGTTCGTTAATGCTGCGCCCGGTGGTGTGAGCCGTGGCACAGCTGCATTGATGCTCCTTCCCAGTGCCTACATGGGAAGGAGTGCAGTTGAGGGTTTCCTGCCACTGCCCACCCGAGCACTCGCAAGGCTGGTCTGGGGGCTCGTGGGAGCATCCACGCCCCCTCTGCTGTGTTAAGTGAGGTTTTTAATGGGAAAATGGGGCTGAGGTGGTTTTTTATTTTATTTTGTTTAGTTGTAAATGCAAAGAATCACATTTAGAGTTAAGGGGGGGAACAAGGGGGAGGAATAGGGTGCTCCCTCCCTGGAGGGATTTCCAACCCCCCCTTTAAATTCTATTTATTTTTCCTTAACAAGGCTCCGCAGAGGCGCGGAGCCTTCCTCCAATCTAAAAAAGTTGGGTTAAGTCCCCGACTTCGGGGCTTTGCCCCTGGATTGATTCAGAGTGGCGGCTGCATCTTGTAGATCACCTGCCACCACTCTGAAGCAATCCAGGGGCAAAGTGCCCATGTGGACAAGCCCCTTTTGCAGCAGGGGCACTCTTCCTTTTCTGGCACTCTCTTTTCTTCACGGTTGTGGCAAAGTGTGACTGGCATCTGGGGTTGCACAGAGGGAAGGTGCGGACCACATGTGGGCAGTGGGTTTCACACCGGTGATGTATATCATACTTAAAGGGGAAGTAACTGAAGAAGGAAAAGAGAAAGTAACTGAGGAAGGAAAACTCGGGCAGAGAAGTGACGGTAGGGAGTGTCCCCCCCCCCCCAGTGTGATAAAGCTAGCAGTCATGGCTCTCCTACATAATGCATACTATGGCTCTCAGTTCTCAGGGAAAATATTGGCCATGGTGGGTGCAGATTGGCTAGCTCTTGGAACATAGCAACTCACCTTCTTCCCTTGTCCCCCAACACACGTTTTGTTTGAAGACATGTTTGTGAATTATTTTTCAAGACGAACCATGGTCATGTAAACACATTTGTGAAGTTTTAAATAAAAGAGCTTTTCATCTGGTGCTCCCCCCCCCCTTTGTCAAAGGAACAAATCAAGCAGAAGGGACACTGTGCTAGAAAATCAAGTTCCTTAACATTGATGCAATCAAGATATTTACAGTGTACAGTAGAGGTTTTAGATGCATATTATCCTAAAATATTCATTTTTGGATACATTTTGATTCTTTGTTTCAGCTGAGAACTTTGAGCTCCATCAGATGAGCATTTTGTTGCATGCTCGTTACTGCGCACTCACGGATTTTCGTGGGTCCCTCTCAAGACGTCTGCCTTCTGTGCACCTCCTGCCCCTTCTAGCCTTCTTTGCACCACTACGCCCCCCCCCCAGTAAGTCCAACTTATTTTTATAGATGGAAGTTGCTGCTATGTCCTGCTATGTGCAGGAGAAGCAGCCCAATCAAAACGGCCCACTGAATGGGCCAGGTGTAAGTTGTTTACTTCCTCTTTTGAGACAGGAAGTAACGAGGGACAAATGCGTGGGTGGAGAAGCGACGGTAAGCAAACGCAATTTCCCCCTGTGTGATCATGTGCTATACCACCAAACTTGGAGAAGTGCAAAAAACAAAGGACAGCTGCATTCCGATCCATCTATTCATCTGGGAAGTGTGCATCAACCTGGTTTGCTTAAAAAATGCAGACTGAACAAAATCCTCCAGTATCCCTGGTGTACAGTTAGCAAGAATTGCCAGATTCTTTTAGAAAAGCATTAAACCCATATAAAATATCTCATTCTGCTCACAGAGACATCAACAGGAATCAAGGGCAAAGTCGCCAGGTGAAATATTATTGAGAATTATTCCTGATATGCAAAGGGCAACTTTATGAGCATGTTACAACAACAACAACAAAAATAAATAAATTAAAAAAATGGAGATTGCAGTGAAACCAAATGACCTCCCTCCCCCCTCATTCTCTCCTTCCCCTCCCTGCCAATTCTCCCTTTTCTGTTCTTTAGCACTAAGAGCTTTGGTTCAAGTATTAAAGATTCCAGCTTTAGGCTCCTGGAGTGAAACTCTGGCAAACTGCCAGCCCCTCTGAGTGAGCCCCAGAAACTCTCCAAGAAACTACACAAAGAATAAGAAAGAAACTGAATACAGATGGAATGGGAAATGAGATATTCCTCCCCCGCCTTTTTAATTTTTTTTTTTAACATTGATGCTCAGATCTGTGAAGACTGGTCCAGGCTTTGAATGGTAAAGCAATTCGCAGACACTAGAAGAGGCTGTTTTGCTCTTCACGAGTGAATTGATGAGACGTTCTTTGAGTGAGACTGAGGTTAACCCAAGCTTTTCAACAATGCAAAACATGGATCCTTCAAGTCAGCTTCATGGGAAGGTATTATCCAGCTGTCAAAACCTGTTTTGAGGTTAGAAGAATGGCAGGGCAGATTTTTATTTTTATTTCTATTTGAGGGGGCAGGGAAGGGTGGTGGTGGTGGTGGTGGATAAAGACATTAAGTAGGCCTGGCAGATTTTTCACTTGTTCACCCTCCCAATTAAACCTTTGATGCAACAGCATTCATATGGTGGTGGGAGGGGGGGAGAGTTCTTAATATATGACAAATGTCCCTGACAGGAGAAGAAAAGGACCATCAAAAGATAAGTGCTAGTCTTAGAAGTGGCATTAGGCTGTCATTATATGATATACCCCCTTTTTTAAACTGCTTATGAGAAACTTATAACACACAACCTCCCCTTTGTGTATGATGAAGATCAAAGTCATAATGCAAATATTTGCAGTGTCACATCCATTCATGGGGCAAAATCAACATTTTTAACTAATAGTATTCTCAGCATCTTTTATTTAAGCTTTGTGTGTTATTCCACGGCAGTTCATTTGTTTATTTTGTTGTTCATTCCCCCTCCCATTTTCATCCTGCCATCCTCTTGTGTGCATGCCCCCCTCTTTATCCTCACAACAACCCTGTGAGGTAGGTTTGGCAGAAAGAATGAATGACTGGCCCAAGATCACTAAGAGAGCTTTATGGCTGAGTTGGGATTTGAACCTGGGTATCCCCCATCCTAGCCTCACATCAATTTAAGACAGTATATTGTGCTGCCATCACTTTAGGACACAAGGAAAATATCTACAGTATTTGGGTTTTGAAAGGTATGATTTGGCATTCGATTTTCAGGGCTTATCTGGAACAGATTTGATGACATTTAAATTTATTTATATTATTTAAGTATTACATTTCTATACTGCCCAATAGCCAAATCTCTGTGGGATTTATAGTGAGAAGCAGAGTGGCAAATGTTTGGAACAAAATACAAAACAAACCAGTATTTATGCAAGCAGCTGACTTGAAAGAGCCATGTAATGGCAGAGTGATTTGAGCCTTCTTCGGTCATGTCCATACATGGTTATTCTAATGTGTGGAAGAGGGAGAGGTCTCATGTCCTGCCCCTGTGGTCACATGCCCTGCCCTTGACATCCATGACATCTGCAAAGGGAAGATGATGCATAGGCACTTGTTTCTGTACAGTGCATATGGCCAACCCACAGTGAAATACTTTTAGACAGGATTTTATTCCTACTAGAACTTG
Source organism: Elgaria multicarinata webbii (assembly GCF_023053635.1). NCBI lineage: Eukaryota > Metazoa > Chordata > Lepidosauria > Squamata > Anguidae > Elgaria > Elgaria multicarinata. The sequence goes on from NC_086174.1 coordinate 27,095,328, forward strand.
ACATAGGCTAGGAGATATGACTGTCATGACTCAATAAAGTCCTGAGTTTGTATACAAATACATTATTTACACATCCATTCAGTCACACCTTTCATACTTAATACAGCAATAGAAAGGAAAGGGAATGACTTACAATAATAGAAACGTAGAATAGTACAGTTGGAAGGGGCCTACAAGGCCATCGAGTCCAACCCCCCGATCAATGCAGGAATCCACCCTAAAGCATCCCTGACAGATGGTTGTCCAGCTGCCTCTTGAATGCCTCTAGTGTGGGGGAGTCCACTAGCTCCCTCAATAATTGGATCCATTGTCGTACTGCTCTAACCGTCAGGAAGTTTTTCCTGATGTCCAGCTGGAATCTGGCTTCCTGAATGGGTGTTATATAGACACAACTTGCAAATGGATAAATACACGGATATCTGGTCTGCTTTTCTTGAAACCCTTGTATAACTCTCTCCTTTTTGTTTTTAATGAATGGTACACATGATGGAAAATGATGATAATCCTATATACGTATAATCCTCTCTCTCTCTCTCTCTCTCTCTCTCTCTCTCTCTCTCATTTTCACAATGTATTTTCTGTTCTATTTTTGATGATATTCACAATGTAACAACAACAACAACAACAACATACTTTTCCTCGCCAGCAGGCTCTCTGTCCTTCCTAATTTTAATTGTATTTCTTAAGATTTTTTTCTTAAAATAACTGGCATGCTGCAAAGTGAAGTGCTGCCTTCCATCTCCATCTTTATTTGGGTTCAAAAGAGTGGCTACGTGTTTTGGAGCTTAGACCCCCATCTCTGCCTTGTAGTTTGGTTCTTGGGTAAGTTACTTTTCCTTTAATCTCATCAGTTTGCCTTCTGGGAAATGAGTGGCCGGCCATCCCCACCATGGCAACCCATTTTATAGATGGGTAACCCCCATGGCTGTCATTCTGTGAAAGTGTCCAGAACACTCTCAAAATCCCAAATGTGCCCACCAATCCCCCCAAAGGTTGGGGACTCTTGAACTATCTGCAATGGGATAGCCTGGAGGGGGGTGCAGCAAGGTTAAAGCCTCTCCCAGCAATCCTGAGGTTATCACTATATCATCGCTCCTATTAGCAGTCCATTAATAGCGATCTGGATCAGGAACACTGGGGGTGAGGAAGGCTTTTAACTCTTCTCTCCAGTGGTCACATTCCTTCAGTGGGCAGGAGGATTAGACCTCCTCAATCTTGCGTGCTGAGTGTGTGTGTGTGTGTGTGTGTGTGAAGGAGATGCTGAGGGGGGAAGTGTGTGTGTGTATATGTGGGGGGAAGGGGAAAGTTTGCATGTGTGTGTCCAAGTGTATATGTACACAAAAACGTGTGTGTGTGCATGTGTCCCCCCCCCTGTACCCAGCACTGTCGTGGACCTCAGGACTATTAAATCTCTTCTGGATAGATCCCACATGATTGGGAGCCCTGCACCATCAGGGTTACTGATATGGCCAATTATGGCCATGTTTGTGCAGCATGTGGTCAAATTTCTGCAAATTTGAGTGCAATTTGCGCAAATTGCTCAGAAATGTGTGCAAATTTCACAGAAAGTTTGGGGAGTTTGAGCCCTGAGATTGACCCAAAGGCACAAAGCGAGTAATACAAGATACAAAACTCTGTCATACAAAAAAGAAACACATGCCCAGCTAGGGATTATTATTATTATTATTATTATTATTATTATTTATTTATTTATTTATTTATTTATTTATTTATATAGCACCATCAATGTACATGGTGCTGTACAGAGTAAAACAGTAAATAGCAAGACTCTGCCGCATAGGCTTACAATGTCATGGGCACCAGACTCAGTTGAGAAGGCTGATGGACTCTCCTGCATCTGCACCATGGACCCAGTTGGGCACCCTCAGCGCACTGGCAGACCCACACTCTGAGCACCCGTGTGGCCCAATGAGCACTTGGCAGCCATCTGGCCTCGTCTGGAACCTCCAGAAATTACATATTTATGCAATGGGGGCGGGGGAAATAAGTAATTCCTGGAGCAAGACAGAATGGCTGCTGAGTGCTTGCCAGGCCTTGCTGAGCCTCAAAGGAAGCTTGTGCAGCCCAACCAGCACGGGGGTGGAGCGGGCTGATGGCAGCAGGGTGAGCGCCCAACGGATTGGATGTGGGTGAATTTGCCCATCCCTATCAGCAATGAGCATCCCTACTTTTGTGGCACCTTAAAGACTAATGAATTTATTCCAGTGCAAGCTTTCATGGAAATAGCCCACTTCATCTTATGCACGGCATATTTGGAGAGTTCATATTTGGCAGCACTTCACTTTGCAGCATGCCAGTTATTTTAAGAAAAAAATCTTAAGAAATACAATTAAAATTAGGAAGGACAGAGAGCCTGCTGGCGAGGAAAAGTATATTATTGTTGTTTTTGTTGTTGTTGCTGTTGTTGTTATATTGTGAATATCATCAAAAACTCTCCTCCCCCTTTTTTAATTTTTGAAGAGGCGTGGGGCTTGATCCTCTCCTCCCCCTTTTTTATTATTTTTTTGTATGGGGCACAGAGCTCTCCTGAGCCGCTGAAGTCCACCCCCTTCCCTGTCTAGCCCATGATGACCAATCAGGGGGCGCCCATGGGCTGTGACAAGTTTCCACTGCCAAAAAAGTTGGGGTAAGGCTTTTTTGAGTGGAGTTTCCAGGGTTTGTCCCCGGATGGCTTCACAATGGCAGCTGCATCATGTAGATGACGTGCTGCTACTACGAAGCCACCCCGGGGCAAACCCTTGATGTAGACATGCCCCCGGTTCACACAGGAGCATGTATGAAGAAGCCTCTGGCTGACTGTAGTAGCTAACACTTCTGACAGCTGCTACATCCAACACCCATGGAGAGCCCTCTTGCCACCCTCTTTTAGCACTGCCACTGCTGCCCGTTCACCTGTTTCTTCATCCTCACTCTGGCAGCAACTGGCTTCCTTTCTCCTGTGAGGGACAAGCATTCTCGCGCTCTACCAACCAAAGCACTCCCAGAAGCTGGCTAGGTGAAAAGGTTAATGGAGAAGTGCCAGCGGGGATATATGTGTGCTCCTTACCCTTTCAAGGTTTTTAAAGCCATCTGGGATCGAGTTACTGAAGCAGCTCAGCGATGTTGACAAACAGGCAGCCTTCAGGAGCCTTCCCAGTATGAGAGATGCTCTTGATTTGAATAACAGAGGCAAGGAAAGAAATACAGCACAAGGCAAACACAAACTTCAGCCCACAGCCCAACTTATCTTCCGCTCCCTCGCTTTTGTTAAGCGCTCTTCGTTGCAGCGGGAATCCACCACGTTTGGGGTTAGATGGGCAACTGTTGTCTCCCTCACAATGGCCAAGAATGACAAGGAGACCACAGTGATTTACGGGCAGGGATAGTTTGAAGGACAGAGGAGTGTAGCCTTGGGAACACGTAGATACATACATACAGAGGATGTGACATTGGGTCCATTTTCTCTCTCTCTCTCTCTCTCTCTCTCTCTCTCTTCTGCCCCACTGCAACCGCCAGTGATTTAGATGAAAAATTACAGAACAAAACCCTGACAGACAACAAGAAACACTGAGTCGTTTGTTGCTTCTACAGCTGTGAACACATCTGAGCTTAATTATCATTTACTTTTGATGTGAATGTTGGGCCTTTTTTTTTTTTTTTTTTTAATTAAACTTCATTTTTTTTTCTGAGGTAAAACATACAAGGTAGCAGTTTCTTATCAGGTCCAATGCAGAGTTTGGGCAAGCAAAATCATTTGTATACAATTTTAATGTAATCAGACCTTTGCATTTTTTAAAAAGTGAATAAAAGCCAAGGCCAAGGGGTGGAAACAGAGATATATCTTAGAAAATATTTATTTGTTTATCCCAATGCGTTTTGGACTTACGAAGTCCTTCTTCAGAGCAATTCAAATAAGAGTATAATTTCAATTTTCTCTAGAGCAAAATGATGGAGTAAATTCAAATTATACTGGTACTTGATTTGCCCTGAAGAAGGACTTCATAAATCTGAAATGCATTGGCAAAAACAAATAAATATTTTCTGAGATATATCTCCATTTCCACCCCTTGCCCTTGGCTTTTTTCACTTGCTACTTGGGATTTCCTTTCGTTTTTGAAGCTTTGCATTATTTAGTCATCTAATATTGGGAGAGGACTTTATTTATTTTTAGAGCTGAGCCAAAGGTTTATTAGCAAAGGGATAGCTCAAATTTGAATGGTGAGCATGCAATGCCCTACCAAATCTTCTCCAAACTTATTTTTTGCTTCTTCTGCAGCTGTTCACATCCTGTGATGAAGCAAAACAGCAGAAGTTGCATTTCCTCATTTTCTGCATGGTAGGAGAACGAAGAGTCCCTGAATTGTCTTGGCAATGCAAAGAAGCATCATATTCTTCTCCCCACCCTGTCCCACCACGCTGATGCCTTCCAGTACATGCAACCACTGGCGGAACTCTTGAAACTTTTCTTCATGAGGCTGTTAATTTGCTGTTTCTACTTTCAGTTTCATTGAAGAATTGAGATCTGAGCACCACATGGAGGGTGTTTCCTTTCCTGCTTTCCCACTACATAACCTCTAGGTGGCACTGTGGTGTAGCAGAATATTATTATTATTATTATTATTATTATTATTATTATTATTATTATTATTATTATTATTTTATTTATATAGCACCATCTATGTACATGGTGCTGTACAGAGTAAAACAGTAAATAGCAAGACCCTGCCGCATAGGTTTACATTCTAATAAAATCATAGTAAAGCAATAAGGAGGGGAAGAGAATGCAAACAGGCACTGGGTAGGGTAAACAGGCACAGGGTAGGGTAAAACTAACAGTATATCACAATTACACATGTAGAAAATCACTTTCTTCAGCTTTCACAATTAAATGCTGCATTTTCCATGTTCTTTTAAAAAAGGGCTAGCTGAAAGTGCTGTTTAAAAACAGAAGCAAAACTGGAGGGCCACAATGTTGTCTAAAGATCCTGTACACAACTGTGAGTATGGAGTGGCGAGCACACCACTTACACAATAAATGTCTTGGGTAGAAAAGGCTCTTGGTCATGCAAAGTATTTTATCCCATTTTTTTGAGGGACAGGGAGAAAGAGTAGCACAAACCAGTCATCTACACGATCCTTTACTTAGAGAGCACATTTCTCCCTGGAGTCTGTCTGTACAGTAAATAGTAGAGGCTCACAAATTGCTTTCAGTGGCATGTCTGGCTATATGTTTGTATTGTGGGAATGGTTTCATTTCAATGTATCTGTATGATGAGTGTATTTAACTACAGTCCCTCATCTCCCCCCTTCCCACTATCTGTAATGTATGCTTTTGCTTGTTTCAGTCCAAGGGGGCTGTGAAAATGATGTGGGAATCTTTCAGTTATGTTGTGACTGTAGTTTGTTCCTTTTTATTCTATGGTTGGAGAAAGAAAGAAGTTGGGGTTTTAAAACAGTGTTTAAAATGCAGTTTAGGAATTACGCATACACATACATACCCTCTCACTCCTTGTTCTCCCCAAATAGCACCCCAATTTTGCAGTCGTTTGCAGAGGGTGTGGTTTACTCCAACCTTGTAGTCACCAGAATGTGTAGGGCAGCCCCAGGTCAATAACTCCACTGGAAATGGGTTCTGATGCAGGTTGGGCAAATCATTGTACCATAAACAGGGATTGCCAGGGGAAGAGGACTTCAGAGCTTGCTCCAGATTGACTTTCCCCTCTTCCTGCCCCCCCCCCCCGCCAGTGCCATCTACTATCAACTGCCCTGTGGGGAGGATCCCAGGGGAGAGTGAGGTAAATTAGGATAATGGCAGACAACTGCCACCCACCATCAGGGCCCCTCTTCCACCAACTGCCCTGTGAGGAACATCCTGTTGAGGTTTTTTTTGTGTGTGTCTTTTTTTAAAAAAGGTTAATATTGGAGTGTTCTTTTTTTAAAAAAAGGTTAATATTGGAGGTTTTTTTTTTTTAAAGGTTAATATTGGAGAGCTCTGGCTATTGGGCAGTATAGAAATGTAATAAATAAATAAATAAATAAATAAAATAATTGGCCCTGTTCAGATGACATGCTAAAGATAATGCACAGGGGATCCCGGGATCAGCCCGGGCTAAACCCTCCCTTGACCTGGGATAACCGGATCCACTTGTGGCCTGGTATTTCCGTAGCCCGGGGCTGAGGAAGGTCTAGCCGGTTCCGCAGCTTTTCCAGGCTAAGCGGCTTACTCATGAGTAGCTGGGAGAAGCTGCGCACTAGGCACAGCACTCCATAGGAGTGCTGTGCCCATCGGGCCAGGGGGGAAATCGGGTGGGGGAGATGGGGGCCAGGGGGAAATCACAGGGGGGAGATGGGGGCTGGAGGGAAAGAGCGGACCCGGCAGGAGAGATGGGGGGAGCAGAGCCAGGGTGGGGAGATCACAGATGGGGGGGCGGAGGGGGATCAGACATGGAGGGCGGGTGATCAGGCGAGCATGGCAGGCAGGTGGGCGATCGGCAGGGGTGCATCAGACATGGTGGATGGGGGGGGGAAGGAGAATGGGGCCAGGGTGAGGAGATCGGGGACCGGGTGGTGGTGGGGAAGAAGAATTTTTTTTTTTAAATAAAAACCCACTTACCTTTCCTGGCTCCTGCTGCCGCTTTAAAACAAAAACAAAAAAATGGCGTCCGAACGCGAGTTCTCCCCTCCTCTCCCCCGGATTTTTGACCGGGTCTAGCAAGGCCCTTAGTGTGTCGTGCAAACCATTCGTAACCATGGTGGCTACATAACCATGGTTTAAACATGCTCACTAACTATTTGCTGCCAAAGGATTAGCGGCCTAACCATGGCTTAATGTGCCGACTGAACAGGCGCATCATGTATTGCGAAGTTATTATCTGTTATTTGTAAGCCACCTTGGTAGGATTTGTCTCCTGAAAGGGAGCGTGCACATAATTGTAACAAACTAGAAGTTGGATGGCTGACATTTATTTTGAAAAAATGTGGTTGACCTCTCAGTGAAATGCAAGTCAAAGAGCTTGAAAATGTGACATGCCTGGAGCCTCAAACATAGATACTAAGTTAGCAGGTTGCTATTTATTAAGAATCAGAAGGCCTTTGTCTGGACCTAGGGGTGGGAGGGAGAGAGAGTGAGTCACAAGAACAACTCCTCAGTTCCCCACATTCCCCCTTCAGCCGCCGCAACAATTGCTTCCTTCCAGGCAAACTTTTCCAAGCTGCCTTTCTTTACATTAAAAGCCTTCCCATTCCTTTGCACCCCCCACCCCCTTACGTCATGTCACAAGACCTCTGGCACTCTACAGTGCTGTGTAACCTGACCCAGTTCTGGCATCGCTCTGTGATGTGTCACGGTAGAAATGTAAAGACTTTTATTTTTAGAGAAGGCCTCTGGGCTGTCATTCGCTGGCTGGCAGAGAGATGCCGATTGTGATGGCGAGGCCAGGAAGCCGGGAGGATTTTTATAGGAGAAAACAAAGAAGATGGCCCCCCTTTCAAGGGATTGCTTTCCTGCTCAAGATCCTATGTGAGATTATGAGAGAGGGTGGCAGGAGGCGTGCAGTTGTGGCTTGTTGCCATGGACAAATCCGCAAATGTGGGTTTCAGGTTTTAGGACAGGGGGCAGGATATTTTTCTGTCTGAGGCTACGCAGCAAATGGCGGCTCCATCCCAGTCAAGGTGAAAACTTCTCAAGTCAAGTTATTTTGGCACCTGAAGAAAAAAAGAAAAGAAATATAAATTAAAAATAAAAATCCCCCAAGTATCTCTTCCACTCCCTAGCAGAAACGTGTAACAACATAGGGTGACCATATGGAAAGGAAGACAGGGCTCCTGTATCTTTAACAGTCGTATAGTAAAGGGAATTTCAACAGGTGCCATTTGCATGCATGCAGCACCTGGTGAAATTCTCTCTCCATCACAACAGATAAAGCTGCAGGAGCCTGGCCCTCTTTTGTTTCTGGTTAAGAGGGCAAAGCTCCTGCAGCTTTAACTGTTGTGATGAAGAGGGAATTTCACCAGGTGCTGCATGCATACAAATATCACCTGCTGAAATCCCTTTTTCAATACAACTGTTAAAGATACAGAAGCCCTGTCCTCCTTTTCATATGGTCACCCTAAACATCAACAATAACAGCAGCAGCAGCAACATATTACATAACAATTTTCTGTCTTCATTTTTTAATAGCACCCAAAATCAGCTGTCTGATGCAGCTGCCTCACTGGGTTTAATGGTAAGGCCGGTCCCAAGACCTTGGGCAAGTTGTACTCAGTGAAGTTTCTTCCACATTGCAACCACCATTCACATCTTTCTCTGAGTGTCATGCCCCTGCTAGAGAACATAATAATTTCAGAACATAAGAAGATTCATGCTGGATCAAACCAATGGTCCATGTAGTGTCTGACCAGCTGCTGATGGAAAACCCACAAACAGGACATTGGTGCAACAGCATCCTCCTGCCCGTGTTCCTCAGCAACTGGTGTATATAAGCTTACTGCCTCTGATACTAATTATTTATTTATTACCATACCACCGAAGAGCCAAAGCTCTCTGGGCAGTTCGCAAAAGTTACTGGAGGTAGCATGCAGCCATCAGGACTAGTAACCATTGATAGCCTTGTTCTCCAGGAATTTATCCATCCCTGGAAGAGGAGAGGACTTCCACTTGTGAGATGGAGAGCTCATCTACACCAAGCTAGATATTCCACTATGAAAGCAGTATATAAAAGGCAGGAGACACAACAAGCAGGATATAGTGGTATGAAAGCAGTATGAAAGTGGCATATAGTATGTGTCAAAGGGCCCCAGTGCACATCAGTACCACTATAAAGCAATATTGTGGCTCCTGCCTTTTATATACTGCTTTCATAGTAGTATATGATGGGCTACATGGAACAACTATTAGGTGGATTCACAGTTGGCTACAGAATAGGATTCAAAGAGTACTTATCAATGGAAGCTTCTCAAATTGGGGAGAGGCAACGAGTGGGGTACCGCAGGGCTCAGTCCTGAGCCCAGTGCTCTTCAACATTTTTATTAATGATTTGGACGAGGAGGAACAGGGAACGCTTATCAAATTTGCAGATGACACCAAATTGGGTGGGATAGCTAATACCCTGGAAGACAGAAACAAACTTCAAAGTGATCTTGATAGGCTGGAGTGCTGGGCTGAAAACAACAGAATGAAATTAAATAGGGATAAATGCCAAGTTCTGCATCTAGGAAAAAGAAATCAAATGCACAGTTACAAGATGGGGGATACTTGGCTCAGCAGCAGAAGTGAGAAGGATCTTGGAATTGTTGTAGATCACAAGCTGAATATGGCTGCAAGAAAGGCAAATGCTATTTTGGGCTGCATTAATAGAAGTATAGCTTCCAAATCACGTGAGGTACTGGTTCCTCTCTATTCAGCCCTGGTTAGGCCTCATCTAGAGTATTGTGTCCAGTTCTGGGCTCCACAATTCAAGAAGGACACAGACAAACTGGAGCGTGTTCAGAGGAGGGCAACCAGGATGATCAGGGGTCTGGAAACAAAGCCCTATGAAGAGAGCCTGAAAGAACTGGGCATGTTTAGCCTGGAGAAGAGAAGATTGAGGGGAGACATGATAGCTCTCTTCAAATACTTAAAAGGTTGTCACACAGAGGCGGGCCAGGATCTCTTCTTGATCATCCCAGAGTGCAGGACACGGAATAACGGGCTCAAGTTAAAGGAAGCCAGATTCCGGCTGGACATCAGGAAAAACTTCCTGACTGTTAGAGCAGTATGACAATGGAACCAATGACCTAGGGAGGTTGTGGGCTCTCCCACACTAGAGGTCTTCAAGAGGCAGCTGGACAACCATCTGTCAGGGATGCTTTAGGGTGGATTCCTGCATTGAGCAGGGGGTTGGACTCGATGGCCCTGTAGGCCCCTTCCAACTCTGCTATTCTATGATTCTATGATTCTATGGAATATCCTGCTTGGTGTAGATGAGCCCAGAGTCTAACATCACCCAGGCCCCAAGAGTAATGGCATCTCAAGTGACAAGTTGGAATGCTCACAGGAAAAAAGAGTAGCCATTTATAAAAGAAGTCTTCTCATGGGTAACTTGTGAATAGAGCCCTTCTCATGAGGTCTTCTTCCAGAAGCCTTCTCATGTACTGCAGAAGAGTCATGAAAAGGGCCCTCGAAGCTCTGGCTTATAAACTATCAGTTGAGAACTGGTAGTTGCTAGAACAGCACCTTTATTTCAGCTCTCCTTGCTGCCTTTACAATACATTGCTTCTCCTTGAACTGATCTCCCATGGACTCCTGAAACAACCCTGCTTTTGGAGTGTCCATATTCTGGACTGCTGATATTGCACATTGACTTTATTTATTTTTTGCTTGCTTATTGACTTTGCTAAATATTCTGCAAGATGCCTTGGACATAGTATAATGGAAAGATGGGATATAAATGCTTCCTTAGATAAATTCCAAACATGAAATAAATCACACACAGAAGTTAAAACATCATCATATAAAACCAAGTTGCCTTAAAGCATTGTAATCAAAGGCGAAGTTTTCAATATGCTGATTTTAAGATCAGTATTTTTTAATTATTTTGCTAACAAACTTTCATGGATGTTGTGATAAGAGCCACCAAAACACCTTGGGCTGCAGCCCTATTTCTACTTCTCTTGGGGAAAGTCCAACTGAAGTCCATGGGGTTTGCCTCTAAGTAGACACATGCATTAAAGTAGACATCTAAACAGACATTAGGCACTAAAATTGTGATTGAAGTTTCAGTCTTTGCCTTTGATTGGAATATTTTAGGAGAATTTGTTGGTTTTATTCATTCATTAAAAAATAGTTTTCACATCAGTACAACTCAGAACTTAGCAGAATCATAACTCAAATTGAAAAGCATATGGCACTTCTGCCTAGAGGCATCCGTTCTCGGATATTATACTCACCTGGGCCATTACATCATGAGTTACCCTGTCTGTGTCAATAAAGTGATGATGCAATGGCCCTGATTCACTATAAGCTCCATCCAATGGGCGTTTTACTGCACGCTCGTTACTGGGCACTCGCGTCATGTGATGTTACTCACATGACATCATCTGCCTCTCGCCCGTCTTCCGCCCCTTCTGGCCATTATGGCACCGCAACCCTCCCCCTTCATTAAGTCCGGTTGCTGCTCTCTCCTACCGGACTGAATGGGGCTAATTACTTCCTGTTTTCAGGAAGCGACGTGAGAGCGGCGACAGAAGCCGCAACGGGAGCCGCACATTTGACAAGGTGTGATGGGGCTCACAGTGGAGCAGTACTGCATAATCCAGCTGGACAACTGGCAAACTTGCCAAAGGATCTGTATCCTGTTAGGAATGGGAGAAAAGGTGGCCTCATCCTTTGTCTCACGCACAATTCCCGTTTGAGATTGCTCCTCACTTTGCATGAATGGGAAACCTGTGCAAACTGAGCTGCGACTGAAAGGGAGATTTGTATAAATCTCTCTGAATTTATGCAAATTTCCTAATTTATCTCAATAGCCCTTGAGGCAGGGACCACAGAGAACTGACACCACAGCAACATGTTTCATCCTCCAGTCTTTTGAGATACTGCTGACTTAGCTCAGGCCTTAGCTAGATCTAAGGTTTATCCCGGGATCGTCCCGGGGTCATCCCTGTTCATCTAAGTGACACACAGGGGATCCCAGGAGCAGGCAGGGACGACCCCATGACGACCCTGGGATAAACCCTAGGTCTAGCTAAGTCCTCAGTGTTTATAAATAATGAAGGGAACTATTAAGGGGACATAGTGCTTGAGCCCATTTTATACAGACATTGGCCTCATCTACACCAAGCAGGATATTGTACTATGAAAGCGGTATAAAAAAGGCAGGAGCCACACTACTGCTTTATAGCGGTATTGAAGTGCACTGACCACTGTTGGGGCCCATTGACACGTACCAGATATCGCTTTCATAGTGCTCTATCCGGCTTGGTGTAGATGAGGCCCTTGTCTATTTTGTTGCTGGTTGGAATGTTTGACCTAGTTAAAATCTACACTAGTACTTTTTACCAGTACTGAAGTGCACTGATAACTGTTGGGACAGATTACACACTCCATATACAGCTTTTGCATCATTGTTTTAGTCCATATATTATCCAAATTATCACAACTGACGTCCTTGGGTGTGCTATGAAGCATAAACGCACAAGAAGGCTATAGCATTATCATGGTGGCACCATATCGTTATGACATAAGGTGTAGACGAACCCTGCAGGCAAGTAAGCTAAGAACATAGGAAGAGCCCTGCTGGATTATGCTAAGGGTCCATCTAGTCACACAGTGGCCAACCAGCTGTCAACCAGGAACCCACAAGCAGGACACAGCTGCAACACCAGCCTCCCACCCATGTTCCCCAGCAAATGGTGTATATAGGCTTACTGCCTCTGATACTGGAGGTAGTAAAGGTCTTCACATATTGCTAAATGCCTGGGAAAAGAGAAAAGTTTTAACCTGGAACTAAAAAGATATCAATGTTGGCATCAGGCAGGTCTTGTTGGGGAGACCATTCCATAATTGGGGGGCCACCACAGAAAAGGCTCTCTCCCTTGTTGCCTTCCTCTGAGCTTCCCTCAGAGTAGGCACTCGAAGAAGGACCTTAGATGCGCTTTTAGGTTTGCCAGGGTTCAAAGTTAGTGCTCTGTTGAGCTCCTGTAGTTCTTCTTATTAGAGTGGAGTTGGGAGTTATTTCTAGACATGCTGTATAGCATTAAAGTACTGTAGTATTTGAATGGCCTTGTTTGCTCCTTGCCTGACCTCCGGCTATTCAACCCAACACATGCCACTTCAGCAACTGTATGAATCCCTGACTTTCTCAGAGCGCAGCTTGGTGAGAAAGCCCCATGATGCCTGCAAAGCTGCGGTTGCATCATATAACTGACGCAGCGCAGGTTCACAACCACTACGGGGCTTTCCCCACATATAGACAGCCCCTCGGTTTGATGAAAAGGTCACCATACGGTGACTTTGGCATTCATCTGGAGCCCTGTGCAACAAGAGACATCCAAAAGTCCTCTTGGGTTCTCTCTTGCCATTTCTTTCTTTGAGAGCATTGCCGGAAAGCTGTTTCTAAAAAGATGGATCTTGTGGCTAACGCTGCCGTGTCAAAACTGGTTTGTAAATTGAAAAACATGATTGCGTTCAGAGCAGATTGCACATTTCCTGTTCTATCAAACTTACTGTTAAGGATCACTGAAGAAGGTTCATTGTCAAACATGAAGGAGGTTATAGGATGGTAATCTAGCAAGAGACCAGAACTGAAACATGAGCCAATAGGATATAGTCCAAATGTCAAATCTAATTATAACAACACAACATACTCTTTTAGGCCTTTCATTTTCTTTAATCACAAAATAGATGTTGGCTGCATTGTTTGTGAAGGACGTTTGTAAGCAGTCACTTAAAAATGCATGGAGGAAGGGGTCAGATCCTTTGTGCCTGCAGCAGGGCCCAATGCCAGGACGGACAGAGGAGGGACAAGAACGGACACATGAGTGAGTTAAGCAGGATGGAATACAAAAAGAGAACAGATTCACGAAGGTGCCAATGGCTGTTTTTTATTATTAGTATTACAGAAATCAACAAGTTTCAGAATGAAGAGCTCCATTGTCAGGAGCAATCTACAATGTATGGTCAACTCCGTAAACAAACTGATTTGGATAAAAGTTTAAATAAATAAAACAACCCAAAATGTAAAATCTCAAAAGAGCAAAAGCATCATTTGAAATACTTTGAAAAATACAAACATTACTACGAAGAGGAAGGAACAACAAAAATGCTGTTATAAACAACTCTTATAAGACTACAGACATTAAAATAAAGCCCTTACAACCCCAAATTCTGGGAAAAGGTTTACACACTCAGGACAACCACATGGAAAAAGAGTCTTCCTTATATGGCACCCAATAAGCTACAGGTGACACTTAGGCCTAATCTACCCCAAGCAGGATATTCCACTATGAAAGCGGTATGAAAGCGGTATATAAAAGGCGGGAGCCACACCAAGCAGGATATAGTGGTATGAAAATGGTATATGATGCCTCTATAAAGCAGTTTCAATGCCTCTATAAAGCAGTAGTATGGCTCCTGCCTTTTATATACCGCTTTCATAGTGCAATATCCTGCTTGGGGTAGGTTAAGCCTTAAACAGGCCACAACATCATTAACACCTTCCAACATGTTTTTGACATCTAGTGGATAGGTGCTGGATGGCTCTGTCAATATGGCTGCCAATAGTGGTGTCCTGGAAGCAGGGCTAACGCAGGGCACTCAATGGCAGGTGCTATTTCTCCTACGCACCATGACCAACACAATTGTAGCTGGCTGCTAATATCTTTAAACTGGCACATTATTCCCCAATGCCTTCCGCTATTGCTTGGATCCCCATGAGAAAGCTGTAACTTTTTACCATTTCATTCGTTCTGGGGTTGCAGTGGGCATCAAAAACAACCTATCATTGCAGTCAAAATACACTGTACCTTGCACACAGTTTTTGCACACTCTGCCTCACTTATTTCCCTCCCTCCTCTCCAATCGAGTATAGAATCAGTTTCATTTTCACAGGCCTTAGCTAGACCTACCTGCTATCCCGCGACGGAGGAGGAAAGATCTCGTGTTGTTTAACACGAGATCCCTTCTCAGTTTACACGCGATGACCTCAGAAGGAGAGGTGTCGCACCTGTCATTTTTTTTAAAGGACCAGTAGCGCACGAACGCTCATGTGAAAAAGGTAAGTCCTTTTTAAAATTTAACTTACTTTCCCTGCTCTCCCCACCCTACCCTCGATGGCTACAGCCCTCCTGAGGAGTGCTGCGCCCCATGCGAGGAATCGCGCAGAGCCGGGTCAAACTGCGGCAACAGGCCACACGTTCCGCGGTCTTGGGCTCAGCCCGGGACCACGGAAAAACTGGGGCCAAAGTGGAGGGCAAGATCCTGGGGCAAGGGAGGGATCAGAGGAATCTTCCCTCCCTGATCCCGGGATCCCCTGTGCATCACGTGGATGCACAGGGACGATCCTGGGGTTCACCCTGGGATAAAGCCCCATCTACCTATGGCTACAGACTCCATTTTACCTGCCATGGCAACGTCCACATAGAGATTAAACTCCTGTTTTCAGTTTTTCCTCAAAGTTCTGAGCTTGCAGGTTTAATGTACCTGATGGCTTAAGGCCTTCCATTTCCCCCTCTCTTTTTTTTGCTTTCCCGGGCCCTTTCTACACCTAAGGATTATCCCAGGAAAACGGAGGGAACATCCCTGCCTGCTCCTGGGATCCCCTGTGTGTCATTTGTATGCACAAGGATGATCCCAAGAAAAAAGGCAGGTGTAGAAACAGCCCTGATCTCTACTCACAGTTTGTTATTCTTCCACCAAGGATTCAGTCACTGCTGCCATCATGTTTCAAAGTCAGTGGACTGCACCCCACAGATTCAAACAGACTCTGCCTTCCAAACAAATGTATAAGTTTTATTTAAACAAAGACTCCTATGCAGAGCTCTCTCAGGCTGTGGCCTCTCTTCCCTCAGGCCGGAAGCACTGCCTGGTTCCTCCCAGGAAACACAACCCATTCAGGCTGAATCCAGCAGTTCTTTCATAATGTTACAACCATAACCAACAAGGGTGTGTGGTCAGAGCATGGGTCCTATGCTGGCTCCAGAGCCTGACTCCCAAGGACACTTACACATCCCAGTGAAGGAATGTAGGGAGCCTACTCCTAGCTATGGTCCTTCCCCACAACCTCACCATTCATCAACAGCCATTTGTGACACACAGTCTAAGCGACAAATACAACTGAAGGTAAGAAACTTAATCTTATTTGCTATAAGGAAGGCCAAACACACACACACACCAGCTCTGCATGGAATGTAGGTAAAATCAAGAATGCAAGCAAAATTCTTTCCCAGATCTGTCAACCAATGACTGATCACTAAATTAGCACGAGATGCACTGGGAAAGGCCCTACTTTTGCAATAAACTTCACTTTTAAAACTGTGTGTGTGTGTGTGTGTAGGGAATTAAGAATGAAGTAGCATTGACCTTTAAATAAACCTACCCCACATTTCTAAGGTAAGAAAAATGCCACTATTTAGCAGGAAGGGGAAACATTTTTATATTGTATATGATAATATTGTAGTTGCATTTCAAACTGTAAGCTGATTCAGGAAGAACCCTGTCTACTAACTGAAATTCGTTAAAGTACTATTCATATCGACAGTGCTGACTAAATAAAACATGGGGGGGGATCTACACTGCTGCTTTAAAGCACTTTGGAAAAGTTTTGAAAATGGTATATGGAGTGTGTCCTGGGCCCCAACAATTGTCAAAACTGTTAAAAAGCGCTTTAAAGCATTAGTGTAGATCCTCCCATGGATATTGATGGAGTTGCTTCCAAGAGGCTACCTTGCATCTTGGCCTGAATAAATATTGTCTGTCATGCACACACACACATGCACCCCCCAATAATATTTCTTGTTTTTTTGTTTGTTTTTTATCTAGCTGGCCCAGCATAAAATGTATGGTGTTTTTTGTTTTTTTAAAAAACTTTCACCTGATAAAAACGCAACTAAAAGACCAAGGCTATAGCTAGACCTAAGGTTTATCCCAGGATCATCCCGGGTTCGTCCCTGCCTGAGCGCTGGCTGCCCTGTGTGGCACTTAGATGAACAGGTTTGACCCCAGGACAATCCTGGGATAAACCTTAGGTCTAGCTACGGCCCAATATTCCTCTGATTGTATGTATAATTCCTTGAAATTTCATTTCTGCAGTGTTTTACTGATGTGTGTGCATGCTCCTTTGCACACTGGCCAAGCACCACACAAGAAGGTTGAGACAACCATGCATGAAATCTCATCAGTATTGCTCCCCGTGCATCATTCTTTTATCAGAGTTCAGAAGGTCACATGCGTATCACTAAATCGCTGCTGAAAAGAATCCCAATGCAGTCTCATCAGGATTAAATTTTTGCACTTGTATCAGTGTGGGAAAAGACATGGAAGAGCTGAAGGAACTGAAAGCTGTGGCAAACTGTATTTCCTTACAAAATTTGGAAATAAAAACGGGAATGTTAGAGAATCCCTTATGCAGCCTTTTGAAGAAGCCCACAATAATGACTAGCCTGCAGAAAGTTTTACTAGCCCGTTGAGAAGCTAGTAGCCAGTGTTTTTGTTCTGTCTGTGGAGGAGTGGGAAGCCTTCTTCTCTGCAGCCAGCGTGGGAATTCAGGCTATTAATAAAATTTGGCCTCTACTAGCAGGACTATTAGAGAGAGGACAGATTCCTCAGTCCTCTTTTCTGCTGCAGTTCTGGGCTTTGCACAGCATGAAGGAAGAGACTTTCCTTCCTCTGTATGTAGAACAGAAATCTAGCAGGCTGGCAGGGGAGGAATGGAATGGATCGGTGCCTCCTGGGAAACATAACAGTAATTCAGACTTCAAACTCCCAATTCCAAGAATAAAATTCAGATGATGAGAATTTCAGATACTGATCTTGCCATATGGATCTTGTGATATTTTCTGCACTACATGACCACCGATACTTTGGGGTACTGAAAAGTGGTGGATCTATATGGTGAGTACGTATCAGGACGAGGCTTGGGCTCTCTGGTTTGGTCTCAGATTCTGAATCGGACTAGGATCCTAAAGTAAAAGAAGGCCAGCTGAGACAGCAAGCGGCGGAGGAAATTCTCTAAGGTCTTAGCTAGACCTACCTCTTAGTCCGCGACGGAGGGGTGAAGATCTCGTGATGGTTTTATCGCGAGATCCCCCCTCTGTTTACACGCGGCACGCAACGCCCTCAGATGGAGAGGTGTCACAACTGCCATTTTTTTACAGTTAAAAGGCCAGCAGTGCACAAAAGCTCATGTGCAAAAGCTAAGTTAATTTTTTTTAAAAAAATTACTTTCCCCGCTCCCCCCACCCCACCCCCGATGGGCACAGTGCTCCTGAGGAGGAGCGCTGCGCCCATGTGTGGGTCCTGGCTCCTTGCGAGGAATCACGAGGAGCTGGAACAAACCGTGGCGCCCGGCCACACATTCCTGGTCTCGAGCTTGAGACTGTGGAAAAACCAGGCCCAAAGGGGAGGGCAAGATCCTGGGGCAAGGGAGGGATCATCCCTCCCTGATCCCGGGATCTCCTCTGCATCATCTGCATGCACAGGGACTATCCTGGGGATCATCCCTGGATTTTGCCCCATCTAGCTATGGCTTAGGACTCGGCAGGAGTCAGAGAGGAATCTTCCCAGGAGCTTATCGAACAGGAGGCCCAAGCTCAGAAATCATCTTCCCCTTGCCCCCTGGGAACTCAGTTGTTGTCAGAGGGGGAGGGAGCATCGGTATTGACAGATCCCAAAGTCTGCCACAGGGTCAAGCAGCCGGAGTTGAGAGGAGGCAGAAGGCGGTCCACCAGACTAGCTGCATGACAGAAGTTACGTCATGAGGATCCTCCCTGAAGGAGGAATCCGGTAAAATCCTGTTGGCCATGGTGGGAAACCATCAATTGAGTTGATAAGCCTTGCTTTGTTAAGCTAATAAACCTTTGAGGATAACTCCTAGATTTCACACTCCCTAGAGGTGTGAAGAGGTATTATTTTTTATTGAATAGAGATTTTGTGGATTGCACACCAGGCCTCTTTGTTGTCTCACATCTGAGTGGGAGGGCTTGGAATCATGACAGCTTGCCTAGCAACTTCTTCTTCAGGCTCTGAGTCCGATTCTGAATCTGAGACCAAACCAGTGAGCCTGGGCCTCAGCCTGATAGCAGGGATGTATGGATTTTATCTGTTCCATCTGCATTTCGTGGATTACCAGGGACTTTGCATTCCATTGTCCGCTCATTGACGGAATCAGATTCCGCCCCGCCCCCAATTTCACAAGTGTATGCAAATTCACATTTGTGAAAATTCACACTTGCAAAATGTGCACTCTCCCCCCCACCCCAAAGGCACTAATCCCCACCATGTGCATTTTTCATGCTAGGGGAGAAATGTGCATTTTCAGTCCGTTTTTTTAATTCCCCCTCCCCCTTATTTTTCTACAACTAAATTCAGGTAAAATTCTGAAAAGTGAAAAAAAAAAAACTGGTCTGCAAGTCCGTGCCATTTGTGCAACTCAGAAAAATCCGGTCCTCTGTGAAATCCAGAGGGTCAGGTTCATAGAAATCCAAAATCTTGTATTCCATTGCAGATTTCTCTGCAATCCTTAAAGGAGACCTTTTTCATCAGCTAGCCCACTGATTGTGTGAATCAGGCCAAACTTTCAAGAAACCTCTGAGGGATTCCTGCCCTTTCCTTCCAGTCAGCTGTGCTTGCATGAGCCATGCATCACTACATGAGACAGTAGTGTGGCCGATTCATCTTAAAAAGTCAGCTGCTCATATAAACAAATCCATTAACCGTTGAAGCCAATTATATGAGCTATCAGAAAGAGCTGAGCATTGTAGTGAAATGGTAGCCTCGTAAAGATTAAATGCATGGAATGCTAAAACCCTTTGATGAGCGCTTTAAAACATTTGACAGAGTTCAGCCTTTCATTTTTTCCCTGTACTTTTAAGCCAAAAGAAAAGGAGGAAGTTAACATTCTGGACTGGAGGCTGACGGCTAAAAACTTCCGCAATTTCATTCTCCTGGTGTCCAAAATGATTTCTTTCCCCGCAAAAGCCAACTACATCCCAGACTGCAAAGGACTGGAAAAACAATCACACCTAAGTACCTAAAATGGACTGACCTTTAATTCATCAGGCTCAAAGTCCAGGTGATGAAATTCTGCAGTGATTAAAGTAAAGGTTGGAAAGAATGGCCAAGTGGGAGCAAAATGCTATGGCCCTGGCATGCTGGCCTCTTTTACTGGCCTCACAAGTGGCTTCTTTCCAGGGGCAAAGGAAGAAGCAGGGCTACTGAAAGACTCTTCACGTGGTATGGAGGGCCCTGTAGTTACAGGAATGGGGCCAAGGGTGTCATAACTAGTGATGCCACTGAACTGCATAATTACTCAGCTGATTGGCTGAAACTTATCTCTTCGTAATATTCACTTTTGTTCGTAGCAAGTTTGTATCTCCGCCGTTCAAATTTGTTATTAATTTTGGAATAGACTGCAAGCTTCTATTCAGGGCTAGTGGTTGTGCAGGCCTTGACTCAGCAAAACATTTATTATTATTATTATTATTATTATTATTATTATTATTATTAATAATAATTTACAATATTTATATACCGCTCAATTATCTAACACAGATTCCAGAGTGGTGAGCATAGGTATAAACTGTAAAAGAAAGATTTAAAAAGCAAATTAAAATTGTTCAATTTAAAAATAAAGGAACCAGAAAAACAGTGGCTAGTCAGTTGAGGAAGGCTTCTTGAAACAGAGTTGTTTTTAGGAGGCGCCAAAAGCAGCCTAGTGTTGGTGCCTGCCTGACCTCCAGGGGCAGAGAGTTCCACAGAGAAGGGGCCATTACACTAAAGGCTCTACTCCTGGTGGATTCCAATTGGGCCACAGGTCCATGTGGAACCACCAGGAGCATGCCTTCTGATGACCTCCGTGATCAGGTAGGATGGTAAGGGAGAAGGTGCTCTCTCAGGTATGCTGGTCCCAAGTTGTTTAGGGCTTTGTACATGAGTACCAAAACCTTAAACCTGGCCTGGTAGCCAATAGGCAGCCAGTGCAATAACCTCAGCAAAGGAGTTATATGTTGAAAAGAAGCAGCTCCCAACAACAGCTGAGCTGCTGCGTTCCGTGAGCTCCAGCTTCCAGAGCAGTCCTATGGACAGCCCCAGATAGAGTGCATTGCAGTAATCCAGTCTTGAGGTTACCAATGCCTGTACCACTGTGGCCAAGCCACCTTGTCCAGGAGAGGCCGCAGCTGACGAACCAGCCAAAAGACTTATATTATCTCATCGGAAGGACAATTTGACACTTCTTATAATGCAATGGATCGAGGACTTAATAACATTATCAACTTTTGGACGAGCGTTATCTAAACGCAACTTGCAAGTGGATAAATATACAGATACTGGTTCTGCTTTTCTTGAAACCTTTGCATAACTCCCTCCCTTTTTTTGAACAGTTCAAACGATGGAAATGATGATAATTCTATATAAACTATCTATTTTGTTTGTTGATATTCACAATAAAAAGGAAGAAGAAGAAAAGTAAAAGGCACGCCGAGTCGCTGTGGCCACTTGAGTCTCCAGCGACAGGGATAGATTGAAGAGTACATCCAAACTACGAACCTGATCTTTCAGAGGGGGTGCTACTGGTGAGCTTGCTGCATGAGTGATATGAGCAATATTGAGTGCCAAACTACTCAGGCTGAGGAGTCGCCTCAGAATCAGAGGCTTTATAAGATGAGGTGGAACCCTATTGGTCCCTTGTATCACCTGACTTCTGCTGAGCTGGTAGCTGCAGCTTTCCAATTGGTGGTGCCAAAGCATGGCAGAAATACAGCTCCCTCCTCTGTCAAGCCATCTTGGTGGTGCAGAGAATAAGACATCTGGGTCTGGTAGCCTAAATCACTAGTTCAAGATACCCTTGTATGCATCGTTGCAAGACTCCTGCCCTCGGATCCTTTGTGACACAGATAATAAGGTGCGACTGCTTGTGATGGCAAAATGTCTTGGGCTAGCCATCCTGTTTCACGTGAAATGGAAAAGACTTCAGTTAATTAAATGTCAGTTGTCACAGATGTTTTCTTATTTCCAGTGCAACTCAGCCTCATTTGCTGTCCCCTTCCATTCGATTAGCAGTTTGAAACGTATTGCAGCATTTTCTTTTTGCTTTTGGCAGGAATCTTTGGTGATTTCTGCCCATCACTCGCTCCGTTCAAAAGCTCTTGAGGATTCTTTTATGATGCATAAAGACAGCACCAACCAGCAGTGGTGGACTCCCTGAGGCTAAATAAATAAATAAATAAATAAAAATCAAAAATCAAATCTATGCTGACATATGAAATACCACAAAAAAACAAAGGTTTTGGTTAAAAAATACTGTTACAGTATTTTGTACACATATACACACACAGACACACACACACACACCTACTTGAATTATATCTGGAATGTGACTCTCAAGTGATTTGTAAATCAGGCATAGGAGCTCGTTTGTCTTTTTTAAAATGTTGGCCCCGGGGGGAGATAGAATAATTTTAATTGGACACTTAAATGCCTAAACTGTCTCCAAACTCCTGTTTTTGTTGAAAGTTAACATTTAACATTTAAAGGTGAAACAAGAGACACTGAAGTGGCCCTCTGTGATGCCTGTTCTGCTTGTGTTGGCTCAAGACATTTTGCTGCCTAAAGCAGAACCCAAATTCTTCTTCTGCTCCCAGGGCTTTCTAGACACCATTCCTTGTTGTCATCTATCCTTCCCACTCCCATTTAGGGTGATGATGCACCCTACTTTACAGAGGATGGTTGAAGGCATCCCACATCTGAAGGGCTGCCCAGTCCAAGGTCAGAACAAAGATAAACAACCATCAACAGGAAGACCTGGGCCTTGAAGTTGCCCATCAACACTTGGGCCTTGTCTACACCAGACGTTCATTCCAGAATAATATCGCAAGTTATCCCTACTGGGCCATACGATGTCCACCTACTCCTGTGGTGATCTAAGGATGACTACTCAGTTTGCCTGGGATATCACTGACTGGATTTGTAGTGGTTTTTCTGGCTCTCTCGCTACAATCCTGATGTCCGCGGCTGGTGTGCTCCTGCCCCCTTCATGAAGCTGTTGCTGTTCAGCGCGAACTCCTGGCACCATGAACAGCCAATCCGCAGTCAGGGGAGCGTGCACGGGCATTGCCGTGTTTCATCACCAAGAGGTTGTTGCTGTTTTTTACACAAACATATCAATGCGCAGGATCACATCTTCAAAACAGAACCTATCCCCCCTGTATTGCTGTGTGTCTGCGCTGGTGAGCATCTTGAAGGAGGTATTGAAAAAAGTCTGTGCCCTGTACCCATCTGTCCAGTCCCACCCACTTCTCCTGATACCCATTCAGAACTGCTGTCATGGGGCACACATCCTCCTTTACTTGCGGGAAACCTCCCTTGCGTGTGTCCTATGAGTGATGATCGCAGAAGCGGGAAACCTCCCAATTATCCCTCCTCCGTTGCAAAAGGGCTGTAGGTGTAGATTAGCCCTTGGACATAAGAACACAAGAAGAACCCTGCTGGATCAGACCAAGGATCCATATAGTCCAACACTTTGTTCACACAATGGCCAGCCAGCTGTTGACCAGGGACCCACAAGCAGGACATGAGTGCAACAGCACCCTCCTGCCCATGTTCTCCAGCAACTGCTGTGTATAGGTTTACTGCCTCTGGTACTGGAAGTAGGACATAGCCACCATGACTAGTAGCCATTGATAGCCTTCTCTCACACCCAAAGCAAGAATCATACTCCTAGAACAATGAGCCTGGACAGCAAACTGAATAGACACACAAGTCACCCACTTTTCCTTACTGTGGTGTGGTGCACTCTTATGTCTATTTAAATTATATGTAATTATTTTCAAATGTGTACCTATACAGATAAATTAGAAGGTAATTTTTTTATGCAAATATGTGTCCTCCTTTGCTCACCTTTTTAGATGCTCCACCAGGTGAAGACCTTTTTATTTTCCCAGTACTTTGGCATTTTACCATCCTAATCTTTTAACTCTGCTGTTTTAAATCTGTTTTTTAAGACTTTGCATTGCTGCTCGGTTTTATTCTGGTTGCACTAATATATTGTGGTTTCAAATTGTTATTTTAAGCTTCCATATCTTATATTTTATGCTATACCTTATGGTTTGTTGTGACCCACCCAGAGAGCTTCAGCTATTAGACAGGATAGAAATGAAATGAAATGAAACAGCAGTTCCTTCCACCTCTTTGCTGCACAGTAGGGTCAGCCCCGTTCCTATATGAGTGGCCTGTTTTTCTGTCCTGAGGTGATATGATGTGGTTAAAGTTTGCTGGGGGTGATAAATCCTAAATGCCTTCTCTCAGCTTTCAGAAAGGGTACCAGGCCGATTTTTCTTTCCCACCCTCCATTTATCAAGCATGTGTCTGCTTTGAAGTTCAGCCCACCCAGGACAATGTCTGTGTTGGGTTCTGTTTGGATAATATCATCATATACTGTAGTTATTCTATATAAAGTCACTAGATGGAACTGGACTTAGGGCATGTCTACATGAGGGCTTACCCGGGGATTGCCCTGGGATCATCCCCTGTGCATCCACATGACGCACAGGGGATCCTGGGGGCAAGGAGGGATGTTCCCTCCTTTTTCCCGGGATAACCAGGACAGCTTTAATCCCAACTTTTCCTGCAGTCTCAGGATCCTCCCGAGACCGTGGGACATTTGGGCGGCCATCTTGGTTTCATAAACATGAGGAGCTGGGAACTGTGCTCATCGGGGGTGGGAGGGGGGATCGGGATCAGGATCTTTTTTTTAAAAAAAGCACTTAGCTTTTCAATGGAGCGCTCAAGTGCCCATCTTCAATAAACAAAAACAAAATGGTGGGCGTGACATCCTCCTTCCTCCTGGGATGTCACGCGCCACATGTGGACTGAGGGGGAGGATCTCGTGATCACCATATTGCGAGATCCTCCACCTCCGCTCCCTAGGTCTAGATATGCCCTTAGTTGTATCCTCTTGAAGGGTCCTCTTGCTCTTCTGTTCTGGTTTAAGGAAGACAACTGGATCAGTGTCAAAGGTAGACATGGTTGGACACCTACTGAGGGCTCATACCTCACTGACAAGCACCCCTGGATCTGCTCTTCCTCTTCATGGTTTCAACTACTTCTTTATCAGCCCAGACAACTTTGGTGGTGAGAAAGAGAACCAGTAGATTCCACGGCCTACTTGCTTCCTGGCTCTCTGCCTGTCAAGCAAGCAAGTGGGAGCAATGCTGAGAAAGAGGATGAGGAGCAATAGCAGCTGGTGACAATGACCATGAGAAGGTAGACTCACTGATGGAGGAGACCCATTGATGGCATCTTGTCCAAGCACTGAAAGACAATGGGCTCATCTACACCAAGCAGGCTATTCCACTATGAATTGGTATGAAAGTGTTATATAAAAGGCAAGAACCACACTACTGCTTTATAGCGGTATTGAAGTGCTCTGCAGGATCTACACTACTGCTTTATAGTGGTACTGAAGTGCACTGACAAATGTTGGGGCCCATGACACATCTACACCAAGCAGGATATAGCACAATGAAAGTGGTATGAAAGCAGTATATGGTATGTGTCAATGGGCCCCAACAGTTGTCAGTGCACTTCAATACCTCTGTAAAGCAGTAGTGTGGCTCCTGCCTCTTATATACAGCTTTCATAGTGCAATATCCTGCTTGGTGTAGATGAGCCCAATAAAGTTCTTGTCTGGCCTCCTGACTAGCCTTCCAGGTTTCTTAGCTTGCCTGCCTCCGTCTTTCGTTTGAGCAGTGTAATTGTGGTTACTTTTTAATTTTTTGCTCCATTTCCTCCCCCATAGTCCCTAAAGCTGAATAACATAAGCACACAAGTACTGAAGCAAGAGGAAACCAGCCACTTTCCTGGAATATTATGTTACACCATAGGGATGCTGAAACTGACTGAATTAAATAGTAACACAGAAGATCAGTTTGTGCATTCCTTTTGTCCCCCACCTGCCTTCCCTTATTTTCTTTTGCAACCCTATTCTTGTGTGAGGCAGCTTATTGTACAAAATATTTCTCCTCCAGCATCTGGTAATTAGGTTTGGGATTTAACTAACAACCCCACAGAAGTGATTGTGTGTTTGATTGGTATCTCGGTTGCCAACAGCAAATTCAGAACCAGTTTCGGTCAGACTTTTAATGCTTTGGTATAGTTTGGCATCAGAGGGCGTTTGGCACATCAAAGAAAGAACAATGCATACATTCCAGTGGCTGTTTATGTAACCGTAAGCTGTCATTTTGCCAAAAAAAGCACACACACACACAAAGCCTGTGTCCCTATGCATTAAAGATGATTAGTGCATGGGAACGACAGGCATATGTGCATGGGATTGCCCATGTGGATGTCGTTTTGCATCCGGGGTCGTCCCATGAAGTTGACTGGTGGAGGTTCAGGACAGATAAAAGGAAGTACTTCTTTACACAGTGTGTAGTTAAACTATGTTACTACCACACAATGTAGTGACGGCCATCAATTTGGACAGCTTTAAAAGAGACTTGGATACATTTCTGGAGGAGAAAGCTATCAATGGTTACTATGGGGGGATCTACACTAGCAGAGGCCACCAGTGAGGGAGGAAGCAGCAGCCAGGCACCTCTCCACCATGCCTGGGTCCAGCTCCAGCTGAGAGCCCCCTCCCTCCTGCTACCAACTGTCTCTGCAGAGGCCACCAGTGAGGGAGGAAGCAGCAGCCGGGCACCTCTCCACCGTGCCTGGGTCCAGCTCCAACTGAGAGCTCCCTCCCTCCTGCTGTCAACTGTAACTGCTGAACTTTACAACTAAGATTGTAGTGCCTGAATTTGCTTTCCTTTCCCCCTCCTCCTCCTCCTCCCTCCCAATCCCCTTTCCTTTTGTGTCATGTCTTTTAGATTGTAAGCCTGTGGGCAGGGACTGTCAAGAAATACTCTTGTAAGCCGCCGTGAGAGCCTTTTTTGGCTGAATGGCGGCATAAAAAAACTTAAATAAATAAATAAAATAAAAATACACTACTGCTTTAAAGCGCTTTAAAGCGCTTTATAACAGTTTTGACAACTGTTGGGGCCCAGGACACACTGCATATACAGGTTTCAAAATGTTTTCAAAGCGCTTTAAAGCGCTTTAAAAGCAGTAGTGTAGATCCCCCCCTAGGTCTGATGGCTATGTACTACCTCCAGTAACTTTTGTGAACTGCCAATAACTTTTGTGAACTGCTCAGAGAGCTTTGCCTATTGGGTGGTTTAGAAATGAAATAAATAAATAAATAAATAAAATCAGAGGTAGTAAGTCTATATGCACCAGTTTATGGGGAACATGGGCAGGACAGTGCTGTTGCACCCGTGTGCTGCTTGTGGGTTCCTGGCTGATGGCAGGTCGGCCACTGTGCGAACAGAGTGCTGGACTGAAGGATCTGTGCTCTGATCCAGCCTGGCTCTTCTTATGTTCTTATGAGCAAAAGTGTACGGGGGGAGGAAAACACAGTCAGAGCATTATGCTCTTGCATCCAAAGCCTGTTTCCCCTGTCTTTCAGTCATCTCAGCTGAGAGTCAGCACAGCCAAACTGAAAACAAGAACTACCTCCTCCCATATAAACCTGACTGATCTCTAACATCTAGAGATGTTCTCTGGCATATCCCACCACTATCTGTGGAAACCCAGGAGAGTGCCTTCTCGGTCCTTAGGACATCTGCTGGGCCTCCACCCTTCCATGGGTTGGATTCAGATGTGGTTATGCTTAGAGTAGTTCCACTAAAATCTGTGGACTGAGTTAGTCATGACTAACCTCATCCCTATTGATTTCAATGGCTCTACTCTAAGCAGTAATTAAATCTGGATGCAACCATATGCTTTTCACAAGTTTCTTAAGACGTTTTTGGTTAAGTGGGTATTGAAGGGCACAATCCTATGCATGTTTAGATAGAAAAATGTCCTTCAACTCCCAGCATGCCCCAGCCATAAGGCTAGGTTAGATAAGTCCTAAATTGGTTAGCTGTTTGGGAGTCCTGTTCATGTTGTTGTTCTTAGTTTTGTTTTGTTTTTTCTTTTCCTGCCACCTCTCTCTTCTTTTTTAATTGTTTGTTTCAATTATGTTTTACAGTTTATTGGTGTGTGTTTTTAAAGTGTTTAAATTGTCTTTGGCACTTCATAGCAGAAAGGAAATTTTCTTTGGCTCCATCTAGCAGACAGTACAAGAATTTTATTTCGATTTGTTTTTGACCAGAACTTGCCCTGTTCGCACTCCTGAACATGAGTGCATTTTGTGGGCAAAGCTTGTCAATTTCAGAGCTAGCAATCATGTTCAAAAATGTGTTCAGTAGGGGAAAAAATGCACACTTTTGAAGTATGCATTTTCAATTTATTTTTTCATGGTTTAGTCAACTGGCAGAATAGAGCATATTTAGGTGCGCGGTTTAAAGGAATGTGCACCCAAATGCATGCAATCCCTGTTTGACCAATGATAACAAAAAGCTCATATTCAGGAACAGGAACAAGGCAGAGCACTCTTCGAGGTGGAATTTGGACAACCCGAAATAGGTCAAGACCTGCCAATGCTCCCATTTCTGGCCAGAAAGGCAAACAAACACCGACCATCTATATGGCCAGATTTCCATACAAACGTCTCTGGATCAGATCTGTGTTTCAAAAGCAATGATATTTGACAGAAAGTATAGGGAATGTGGTGATGTGCCATGGGTGGAATCACAGACAAAAAGAAATCAAGAGAAAATACACTGGGAATTCTTTAACTTGCCTCATTATAAAGGGGGAAACATCTTTGAAGTTGTTTGTAATGTTAAATCGATGGATTAATACCTGGGTCAGGAAGATCCTCTCACTGAAGGCCTGGTGCAACTCTGATAGTCGATGAATGCACATGCAATCCATTTGTCCAAGTTCAGCAGTCTTGGAATGAAAACACCACCACGTTCACCAAAAATAGGATTGGGTGAATCAGTTCATTTCCAGTCTGTGTCACTTTCTCATGCGTTTACCTACAAGTATAACACCATAGCCGAAGCTGTCTGGGCAATTTACAAAAGATTAAAATATTAAACATTAAAAATCAATATACAAAATTTAAAACCACAAAACCATAAAAACAGACAATATACAAAGATAATATCCATTTAAAACAACTTCGAGCTCGCAGCCAGAAATCGATCTGGAGTCAATTAAAAACTCAACATATGCTGTTAAATGCCTGGGAGAAGAGAAATGTCTTGATGTGGTGCTGAAAAGATAACCATGTTGGCGTCTGGGACATTTGGGGACATTTGAATATGTAATTGAAAAGACGCCTTTTCTTTCTTTTCAAAAGGTACTTTTCTAAACATAATGGACAATATCCAATTGGACACTAGGAGCTCCATCACACCGAGGGTTAACACGCTCCCTACCTCGCTTCTCCGCCCGTTTTTTCCTTCCTCAAGTTCCTTCCTCTTTCAAGAAGAGGAAGTACACAATGAGCACGAGGCCCATTGAGTCTGCTGTTCTAATGGCGCTGCTTCTCCTGCACACAGCAGGAGAGAGCAGCGATTCCGTGTTTTTTTAAACATGGACTTAAAGAGGGTTTTTACATCAGACTTAAAGAGGGTTTTTTTGGTCATGCAAGGAAGACCAGAAGGGGCGGAAGGCATGTGGGAGGCAGATGATGTCTTGTGAGGGACCTGAGCAAACTCCGTGAGTGCCCAGTAACAAGCGTGCAATGAAACGCTCATCGGATGGAGCTTTGGCACTGACATAAATTATGTTGCACTTGTGTAAGCGACCTCTATTGCAATGGCAATAGCGCTTGCTGGTGTGATGGGTTTTCGTTTTCCCAGCAAATTCTATAGGCATAGCGCTAGAGGATGCTTATGATGAAGTAATGTAATTTATGTTAGTGCTAGTGTTGATTTGGATACTGCCCATTTGCTCTCAAGGTGCATATTTAAAGACATATTTTGATATTTATTTTTGGCTGAGAATTGTATCAGACCATTCAGGAAGTGTGATGGCGGATGGATAAGGAATAGCGCAATCCGATACATGTCTGCTCAGAACTAAGTCACATTTTACTGTGCGCATAAGATCTTTACCCAATCTAAGGCCACGGCTAGATGGGGCGATATCCCAGAGATCATCCCAAGATCATCCTTGTGCATCCACATTACACACAGGGGATCCTGGGTGCAGGGAGGGATGATCCCATTTCCCCAGGATATCGCCCTACACTTCTGTTGTGTTTTTCCCCGCTGTCCAAGGGTGATCCCGAGACTGCGGGACATGTGGCTGGGCGTCGCAGTTTGTCCTGGCTCCTCACGAGTAACCGCGAGGACCCGGGACTTGGGCACAGGGCGTGAAGTACCCATTGGGGGTGGGGTGAAGGGAGTGGGTTTTCATTTTTGTTTTAAACTCACATTTTGCACATGAGTGCTCCTGCACTCTTTCTCGAATAAAATAAAACCAAAAACAAAATGGCGGGCGCAACGTCCTCTTCGTCCTGGGATGTCATGTGCTGCATGTAGACTGAGGGAGAGTGATCTCGTGATCATAAAATCACGAGATCATCCCCCTCAACCCCCCTCATCTAGCCATGGCCTAAGATGCAATCCCCTGTTCCTAGTTCTGCTACTTTCTCCTTAAACTGGGCAAACTTTTCTGAATGTAGAAGTGCAAAATTGGAGACAAACGCCTGTAAATACTGCTAAGGTTCAATGTTAAGGAGGGGGAAAGTATATTTCAGATTGGCTTCAGAAGCCCTGTTTATGCAGTGGGGGCTGGTGGCTCTAGGATGGTGAATCTGCTCTGGGCTTCAGTCAGAACCAGTCAGAACTCTAAAGGAGCAGAGCAGTTGGTGACATCAGAGCAACCGGCCCCCACTGCATTTATGGGCGCAATCTTGAGAGCCATGCTTGTGGCCACATGCTTCTGGAATTCCCTATCGAGTTGCATATGGCTCCTTCTCATCCAGCTTTTAAACAGAACCCAAAAAAGGTTTCATTTCCAACTGCTTTTTAATATGTTGTGCTCTGTATTGTTCTAATGTCGTAATCAAAGGCAAAGTGGAAATGTGGCTCGTAGACTAAAAGGAAGTGTGTTCAACAGCATGTGTACATTTGAAAATGCACATAAGAATGTGGGAACAATGCACACAAGCATGCTTTAATCAATGGGAGAAGAATGCGTCCATTTCAAAGAAGTGCGCAATTGGTGCGTAATTTGGGGGGGGGGGGAGGAGGAAACCATGCACAGATTTTTATGCAAACAGAAAAATAACCAAATCTCATGATCTGATATGGACTCGTCAGAAGGAGCTTTGAGGAGAAATTTGTGAGCTCATGTTTTGCTGATTTGTATATCCCTAGTCTTAATTGCTCATTCAAGACTGGGCCAGACAAAATTCATTGCATTGCAAAGGGAAGGTTTTGCTCTGAAAAGTGGCCAGTTGGCTTTATTGGAGGTGCAGAGCTAGGGTGTGTGTGAGGCCTGGCTCTTCATAATGGCCAAACTAAGAACTGTTGGGGTTTTTTATTATATTTTTTTAGGTTTTGCAAACAGGTAGATTTGATGTGGATGGCCCCTGTGCAGTCCTTAAGAGAGATTATTTGATACCTCGGCAGCTAGCTCTTTTATATTGGTCCTTGTAAAAAACCAAAACCTGGCTGCTGTCCCTTCCTTTTAGCACGTTTGAGGAACTAGCTGCTGATTATATTGGACTGGATCCAGATTTAGTCATACTTGGTGTAGAACCATTAAATCAATGGGAGTTGTTAGACATGACTAACTTAACTCATTTATTTCAATGGGTCTGCTCTACGTATAACTCAGACTGTATCTAACCCTTTATTTATTACTATTTGACTACTGCTCTGGAGTCATTGCCTTTTAGCATCTTTCTTGTACCAACTGTGTTGGCACTTTAATTTATTTGTATTTCTGTTGCTTCTGAATTCTACTGGTGATCGTAGCTACTTTGGACAAATGAACTGTGGCCTATCCAGTGGAATTTTAGGATGCTTTTAAGATGCTTTTAGGATGTTTTTTAGGATGTTTTAACATGTTTTTAATCAGTATTTTATGTATTTTATACTTGCTGTTGTTCCCTGCCTCAATCAACATGGAGAGGCGAGTAAGAAATTTATTATTATTATTATTATTATTATTATTATTATTATTATTATTATTATTATTATTTTATGAAATAAAAACATAAAAACATCAGAAGAGTCCTACTGGATCAGACCAAGGGGTCCATCCAGTCCAGCATTCTGTTCACACAGTGGTCAACCAGCTGTCGACCAGGAACCCACAAGCAGGTGTTGCAGCACCTTACCCATGTTCCCCAGCAACTGGTGTATATAGGCTTTCTTCTTATATGACATAGCAAGAGTGCTGATTGTTTTATTCTAGCATAATGAATTTTAGGAATAGAACAGATGTTTCCTGATTTTGTTTGCTTGTTTGTTCAGTTTTGCAACTAACTCGCTTATTATGGGATGCTGTATTTATGTCCATGGTGAATCCACTTCGAGCGACTTTTTAATGGAGTAATGAAGAGCTAAGATGTGCTTGATGCAATGCGGTGTTTTATTGTCTTTCTGTAACCAATTGTCCTTCTGGATGTGACCCTGCATGTACCAGAGGATCCAGCTATGCTTTAAGTTGCTCCAGAACTGGCCCGTGGACTAGTAACACATCTATAACATGCACAGTCCCCTCCTGCTGGGTTTGGGGAGCTCTGTGGTACAATTGGATCTGTAGCTAGGGAAACATGGCTTAAAATACAAAAGCTGAAGCAATAGGAACAAGAGAGCTGCGTGCCAACAATAGGCCAAAGGGACCCTGGGTGTAACAGCATTGAATTCACAGGGATTTGTTTTGCCCAAATGACTCCCAAAATGATGCTAATGAGAATCCTTAACACCATGGCTACGGAGCTCTCTATTTAACCCATGCTGTGGCAGTTCATGTGAAAAAGGAAACGAAACATTCACATGAAGTGACACAGTGTACAGCAAGGGGCTCTAATAAATGGCCTTCCTTCCCTTCTCCCAGGGCTTAGGCAAATGTATCACATTGTTGTTTGGAGTTCTATAACCACAGTGTTTTCATCCATTGCATTATGTTTGCCCATGGCCCCCAAAACTCAGGGAGGTGATTCAGTGGTCACTTCTGCTGGTTTAATTAATGTGACTCGATCTGTGTGGATCAGCCTCCCCCTACCTGGTGCCCTCCAGATGTTTGGACTGTAAACTCCCACAATGTCCAGCCAGGATGGCCATTGGAGCCACAGTCCAACACATCTGGATTGGGGAAGGCTGGTGTAAGTGGTCACTGATTTTGCGGTCTTAAATATTTCTTTGCTCATTCTAGAGAGCACATTTTTGTCCACCAAGAATCAGTGGAGTCTGGTGGCTCTGATTTCAGTGGGACTGTGAATCCACTCTGGGTTTCAGTCAGAATCAGACAGGACTCTAAAGAAGCTATCCAGGGGGCTGAACCTATTTTAGGGATAGGGCCCAGCACCTTGGATAGCTCCTTCAAAGTTCTGGCTGGTTCTGACTGAAACCCAGAATGGATTTACAGCCCCACTGAAATCAGAGCCACCAGCCTGCACTGCCAATAATGGAAAACTGCAGCAAAATATTTCAATTTAAGACTTTTTGGAGTTTCTATGTTCAGGTAGGGGGAAAATGACTTCATTCATTTTAAGAATTAGAAACACATTAGTAACACTGTGGGCAGATGCTTCAGGAACCTGAACCTGAAATATATATCCATTCTGGGGGGAGACGAGCCGTGTTTATAAAATAATTGAGGGTGATACTAGAACTCTCATAATACTGGGTTGGGTTCAGCCAATAATG
This sequence comes from Elgaria multicarinata webbii, assembly GCF_023053635.1. Classification (NCBI taxonomy): domain Eukaryota; kingdom Metazoa; phylum Chordata; class Lepidosauria; order Squamata; family Anguidae; genus Elgaria; species Elgaria multicarinata. The sequence goes on from NC_086174.1 coordinate 27,128,847, forward strand.
TTGAATGATGGAAGATTGCAGGACACAGAATAATGGGCTCAAATTACAGGAAGCCAGATTCCAGCTGGACATCAGGAAAAACTTCCTGACTGTTAGAGCAGTACAACAATGGAACCAATTGCCTAGGGAGGTCATGGGCTCTCCCACACCAGAGGCATCCAAGATGCAGCTGGACAGCCATCTGTCAGGTATGCTTTACGGTGGATTCCTGCATTGAGTGAGTTGGACTTGATGGCCTTACAGGCCCTTTCCAACTCTACTATTCTATGATTCTATGATTGATGGCAGACAAAAGGAAGTCTGGAATTCAATTCCACAAGATAGCTGCCAACTTGGATGGCTTCAAAAAGGGAATAGACAAATTAATGATTGATAAGGCTATCAATGGTTATCTATACATTACCTCCAGTATCAGGGGCAGTATGTGTCTGAGGGCTCCATCACACCAGCATTTTATTTCACTCTTGTCATGCCTGTTTTGCAGCGTGGTACTCACATGATGTCATGCCTGCGGTCACCCTACTTCTTCCCCTCCATTTTCTGTGTTTTCCTGGGGGGGGGGGAAGTCTGGTTTATTTCATCTATGCGGTATTAAAGCGCCCTTCTGCCCCAATGTATTGCCATCCTCATGCTATGTCCTTTGTTGGGTGCATGTACTTTGAAGGGAGATCTTGCTGACGAAAGAGGAGGGCAGGGCAGTTCTCCTCCTCCAGCACACTGTGTCGAACAGGCCTGTGCTGACACAGATGAACATACTTTTGCTGCTCCAACCCCACTCTCATCGGCACCCAGCTGAAGAAATGTTAAATTGGTAAAATGTTAGACAACAAAGCCAGAGCAGTTTGGTGGTGGGGGTGTCTGTCCATCATAATGTCCATCAATGACAAGAAACTATGAACTGGAGGGGGAAGGAGAAGGGGTGGGGCAGAATGGAGTGGGAGAGCAAACAAGCGAAACGAGATTTCACCGGTACAGTGGCGATACCGCAAACACACGTAAAAAGGACCATTAGCTTGGAGTCAAACCAGGAGAAAAAAGAAGGCGTGATGGAGCCCACAAAACCAGTCACTGAGGGACATGAACTGGAGGCTGCTGTTGTATTCATGTTCTGCTTGTGGGTTTCCGCTAGGCATTTAGGTCTCCACTGTGGGAAACAAGATGCTGAATTGGATGGGACTTTGGTCTGGTCCACCAAGGCTCTTCTTATAAACTTGTAAGCCTATGCGGCAGGGTCTTGCTATTTACTGTGTTATCTGTATAGCACCATGTACATTGATGGTGCTATATAAATAAATAATAATAATAATAATAATGGTGGGAGCAGCGTCATGTGCATCTGATCTCCAAGACTTCCTGGCTTTTCAGTGTTCCTGGACATGTAGAGATTGCCCTCTACCTATACATTTGCATGCAGGAAGGATTCGACCTGAACAATCCCATTCTTCCCCTCCATTTATTTAGCTGGCATCTGAAAAGAGCCTGTTGTATTATCAACAAGCAAAAACTCTTCCAACTATGACTTTGAGGTTTTGAAATTCAGCATACACATGAATATATTTCATGGAAATGATATGCAAATATTTTCCTTCATTTCTCCCACCACAAATACAGAGTTTTAGCTATAAAGGACATAGGCAGACCAGTTTATTGAATTGGCTCTATCTGCTTTTCAAAAAAAAAAATGTTTTATTTTTAATACTGATGGCCCATTGTAAATAATTTCCTTACACCAAGTATCAGACTAGACTCCATAAAAAGAGGGCTTAGTTGAGTGTTTAAAATGAAATTGACTGTGCATTTGCTGAAGCTTTATGAAAACAGAACAAGGTTGTAAAAATGCCAGCCAGTCATGTCCCTAGAAGTGATCAGGAACATTTGTGATGGATTTTTTTTTTTACAAACCTGAGAATTTAATATTGATATATTTTTAATTATTATTATTTTGTCAGGTGTTTGAGTCCCATGCTTTCATCTGGTTCGTACTTGACGTTTTCAAGTTCAAGACCAAATGGATGGTGGAGGAAATGCCTACTCCAATTCCCACAGGGCTTCAAAAGCGATAAAATCTTTGCCTAAAAGAAGGAGAAACCCTAATCTTTACTATTCCTTGAGGCGTTTGGTATTATGAAACTGAAGCCTATTTACCCTCGTCTGAGTGTCTTCCTGGACCTGTTTGTCCACCAAATCCATCCAGTGATGTTGTCTCCTGCAACTCTTTTCTTTCGACCCTACCCTTTTCTTTAGAATAATGTTTGAAGGAGCTTTTGTTCTTGTGTCAAATCTTGCTCCTGAACCCTTCCAAATAGTATCCCCTCCCCCTCCCCCATACTTCACGATGCCCTTCTCAGGGATTATGAACCACTCCTTTGCGCTTGAATGGCAGTCAAGAAAAGCAGTCGAGATCCCCTTCAGTTTGTCTCTGAATAGAACTTCTTTGAGATAAGAGGAGGTGGGGGGAAGCCACCATCATATGTGACTTACCTTGGCTTTTCACAATCATTCCTATAAAAATAGACATATAATTCAGGAGTGCGGGAACCTTGAGCCTGGGAGCCAAAGCTGGGGTCCCAACCTGACCCTTGGGGCCACCCCACAGAGCCAGCCCTCCACGGCCCCTCCCTTTTCCCTGACCCCTATTCTAAAATGTTGAAATGCTTGTCCTAAGGCTTAGTTACAGGCAGGAAGTACTTCAAGCTAAACTGTGTTGGCCTTGTTCGTATTTTTGCCCCCCATTCCCTTTTCCCTTCGGCCACACCCACCGCTGGAATGCAGCCTCTGAGAACTCCTCTGAAATTGAATCTGGCCCTTGGGATAAAAGAGGTTCCCCATCCCTGTAGTAAGGGCTCAAATCCTCTTGGTTTCAGTGTTCAAAATGTGACTCTGGCAGTGGACCAAGGTATGCTAGGAACTGGGAACCAGGGGTCCTTGGATCAGTCCTTAGTCAGGACTGAAGAGCATGTCAAAACCAAAGGACAAATCAGGGCCAAAACTTCCTGACAGTTAGAGCAGTACGACAATGGAACCAGTTACCTAGGGAGGTTGTGGGCTCTCCCACACTAGAGGCCTTCAAGAGGCAGCTAGACAGCCATCTGTCAGGGATGCTTTAAGGTGGATTCCTGCATTAAGCAGGGGGTTAGACCTGATGGCCTTATAGGCCCCTTCCAACTGTACTATTCTATGATTCTATGAGTGTGGGTCAAGAAGCCATCCAGATGTCAGGACTGATGGTCAAGCCCAGGAAGCAGGATCGAGGGGCAAGGCAGAAGTAAGGAGCAAATAACAGCAAAGGTAGAAGAAGAACATGCCATAGCTCAGGAAGATCACATTGCTTGACCAAGGGTTATCTGGAACAGTAGCTCTCTTTAGCTCTTTCCTCTCTAGAAAAGTCCCAAAGCCAACCTGGGCGGGTGGAGTCACTCCAGGGCCTGGCTTCACTGAGAACCCTGCCACTTGCTGTTCAGTGGTTCAACATGCGAGGCAGTTGCACACCAATCCAGTAGCTTCTGAAATGGCACAGAGGTCCTTCAGTCCCCTTAGCTTTTGTGTGGTGGCCCCCTTAGCTGCTGTTTTAGAAGGCTGCATGGTAGGACATGGCTTAGGTAAAAACTGTGAGAGTGGGAGGTGGGGATGTATGGATTTCATTAAGGGCTCCATACTCCCCCAGCCCATAATTTGAGCACTGGGCAATACTACACATATGGGCTAGAGACAGGAGGGGCTCTGAACTATTTATTGGAAGGAAGGACTTAGGCCTAATCTACACCTGCAGCCCTTTCACAACGGAAGAGGGCTGCTTCCGAATTTTCCCTGCTTCCGTGATTGGCGCTCACGGGGCACATGTGACCGATGTTTACTGCAATTACAGGAGTGCCATTGCGGGAGCACGTGTGCCCCATTATGGCACTTGTGCATGTATATTGGTAGAAGTAACTGATATACATATTAACAGCATATGCGGAGTTATTTAACTGACCCCAGAATAGTTGTTTTTAAATGGATATTGTCTGTTTTTGTATGTATTTTATGGTTTTAAATTTTGTATAAAGTGTTTGTTTTTAATGTTCACTGTTTTTAACTTTTGTAAACCACCCAGAGAGCTTCGGCTATAGGGCGGTATATAAATGATAATAATAATAATAATAATAATAATAATAATAATAATAATAATGCAGGGCTAGCGAGATCGGTATGGGGCAAAGGTTTTTTTCAAATGACTTGTGAGGGATGTGCACAAGCGCAGATGTGCAGCAACACATGAGGGATATGAACTCTGTCAAATATGCACTCCTGCGCAGACATAAGTTTGTATTTAAAAAAAACCAAGCACACTTGGTGGTAAAACACACCGATACTCATCCAAAACATGTGGCAAAATGGTGGACAGGTCCACTCCCATACACCTCTGATACCCATGCACATGCCCCTCACAGCTGATTGGCTGTTTGCTGAGCCTGGAACCTGTGGCAAACAGCAACGATCTCGCAAAGGGGGGGGGCACACCGCAAATGTTCTTCGGAATGGATGTGAGAGAGCTGGAAAAGCATGATAAAATCAGTCAGGGATGTTCCGGGAAAACTGAGAGGAGGAGCTGAGATCACCGTGGGAGCAGGTGAACATCATATGGCCCGTTAGTATTGACTGTAACACAGTCTTGCAATAAACAGCTGATGTAGCCTCCCCCATAGGCAGGCAATGGGGGGAGCCAAGGAGGTAAATGGTTTGTCAGCATATTTAAACCATGGTTATGTAGCCACCATGGTTAGGAATGGTTCACATGACAACACACTAAGACATAATGTTTAGCTCAAAATGCTTAACCACTGTATTGTCTGAACGGGGTCACTCCGTAGAGTAAAAATAAAAATAAAACATAGCTGCTACCTACATCTTTAAATTCAATGTGTGCTTCGGCCTGAGACTACCAGTAGAGTTTGTTCAACCAGTACCTCTAAAACAACGTTCCAGATGTCTTCAAGTTCAAGAATGAGAATGCCACAGTCCTTCTGCTATATCCCTTCACCAGTCAGGCAAGAGAGATACCATCGAAAACCTGAGAAGGAGAGGAAGATAAGGAGACTTTTGGGGGAACCTGTCATCATCCATCAGGTGAGAATCCCAAGGTCCCATCACTCTAGGAAAAATAATAAGGGGAAAGTGCTCTCAATATAAAATTAGGGGTGGTTGTGACATCAGCAACAATAGGACTAATCCTCTCCTTCCCTCTTTTTTGGTTCTAAATGGGTGAGGCTGCAGGTTTCGAATACGTCCCACCTACTCAGGGGCATTTGACTAATATAAACATTAGATCAAACTGTTTTCCATTACAGAGCTCGATTTGCTTCACTGCCATACAACTCTCTACATGTAAATGTGTCACAAGCGCTGCCATTAATTGTCATTGCCAACAAATGAAGAAAAGGCTTTATGAGAAATCAAAGCACATCTCAATGAAGTAACATTTTGGGGAAAACAAATGTCACATGGATCTGCAGCACAATCGAAGTAGCTAGCGACGGTACTCCAGCTTTGTCTTGTCATATGGAGAATAAATCAGGGGGAGCAATGAATTATGCCATGTCTTGAAGACCGCTCACTAAATGCCTCTTGACTCTAAACGCTAGGTATTAGGCTTGGAAGGAAATGTAATTTATGGCTCTGTTGTTGACATGCAGGCAGGGACCTAACCGCCGGGCCCTGCCGTTTCGGCTTCAGCCAAAGCTGACTCTTTGAAGTCCAGAGTAGTTCCTGCCCACAGTGTTCCCATTCCGCACGCAAAAGGACACCTCCACATTTCAAGTGGCCGCAGTGTGTTTTGCTTCAGTGCGCGCAGCACAGTGTGTGAGTTGTGTTCTGTTTGGGAATCACAGGCAGTGGAAAACGCGGTGGCTTTCTTGTTAAGTGCCCATGCATGCGGCAACCCCATGCAGCCAGCTGTGTGGGAACATACATTGATTCTTCTGTGTCAGACTTCCTCTTTGGGTCCTGATCCAAAAAACATTGAGATGTTTGAGTGGCAACACACCATTGAGGCACCATAATGATTAATTGGGAACAATTTATTGGCACACACAGCCTCTCTTTCTCTCTCCCTCCCTCCTTCCCTCTCTCTCTCTCATAATCAGTTGCATGCTATCCATCAAAAGTTGTCAGATAATAAAACACCATTGCATGTTTATCTGTGCAAGACTGGCTGCCCTCTGTTGCTTTACAGTCCTGACCAGGCTAAATGGAAACAAGTACAGCTAAAAGCTTCCCAATGCCATCGAAAACAATATCCCTGCTCCTTCTGAAAAATGCAGCAAGACATAACATCTCTTCTTCTTGGACATTTCAGGATCTAATAAATTGAGGGAAGCAGGTGGGACTAAGTCATGGTTCCCCCAAATGTCTGATAGCTAAGGCACCGTCTCAGTTAAAATTGGGGGCAGTGTCACTCTTAGACACCAATCATTATTTGTATTGCATTTTTTATTCTTTTAACTGTGATTTGCTCAAAGCAGATTAAGGGCTTTTCTGCATGAGGCATTTATTGTGAACTCGTCATTTCCTACTGACAGTTGTTTACAGTTTCTTTAGATGATGTTGCAACCCTCCAGTTCCACTTCTGTTTTTGTTGTTGTTGTTAGAGCAGGGAAAATCCAGCTTTTAATTGTGGAAATGAAAGAAAGCATGATTTCCTCTTATGTATTTGCATTATTCTGCTATACCACAGTGCCACCTAAAGGTTACATAGCAGAAAAGCAGGCAAGAAAATGTTCTGATCTCACTAGAAGTAGATAAAGCAGATCAATAGCCTTGTGATGAACAGTTCTTAAAATGCAATAAACAAATAAGAATGCAACCCCAGAGTAGTGACTTACAAAGAGAAGGCATATGGGTGGGAGACATATGAATTTCTTCATGCATTCAGAGATGGTGGTAACGGGATTGTGCTGGTGAGGAAAAATCCTGATAGGCCTAGGATCTTCCCTCATGAGAAAGAACCCTATATGCTTATGTTTAGACATGTGTAGGGCTACTTTACACAGCCAGTGTGGTGTATTCGTGAGAGTGTTGGATTGGGAGTTAGGAGATCTGGATTCTAGTCCCCATTCAGTCATGGAAACTCACTGGGTGACTTTGGGCCAGTCACTAACTCTCAGTCTAACCTACCTCATAGGGTTGTTGTTGTGAGAATAAAATGGAGAGGAGGATAAGGATTATATTTGGTGGCTTGCGTTCCTTGGAGAACAAAAGGTGGGATATAAATGCAATCAATCAATCAATCAATCAATCAATCAATCAATCAATCAATCAATATCCCTTATTTTAACCTGCTTGGTTCAAGCTCAATAGAGCTCACCCATCATCTCACTTTCACCCTTTCCTTACCCCCCAGGGCTCAGAAAGCTTACCTGCAGCAGGAAAAGGAGGGTGTGACAATACCCTCATACCTACTAGTATGGGTAATGACACCACTTCATCCCCAACCTTCCTCACTGGTAGCTGTGGTTGTAGCAGCAGAAGACACTACTTGCTCTACTGTGGCTTTGCTGTCCCACTGGAACAAAGGACTATTCCAGGGGCCCACAACGTGGCACCCGTGGCCACTTGCAAAACCTTTATTTTATATTATTCTCTCTTTTTTTTAATATTCGTACATGGATTTGTATATCCATAGCAATGAATGCATATCAAATGCATACAACTTTCTAGCCATTATTTATTTATTTATTTATTTAAGGATTTTTATGCCGCCATTCAGCCAAAAAAGGCTCTCACGGCGGCTTACAAAAGTATTTCTTGACAGTCCCTGCCCACAGGCTTACAATCTAAAAGACATGACACAAAAGGAAAGGGGATTGCAACAAAAGTGAACCAAATCTCCAAAGAAATATCATTTTGAAGGTGCTACTGTGATGTTTTTACTGTTTATTGCCAATTGTATATAATGTAAGTGTTTGTAATGTTTTAATGATAGCTACTATTTAGGTTGTAAGTGCTGTTTGGACTTTGGCTGGTAAGTAGTTAATGCTGTTGGGAGGGGGAGTGAGTGAAATGAATGTGAAGCGAATGCTGATTGGCTGCTGGTTCAAAGGTTTGGATTGGCAGTTAGCAGGGTGAGGGAGGAGTTAGAAAAGAGCAGTTGTGTGTGTGGAGAGAGAAATTGATCTGTGTAATAACTTCCTCCCCCAAAAAGCAACTACTGAATATTTCCAAAACATAAAAAAGAAGCATTAGTTGTATTGCAAAGCCAGCAATTAGCCAAACTAGACAATCCTTTATTAGTGTCCAAAAGACATAAAACAGATACTGTAGATGAAAAAGTCTATCTAAGATGTGATCTACCGATTAGGCATTTTCTGGTGGTTCTCTCAGCAGTTTCTCAAATTCCCAAATGTGCCCACAGGTCCAAAAAAGTTGGGTACCCCTAGCACTTATAAATCAGATGAATTAATAAAGTATACCTTTCAAAGGAGAAGAGCCTTAGCTCACTGATAATGGGAGGAGCAATGCAACATCATCTGGAGGACCACCCCATCCCTGCTGTAGACAGTGGAAATATAGATGGCCCAATGATGTGACTCCATTTCAGGCAGCTTTTTTTGTTCTCATCTTAGGAAAAGTGGGTGGGTGGGAGATGACATCATCTAACAGCAAGCAACAAATACTAGAACCAACAGCAGCAGTTTTATTTTCCTGGTATATGCCTTTTGAAACCATAAAAGAGCCATTTGTTCTTCTAATAAGTCAGGACACGTTATGGCCTTAGCTGCGCATTTGTCAAAGTTTGGATTATGTAATGGCTAAGAATGTACAGAGAGCGGTGAAAGGTTTATTTTAAAGTCCTGCCATATTTGGAGTGTGGTGTGCACATAGTTGATGTATATTAATCAATAGAGATAATAAAGAAAGCTCAAGAGTGATTGTTTGAGGAAAGCACATATGTGAATGAGTGAAAGGATTGGATGAAAAATTTCAAAAAGGTTTTTAAATGTTTTATTTGAAACAAAGCTTGTGAACTTTTAAAAATAAATTTTAATTATTTTGTTTTTAACTACCACAAAAATCCCATGTGTCTGTTTGGCATTTATCATCTGACAATAATTCACCTCAGCACATATAACTCACAGTGTTTTATTTTATATATTGAAATCCTTCTCCATTTAACCCCTTTCTCCACATAGTTTGGAGGAAGGTAGTTTTTATCCCTTGCCTCAGGCGTATCAAGCGGTGGTGCTTGGCTTGAGCAGAGAGTAGCCGCAGCCAGGCTTAGCGTTCAGAGCCTATGTCGTAGCACCCACCTTAACCCTGATGGGCGCAGCACTCCTGAGGAGTGCTGCACCCTATGCACGGCTCGTAGCTCCGCGCAACGAATCGCATGGAGCTGGGTCAAAACGCAGCAATGGGCCACATGTTCCATGGTCTCAGACTCAGCCTGGGACCGTGGAAAAGCGGACCCAAAGGGGAGGGCTCTATCCTGGGGCAAGGGAAGGATCATCCCTCCCTGATCCCGGGATCCCCTGTGCGTCATGTGGACAGACTGGGACGATCCCGGGGTTCGCCCTGTGATAAAGCCCGGTCTAGCTAAGGCCTGAGGTGATCAGCAACAAATCCAGGAACAGGAAGGAGACCCTGGCACCCTAATGTCTTTCAAGTTTTTGATTTAAAAAAAACAACAACCATTTTTTTTGCAGGAGGCAGGGAGTGGAGAGCTTTGCAAGTCTCCACAGGTACTTCGTTGGGGACCCCTGCATAGGCTACAATGCCAAGTAAATGTTGGATCCATAGCAGATCTGCTATTTATTTAAGAATTACATAGATTTTGCTGGCGCCTATTTTTTTATTTGGACATTTTATACTGAACAGAAATTGATGTATTGCATTTATTCCTTGGTTTTGAATCTGGCAAAAGCTGTAAATAAAGGAATAGGATTTTTTTTTTTTTAAAAAAAAGTTCTTTTTAATTTATTTTTTATTTAGACCAAAACAAACAATCCTGCCCTTACAAAATAGCATTCATTTCCTATAGGATTTGCAATGGTTTCTGTCTAACTGTAACTAATATATATTGGTCTCAGTAGGCATATTCTGTATAATTGCATTTGAAAAGCATCCCCACCCACCCCCCAAAAAACAAGGAGGGGAAGTATCAGAAATCAGTTTGTCAAGACAAGGGAACTTTTTCATTTCTCTAACCAGATACGCTCCAGACTTTCAAAGGCCTCTTGCGTTAGCATGGCTGAAATATAAGCCAATGGTGTTAGCCGGTTCTATTGTCCCACAGCAAATCTTACAGTCTCATTCCAGCAAACATCGGCTTCCAATTAAAACCCAGACTGCATACTATCCATCAACAGATTCACCCCTTCTGCTTTGGTGCAACCTGTCTTCCTTGTAAACAAGCTCCCAAAAGATCTGGTGAAGACAGACGAAAGTCTAAACAGAGAAAACAGAAACCAATTGTGCCTTAGCTATTTCTGTTGTAGCCTCAGGAATCCATTTTGGCAACAGACTGCTAAGCCTTTGTTTGAATAAATAACGCTACCATGGAACCATTTTCTTTCCCCAGAACCTACTAGGTTTCCCCTCTCTGCATTGGTCATTTCTCTTTCTCTCCAACCAACGTGCCATAGTAAGTAGGGTGACCATATGGAAAGGAGGACAGGGCTCCTGTGTCTTTAACAGTTGTATTGAAAAGGGAATTTCAGCAGGTATCATTTTCTGTTATGCATTCAGCACCTGGTGAAATCCGCTCATCATCACAACAGTTAAAACTGCAGGAGCCCTGCTCTGTTTTGTATCTGGTCAGTCTAGTATAGCTCCTGCAGCTTTCACTGTTGTGATGAAGAGGGAATTTCACCAGGTGCTGCATGCATACAAAGGACACCGGCTAAAATGTTCTTTTTTATATAACTGTTAAAGATTCAGGAGCCCTGTTCCCTTTTCCCTATGGTCAGCCCACCTTGGCCAAATGCTCTCAAGGGCGCAATTCCAGCAATGGGTGGGAGTGAAAACTAAAAATGACTTAAGTCAGAGTCAAACATGAGTGAAGCCAGGTCCAAAGTGGGTGGAGCCAAAGCAAAATGGCAAAATTTGCGAAGTGGGGATGGAAGAACCAAGGGAAGAACCAATCCCCGAAATTCTCTCAACTCTGCTTCAAAGATCGGTTCGCCTTGCTCCCATTTTTGTTTCCAAACTGTTTTTCTTTTGGTTTGAACCGGAAAAATGTACTTTTGAATGGGAGAGGGGAAAGTGGTGCAGCTCGTCAGCCACCTGACGGAGTGTCTGATATGTCTGGCCATCCCTAATTCACATTAGTCAAAAGTGCGCACTCTCCCGCCTTCGACTAAAGCATGAGAACATGTGTGTGTGTGTTTTTAATGTGCCTTTTAAACTGCCCATCCCCCTCAAAATATTATTTATGATTTATTTGCAGTATTTATATACTACTACCCATTGAAGAATTTTGGAGCAGTGAACAAAAAGAATAAAAACAGGATAAAAACTCATTAAAATACACTTTTAAAAGAAACAAAGTGCAAATAAGACATGGATTGTTTGAACATGATCATAAATTTGGGAATGTACAAGTTTTTCCTGAAAAAATGCTCTCCCAGTTTGGGGTTGTGAAGTTGTGATAATTTGCAAACTGAAGTGAAATGCTCATACACCCCAATTGCAAAGTGGGCAGAGTTTGAAACTAGGCTGCGGTCCGCGTGAAATTAAGCTGCAGTCCCTTAAGCTGTAGGTTCCCCATCCATGTGTTACAGCTTTATAGGTTCTGACCAACACTTTGAACATGGCCCAGAAATGGACAGGGAGCCAGTGCAGCTGATAAAATACTGGCATAATATGGACAAATCACTCAGGCCTAATCTACACCAAGCAGAATATTGCACTATGAAAGTGGTATATGGCATGTGTCAACGGGCCCCAACAGTTGTCAGTGCACTTCAATACTGCTATAAAACAGTAGTGTGGTTCCTGCCTTTTATATACCACTTTTATAATTCAATATTCTGCTTGGTGTAGATTAGGGCCATAGCTAGACGGGGCGAAATCCCTGTGTGTCCACATGATGCTCAGGGGATTCCGGGATCAGGGAGGGATGATCCCTCCCTTGCCCCGGGATCTTGCCCTACCCTTTACACCCAGTTTTTCCACAGTGGAAACTGGGCCGGGCACTGCAATTTGTCCTGGCTCCTCACGGGGAAATATATATATATATTTTAAAAAACTTGCCTTCTGCACACGAGCACTCGTGTGCTCCTTCTTTTTTAAAAAAACAAAATGGCAGGCGTGACATTCTCTCTTTCCGAAGCCGTTGCATGCCGCTTGTAAACAGAGGGTTGATCTTGTGATAAACACATCGCGAGGTCTTCACCCCTCCGTCGCGCAATAACAGGTAGGTCTAGCTAAGGCCTAGGCCTCAGTCCCTGTTAACCATCTTCAGCCCTATTTTGGACCAACTACAGTGGACTGTTTTCAATAGCAAGCTCCACATACAACACATTGCAATGATTTATTTTGAAAGGTCCATAATATTGATGGCCGACCTTACAGGGTGGCTGTAGGAATTCATGAGGTAAGTTGAACTGCGTTCTAGAAATACAAAGTATGATTAGGCTCTTGGCCCCAACAGTTAAAAGGGAACGCCTGAAATTACATTTCTCCCTGGTGCTATATTTAACTGAAGGAAGTGTCTACTTATCTAGCAAATTGTTTTCCAGAGCTTGAGGTTCCCTAAACACTTGGCATTGTAAATCTGACATTTACTATAGTAATTGCATCAATAAATCAATGGACGGCTTCTGCAGTTTACATGCACAAACGGTGTTTTCATTGATTCCCCCCCCCCTCCGCCACTCCCCGTGCTGTTCTTTGGAGGAGACGGAAGATTAGTTCTTATTTTAATTTGCGTGATTGTTTGTACAGCTAGTGTTAATTAGCATACACTCATTGCGGCATGCTGTTTGTGGTGTTCTAGCATGAGTACATGAATATTAAACTGCCTTCCAGGAATGTGGGGAGACTTGAGTGCAGAAGGATATAATTCAAACGGCCTTCTCTGCAAGTCTGAGTAGTGAAACTTGCCATGATAGGATCCCAAGGGAAGAACTGGTGAAAGCAAAGAACACTTTCTGCTAAAGCAGTTGTTAAAAACAGTTGGTGTGCACTTTCACGATGTCTTTGTCATTGTTTGTTGTTGTGGTATGCATATCACTTCTTGTTGTGGACCAAGAGTGTTCCTAATAAATGAATTTGCCTGTTGTGTGGTCGTGCGTGTATGCTACCCATGATTTTGAGGACAGTTTCAAAATCTTCTTAGTGTAGCATCTTCTTTTACGGACGACAGTCCACTGTTAGAAGGGCTGTCCAGTCCAATTCCAGTTTAATTATAAACGGCCATAAGAACTGTTGCCCATCAAGAGTTAATACCTGTACAGCAGGCTGAGTAGGCAGGCACACAGGTCATGTGGTCACAGCCTTCTGCAATATGGTGAGATTTTATTTATTTATTTAATTTATTTATTGTATCCCAACTTTTTCTTTTTGGGGAAATCTTTTCACTCATGAAGGGGGGGGACCCTAGCAAGGGAAGCATTCTTAGTGGAGAAAAACACCAGGGAGGAACTGTTAAGAAACCAGCTGAATGGTAATGTTGGTGGGAACTGTACTCCAATGCATTTGGAGGGGGACAGGTTGGAGAAGGCTAGTTTACACATCTTCCTCTCAAATATCTAGTCTTGACACAAGGTTCTATCGAATATTAGTCTAATATAAGTCTCGTTCATCTCAATGCGTCTATTCTATGTAGGACTAACATAGGATACAACACATGGTGATCTCCAAGAATAACTTTTTTAAAAAAAATGTGATGAAAAGTTAGGTGAGATGACAATGTTATCTATTTATTGAAAACTGGTGAAAATTTGAATTGCAAATGGACACCTTCTGTCATCGCAAGTGGTTGAACGGCCTTTCTGTTCTGCCCAACAAACAGCCCCATGCAACTCAAAAGTTGACATCTTCTTCAACAAAAGTGAGTGATGTCCCCTTATCTGTACCTCTTAAAGCAAGAACTGTCACAGTACTATGGAAATGAAAGGGAGAGAAGGATAAAAAGAACAAGGAAGCTATTTATTTACATTTATATCCCAGCTTATCAGGCCAGTCTCAAATGAACCTTCAGGGCAGGGCAGATTTTTTTTAAAAAAATCCAAATACAGTTTAAAAACAATCTAAAACACCCTTAACATCCAGGGTGCAAAACCAACAACCCAGAAAGAGCACAGAACTGAAAACATACATAGCGTTGGCAAAGAAAGAACAATTCTTGGCTTGCTTCCTCAGATGTTTAGAATCCATGAGCACACAGAGAAGATGGACGCAGGGGAAGTTTAATGGGAATCTTACAGCCATAGTCAGCCAGTTGTCTCCCCAGTGAATTGCATCTGTCCATTAATGAGTGATGAATGCTTGAGAGATGCTCTCCCAGACAAGGCTCAGAGGATCTGTATGCAAAATCCACTGAAAAAAGTTAAATGGCCATGAAATGCGGCAGGGCAACTAGTTGTATAAACAGCAACACAATTGGAAATCCACATGGGACCACTTGGGGAATATGATCAAGCATAGCTGATACCGAGACCTTGAAAGGCTGTTGTAAGTATTCCCATGTAAAGACTTTCACCTGTTGCCTTAAATCATTCATACCAAAGGCACGTCCGCTGACGGCAGCTTCGACCTCAGGCCCAGGGCAGAAGGACATCAAAGGGTGTTAGGAGATCAGGTGGCAGGTAGGTAGCATACTCATGTTCCTGGATAAAAGGAGTGTCGATAAGCTACAAAACAGGTGGACGTGAGAGATTAGCACCTGGGTGCACGAGTGAGTGGCGTCATGTCGGTTTTCATTCTTCCTCCAGAGAAGAGGAAGAAAAAGGGACCAGTTCTCACTTTGTATATATTGATCTGCATACAAATGATGTGGAAACTGCTCATTGCCAAATGCTGAGGTTCACTTGAAAAAACATGGAGTATGATCCAGCCAGTGTTAAGCTCAGGGAAGTCCCACTGATTTCAACAGAATTAAGCATGTGGAAATGAAATGTACGCTTCCTTCAGCCTTAAATTTGGTTGGATTGTGCCTCTTGCTGCCCATCTTTCTGGGATCCTTGGTTAGAGATAGGGATGCCCATTGCTGGGGAATCCAGTTCTTTTTTGACTCAACAGTGTTCTGTGGCATTTGCTTTGCATTGGTGAGCCAATGTGGTCTTTCCCCCAAACTCTGGGAACTTTTTTCATGCATTTTTTTTTTTTGCAGGTTCTGTAATTTGCGCAAACTTCTAAGCAATTTGAGCAAATTACGAGCTAATGAGCAAAATTATGGCCAATGCACAAAATGCCCCGAAAAATCCATGCTGCAGACCAAGTCAGAAACCAGAATGAAGTCGGGGGGTGGGGGGGCAACCTAGGAAAATCCATCAAACACAACCCCCCAAATGGATTTCTTCAGCACCCCTAGTTAGTGAAAGAGTACACAGTAGGCTCATTTTGTATGCAAGCCATTGGCAGATGTGAACAATTAACTCACTTTAAAAAATAATTCTGCCTTAGCATAGCATTTTATTTATTTATTTATTTTATTTAAGGATTTTTATGCCGCCATTCAGCCAAAAAAGGCTCTCATGGCGGCTTACAAAAGTATTTCTTGACAGTCCCTGCCCACAGGCTTACAATCTAAAAGACATGACACAAAAGGAAAGGGGATTGGGAGGGAGGAGGAGGAGGGGAAAAAGGAAAGCAAATTCAGGCACTACAATCTTAGTTGGAAAGTTCAGCAGTTACAGGTGACAGCAGGAGTGCTCTCAGCTGGAGCTGGACCCAGGCACGGTGGAGAGGTGCCTGGCTGCATTGTGCTTTTAACATGTTGGTTGTTTTATTATGGTTTTAATTTTTGTGAACTGCCCAGAGAGCTTCGGCTATTGGGCGGTATAGAAATGTTATAAATAAATAAATAAATAAATAAATAACAGAATTGGTTGTGCTTTTATATTGTATTTTATATTATGGTTTTATACTGTTGTTTTGTTTTGAGTTGTCTAAATTTTGTAAACCGCCTAGAGAGCTTCGACTATTGGGCAGTATAGAAATGCAATCAATCAATCAATCAAATAGCAGTTAGATTTCTATTGTACATAAAACAATACAGTAGACTTCCCCAGCCTGATGCCCTCCAGATGTTTTTGGACTGCAACTCCCAGGAGCACCAATTAGCACAACCAATTGTCAGGAATGCTGGGAGTTTCAGTCCCAAAACAGATGATGCACAGGGGATCCCAGTGTCAGGCCGGACTAAACCCTCCCTTGACCCGGGATAACCGGATCCACTTTTGGCTGAGCCCGGGGCTGCGGAAAGTCTAGCAAGTTCCGTGGCTTTTCCCGGCTATGCAGCTTACTCGCGAGTAGCCAGGAGATGCTGCACTGTGCCCATCGGGCCGGGGGAGAGGGAATCGCGGGGGGGGGAGAGATGGGGGCCAGGGGGGTGAGCGGATGACGAGCGAGCGGGGGGGAGCAGACTGGTGAGCAGGGGGCATCAGACATTGGGGGGAAATCGGGGGCAGGGGGGAACCCTTTATTTTTTTTTAAAAAAGCCTTACCTTCTTGTTGGTGCGCTCCTGTGCACATGGCCCTTTAATTTTTTAAAAAATGGCCAACGCGACGGGATTTCCCTTACCCCGTCACGTGTTACATCTACCTGGGGGTGACGGCCTGCGCTACCTGCAGCGTGGCCTCGCCCCTACTCCCCACTGGATTACCTGGTAGGTCTAGCAAGGCCCATAGTTTCAAAACAGTGAATTGGCTATTATAAACTGCCTTGTAATCTGCCAGACCAAGGCAAGCCGAATTGGCCCACCTCAGCTCAGATTCGGGGCTTTGGCTGGAGGTGGTGCACAGCCATAATTATTTTGTTTTTTGATGATGCCACATGCTTAAGTGTTCCTTCAGTTTATAGGGTTGGATCTAGACACAGACTCAGAGCAGACACATTGATTTCAGTATGAAATTCTTAGGCATGACTAAATCTGACTCCAACCCACAGTGCAATAACAATCCAAACTATTAAAATAAATAAATTCCACTGCTTTTCACGCAGTAGATCTCTGATCATGTCTGTCATTTGGGTTTGTAAACAAAATGTTATATATAATAAGTTCTTTGGAATAACTATCATGCTTATTCCTCAGCAGTGGACGCTGGCCTTTGCTATGGGAACACTTTTTTTTTTAAAAAAAACTTGGCAATTGTCAACTGAACCACAGGGACTTGGTTTAGAACAAAACAGCATGCATGCATTTTAGAAAATGGCTGTGACAGAATTAAGCTACATGGTAGAAATGCCCCATTTCTCAAGCCCATTTTGGAATGGAATTTTCTAGGGCTTTGGTGGGCAAAAGTCATTGCTTTTGACTTTCAATCCTTTTTTTTTTTTTACATTTTATTGCCCCCCCCCCGCCCACCATACATATCTTACCTATGGCATATTCCACAATATTGGAAACAATCTTTTAAACCCAATTTAATAAACAACAACAACAACAGTTTATAAGAACAGCAATTCAATATAAGGGCTAACTCCCCTTAACAAAAGAGGGCAGGGCTCCTGCAGCTTTAACTGTTGTGATAAAGAGGGAATTTCACCAGGTGCTGCATGTATAACAATGATACCTGCTGAAATTCCCTTTTCTACACAGCTGTTAAAGATGCAGGAGCCCTGTCCTCTTTTCCATATGGTCACCCTACCAATGGAGTAGAGACCTTGGTGGGTGCTGTGTTAGGGACCCTCTGCTCCAACTGGCATTATGTTGCATCATTTGCAAAGGGCAAAGAAGAAGGCTAACTGGGAGTGCAACTGGATTTCATATGGTCACCCTACCCATATCAGTCGTCTCAAGAAATTTTCCCATCCTCCCCAAAATTACTAAAATGCCTCTTTGAAATTCATGCCCTCCAAATGGGGCCACAAATCTGAGGAAGCTAATTGTGCTCAGCAATTTTTTCCCCAGGCAATATCTTTTATGTGATGTATGCTGGTGCCTTTTGATTGTTTTGATTTTGAGAGACATTGAATATGAAATCTCATAAACTGCCATCCATCCAGTATATTTAATTTGATTCACTTTTGGGCTTGTTCAGACAACATGCTAAACCATGGCTAGGCCACTAACCTTTTTGCAGCAAATGCTTAGTGAGTGTGTTTAAGCCACGGTTATACAGCCACCATGACTAGGAATAGTTCATACGACAAGCTAAGTCATTGTTCACATGACACACTAAGCTATATTGTTTAGCTCAAAATGCCTAATGATGGTGGCTTAGACTGTCATCTGAACAGGGCCTTTATCTTTAAAATCCTGTCAACTCCCAAATATTACTGCAAGCCCACTAAGGGTGTGATCCTATGCATATTTAGGCTTTAGCTAGACCAGCCTTTATCCCGGGACAAACCCCGGGATCATCCCTGTGCGTCCAGATGACTCACAGGGGATCCCGGGATCAGGGAGGGATCATCCTCCTTCCCTGGCCCCAAGATACAGCCCTACACTTCGGGCCCACTTTTTCCGTGGTCCCGGGCTGAGCCCGAGACTGCAGAAGGTGTGGCCCATTTCCGTGGCTTGACCCCGCTCTGTGTGATTAATCGCGCGGAACCGGGAGCTGCGCCCATCGGGGCTAGGGTGGGGGAAGCAGAGAAATATATTTTTAAAAACAACAACAACAACAACCCTTACCTTTCCACTCAAGTGCTCGTGTGCTGCCGGCCCTTTAAGAATAAAAAAAAGTGGCGGGCGCAACGTCTCTCTTCTTGAGGTCATCATGCCTTGCGTGTAAACGAGGGCGAGATCTCGCGTTACTCGCAACGTGAGGTCTCCCCTCCTCTCCCCTGGACTTTACTGTAGGTCTAGCTAAGGCCTTAGTCAGAAAAAAGATCCTACAACTCCCAGCAGTCCCCTGACAGCCTTTCAGATATTTAGAGAATTAACTGGAAATTATTTGGTATGAACATTCACAGGAAATAACCTAGGAAATATTTTGTGAAGCAAATCCATTTATGGTATAACCCTATGCATATTTAGTCTGGGGGGAAAAAAGACTACAATTCCCAGCATGTCCCCAACCAGCCATGCTGGCTCAAGGCATTCTGGGAATTGTGTGACTTTTTTTCTGCCCAAACATGCATACGATTGCTCCCTGAATGTCTTACTGCAACTAAGGTTGTTTCATTCTTTAATATTAAAATCCCTCACCCAATTCTATGCAAAAGTTGCATCATCATCATCATCATCATCAATCATCATCTTACCATGCATGGAAAAATGCTACAATAGCAGTACAGGTGGTATTTCTGTCTACCAAGTCATACCCTCTGGGAATTCAATTTGCAAATATTTGCAATCCACTTTTAGAATTAATATTAGCTTTTCTTCTTTCCCTATCGCAGTGCTGATACGAGTAGGGAAAAGGAGAACGGGGAAGGGGGAAACGCAACTTTTTCTGTGTCTGTGTTTATTTTAAGGTCTGATTTCAAAACCCAAAGAACAGGAGCCAAAAGTCTGAACAATGAAGGCATTGTAGCGATAACTAGCAATTTCGCTGTAAGTACAAAATTCAAGAATAAAACAATCTGGAGCTACCTTTTTATCTTTTTGCCTCTGAGTGCCTTCGCCAAAATGCTGGAGGTGTGATATAATCCCCTGTAATTACATGTTTTGTGATAGAGCATTCCTCGGCTGTTTAAATGGATTAAAAATTGATTTAGAATGCTGGGAGGCATTTCAGGCGGGCCGGTAAAATAATTAGCAATTAATACTGTGCTGCAGTTGGATTGCTTTTGCACTGCTGAGCTTTGCCTCTGGACCACAGGTTCAAGCAACAGGTTCAAACTGCCAGTATCATACTGCTTTTATACAAATCTATGGTGCGACCACACTTAGAATACTGTGTACAGTTCTGGTCAGTACACCTAAAAAAAAAGGATATTGTAGAGCTGGGGAAAGTTCAGGAAAGGGCAAGTAAAATGATCAAGGGGCTGGAGCATCTCCCCTACAAGGGAAGGTTACAACAGGTGCCTTACTTCCATGCCCTGTGCAGCCTGGGCATGGGGAGGCTATTGTGGGTGGGAGATGAGGCATGGAGGCACACTATTGGAAGTAGGCATGTGCTCCGCTCCGATTAGAAGCGCAGAAGCAGGAGCGAATTGGCCTGCTCCGCCTTGCCCAGAGGCGGAGTAGAAGCGGACCGCGGACCCCTAGAAGCAAGGCAAAGAGAAGCGACCATTTTTCGGAGCTCCTCTTTCAGGCAGAGCGCTCTGATCGCCATCTTGAAACATGCAGGATGGAGGCCAAAATACTTCCCATTCTTGCTTTTCTTAACATTTACAGTGATATGAACCTGTTGGCTTAACTAGCTTACTTACTTCCTGGTGGGAAGCATAGGTGATGGGAAGATTCCACAGATCCTGGCCTCTCCTCCTCCCTCCCCTCCGTGCCCTCTAGCTCAACCCTCTTCCTACGTCTGCTTTTTCTTACGAAGTCACAGTTGTGACCTCATAAGTGTTTTCCTCAGCGGCTGGGCAGGGGAGAAGATCCATGATTTGCTCTCCCCGCTGTCTGGGGAACCTTAGGACTGCTCTATTAGTTATTTTATTTTTTATTTCCGAAAATGTCTATACCTCTTTTCAATATATATATATATATATATATATATATATATATATTATCCCAAAGAGGTTCACAAAGTAAGATGATTAAAATATAATAACACCAATCAAAGAATTGGTGGGGTGTAATGGTTAGAGCACTGGACTAGGACTCAGGAGATCTAGATTCCAGTCCCCACTCCTGCCATGAAGCTCACTGGGTGACTTTGGACTCTCAGCCTAACCTCCCAAACAGGGTTGTAGTAAGGATAGAATGGAGAGGACCATACCTTGGGTTCTTTGCAAGAGGAAAAAGTGGGATATAAATGTAATAATAAATAAAAATCAATTAAACAGCATAAGAGTAATAAAACAATAAAATGTTGCTTAAAATCCTTTCAAATAAGGCAGGTCGGGCTAAGTGGGACCACTGAAGTTTCCTTACCTAAAGGCCATGAAAGCTCTGTGGGAGGTCTCAGGCCAGTTTTTGGGAGGGGCTATTGAGGCACAGGGAGGAGGGGCAACACAGGCTCCTCCCACATGACCTACAGCTTGTCACATTATCCGGGAGTTGCAAGGAAGAGCTGCAACTCCTATCTATCTATCTATCTATCTATCTATCTATCTATCTATCTATTTATCTATCTAATATATTTCTTAGGCCTTCACTAGACCTACCTGAAAGTTTCTTAGGCCTTAGCCAGACCTACCTCCTCTCTTCTAGCTGAGAGGAGGGGAGACCTCGTGTTGCGATTAGCATGAGATTACACGTAAGGCGTGACAACCTCAGGAAGAGAGGCGTCGTGCCCACCATTTTTTATTTTTTAAAGGGGACGGAGCGCACGAACGCTCGTACGCAAAGGTAAAGTTTTTTTAATTCTAACTACTTTCCCCGCTCCCCCCACCCTACCCCCGATGGCCGCAGTGCTCCTGAGGAGTGCTGTGCCCTGTGTGCAGCTCCTGGCTCTGCATGAGTAATCGCGTGGAGCCAGGTAAACCCACGGAAACAGGCCACACGCTCCGCAGTCTTGGGCTCAGCCCAAGACCGCGGAAAAACCAGGCCCAAAGGGGAGGGCTGTATCCCAGGGCAAGGGAGGGATGATCCCTCCCTGATCCTGGGATCTCCTGTGCGTCATCTGGATGCACAGGGACGATCCCGCACTGGGATATAGCCTGGTCTAGCTAAGGCCTCTATCACCGTTCTTAGTTGCAAGACTGGTTTTCCCAAAGTGGCATACATTATATATATAAAAGGATAATTCAACATCGAATGTATTTTTTTTTAAAAAAAACACCTTTAAATGTAAACAATTTAAAAGTAAGGCAGTTAAAATAAAATCCAATGTGAAATATCTAACAACAGCAAATACCACAAAGAATTTTCAGTTAAAAACTAGAGAGAACAAGTATGTTTTAAAGCCCTCTTAAAAGGAGCTGCAGATAGTGACAACCATGTATTTCACAAGAGGGAATTCCATTGGATAGAGGCCACAGCTGAGAAGGCCAGCACTCTAGTGTCACGGGCCTTATTGATCCGAATGACGGACCAGTGAGTTGGGCCTCTGAAGATGAATCATAGGATGGTTAGTTTTCTTACTTTCAACAGTAATTTCTGTAACAGATAGAAATAATCAGAATTGGCAATTAATTAATTTTGTTTATACCTCCTCGTTATAGTTGGTCTGTATAATTATGTTTACTCCTTTGTATTTTGAGGATTTTTGAGTACTGTACAAATTTTTATGAATTCAATATTTGATTCGAGTGAAGATTTATATCTTTTGGACTAATGTTCAAGAATGCCCCAAATGCTTTATCTTGGGAATCATTATTCACCTTGGGAATGTACCATTTTGGCTACACTAACATTTAGTTGTCAATATGGTAATGCTAATAATAGTTCAGTCATAACACGAAGAAGCAGTAGAAGTATTTCTGTGCATAAAATACATCTGGGAATGTCAAAACGCCTCAGTCACTCTCCAGCGTCATATTAAACGCTATTCAGTTGTTTCACAAAGGGATTAATTAAACACATGCCCCTGACATTACACATGATGTCACCTCCTCCCTCTGGGTGTACATGCATAAAGTGTGAACATCTGGAGGGAAGGGGTTTATATGCGTACAGCTGTACTTGTCTAGGTTTCCATACGAGCCAAGACCCCAAGTCCCCATACGAATGTATTCCGAGGAGGGCAACCAGGATGATCAGGGGTCTGGAAACAAACCCCCATGAAGAGAGAATGAAACAACTGAGCATGTTTAGTTTGGAGAAGAGAAGATTGAGGGGAGACATGATAGCACTCAGCTCAGCAATACTACAAATGAGAAGGATCTTGGAATTGTTGTAGATCACAAGCTGAATATGAGCCAACAGTGCGATATGGCTGCAAGAAAGGCAAATACTATTTTGGGCTGCATTAATAGAAGTATAGCTTCCAAATCACGTGAGGTACTGGTTCCTCTCTATTCGGCCCTGGCTAGGCCTCATCTAGAGTATTGTGTCCAGTTCTGGGCTCCACAATTCAAGAAGGACACAGACAAACTGGAGCGTGTTCAGAGGAGGGCAACCAGGATGATCAGGGGTCTGGAAACAAAGCCCTATGAAGAGAGCCTGAAAGAACTGGGCATGTTTAGCCTAGAGAAGAGAAGATTGAGGGGAGACATGATAGCACTCTTCAAATACTTAAAAGGTTGTCACACAGAGGAGGGCCAGGATCTCTTCTTGATCATCCCAGAGTGCAGGACATGGAATAACGGGCTCAAGTTAAAGGAAGCCAGATTCCGGCTGGACATCAGGAAAAACTTTCTGACTGTTAGAGCAGTACAACAATGGAACCAGTTACCTAGGGAGGTTGTGAGCTCTCCCACCCTAGAGGCATTCAAGAGGCAGCTGGACAACCATCTGTCAGGTATGCTTTAGGGTGGATTCCTGCATTGAGCAGGGGGTTGGACTCGATGGCCTTGTAGGCCCCTTCCAGCTCTACTATTCTATGATTCTATGAATATGTCTGCTAGGGATAAACGGATTTTATTAAATTCAGTCAGTCTGTGTTTCATGGACTGTCGGGCACAATTCATTCTGTCATTTGCACATTGATGGGATCAGATTTTTTTCACATCGGATGTATGTGAATTTTGTTCCACTTGCACAAGTGTGCATTAGCGCACCACCCTGCCCCAATGTAAACAACAACAACACTCCTTTGCAGAATCTGCAGTTTGGATTCATAGAAATCCAAATTTATTTGTATCCGTTGTGGATTTCTCCAACATCTCTAATGCCTGGGGTGGGTGGGAGTGACATCATTTGGGGGTGGGGGTGGATATACAGCCCAACACCACCTGTGGGTTTATTTAAGCCCTTTCAGGAATGCCCAAATAGGGCAAATTTTGTTGTCAAGATAAATGAGCTGCTGCTGCTGAAAATGGCAGCACCATATCTGTTTCCTCCCTTCACTTCTGTAATGTGTTTCATTAGCTACCCCTTTCCTGATGTTTTCAGCCCCTGCTAATAATAATAATAATAATAATAATAATAATAATAAATTTATTTCTTACTCGCCTCTCCATTCTGATTGAGGCGGGGAACAACAATAAACAATAAAATACATAAAACTGAATTAAAACATAATATACATTGTTAAAACATCCTAAAAACCATCTAAAAACATCTTAAAATTCCACTGGATAGGCCTGCTGGAAGAGATCAGTCTTTATAGCTTTATTGAATGCTAGTAGACTGTTAAGTTGACGAGTCTCCTCCGGCAGGCCATTCCACAGTCTGGGAGCAGCAGAAGAGAAGGTCCTCTGGGTAACAGTTGTTAATCTAGTTTTTGCTAGCTGAAGTAGATTTTCCCCAGAGGACCTGAGTGTGCAGGGCGGATTGTATGGGAGAAGGCGATCCTGCACGTAGCCTGGACCCAAACCTTGTAGGGCTTTAAAGGTAATAACCAACACTTTATACTTTGCTCGGAAACTAATTGGCAGCCAGTGAAGAGATTTTAAAACTGGTGTGATATGGTCACGCCTAGGTGTACTGGTGACCAACCTTGCTGCCGTATTTTGAACTAGTTGAAGTTTCCAGACTAGGCACAAAGGTAGCCCTTTGTAGAGCGCATTGCAGAAGTCGAGCCTTGAAGTTACCAGCACATGTCTACCGTCTTTAGGTCTTCTAACTCTAGGAAGGGGCGCAGCTGGCTTATCAGCCAAAGCTGATAGTAGGCATTCCTGGCCGTCGCATCTATCTGGGCTGTCATTTGGAGCGACAGATCCAGAAGCATCCCCAAGCTGCGAACACAGTCTTTCAGGGGGAGTGTAACCCCATCCAGAACCGGCTGACACACCTCCAAACCCAGGTTGTGGCCTTTGACAGCAAGCACCTCTGTCTTGTCTGGATTCAGCTTCAGTTTGTTTTTCCTCATCCAGCCCATTACCGCCTCTAAGCATACATTCAGAGGAGACACACTATCCTTAGCTGATGCTGTTATTGAAGGCATAGAGAAATATATTTGGGTGTCATCAGCATACTGATAGCACCCTGCCCCATGCCTCTGGATGATCTCTCCCAGCGGTTTCATGTAAATATTAAATAGCATTGGGGAAAGGATGGCACCTTGTAGTACAACAGGAGATGTAGAGCAGGGGCAAGGGACTATGGGATGCCATGGCAGAAGGCAGGTAAATTATGATAGCTATTCTGGATCAGGATTTGGTAAGCTGCATGAGTGCAGTTTTCAATGGCAGCCATGCCATATTTCTATTGCTTCAAGTCCGATCCTCTCTGTTTAAATAAGATCCCAGATAAATAAGATCCCAGATATCTAACCTGCTGGTACTTCAGAATAAAAGGCACATATTGATAATGCTAAATCTATTTTGCTAGACTCACAGCCTGGGCATTATTAAAGTGATGGTTGACTCAGCCCACGGTGGATTTGAAAGAGGAGCTTAGCTTTCACAGCAGTGAACCTTGATTGTGCAGAACAATGATCACTGTACCATGCAAAACAATGATCACTGTACCATGGAGAAGACCTGTAATGCACTCCCACTTAAAAGAAACAAAACAAAATCTGATCCTCGGGTAACCTTAGAAGCTATTTGCTCTAGCAGGGCAGAAAAACCGCTCAAGTAGCTGAGATTAAAAGAGCTTCACTGCCCATCTAAGTAGGGTTTCTGTTCCAACGTGACATCCAAAATCATCTCTGAAACGCTCTCTCTCTCTCTCCCCCTCCCTCGCCAGCCTCCTTCTTTATATGTGGATATTTGTGATCCCCTCTTCATGAATCAGCTCTCTGAAGTGAATGTGCAAAATTCTGCACAGATTATAACCATGTTTTTGTTGTTCATAAACCCCGGACGCTGAGGGCTGCAAAATGAGCACCTTCAAATGGGCTCCCTGGAGTAGTATTGCAGATGCAGATGTAAACCTGTGCAGAAGAAGATGGATCAAAAGCAGCAGGGGAGAGGGCCAGGAAACTACAAATACCATCTCTTGAATTGGGAATGGCTCTCCCATGGGGCCCTCCCTTGATATCTAGGTCTGCTATTTATATTATGTTTTATGCGAAATGAATACAATTCTGGCCCAGTTTCATCATGGGCAAGGGTCTAGGTCCTCCCACTCCATCCCCCAGCAAACGTTCATATCTCCCTAGGGGAAGCCAGTTTGGGAATCATTGAATAGGTCAGGGGTGAGCAACTGGTGGCTGTCGGGAAAAGATCAGCATCCACTGGGCAGGGAAGAAGGAGAATGAAGCACAATGTGGATGCCAGAGAAAGAGAGAGAGAGAGAGGAGGGTGGCTTCATCTACCAACAGCATGTGGTCCCCGACAGATCAATCCCAAGGAAATGTGGCTCACGATAGAAAGAATATGTCCAACCCTGGACTAGATCCATGTTTCTTAAAAGTTGGGCTGTGAGAGGTCCATTATACCAACAGAGAACATTCCTTAGTCGAAAACTGGGGCAAAATTTGGAATGAGGACCATTTGGAAAATACCCCTCTATCCAGCCCCTTGTATAGGCATTGTACAGAGGCATTGTATAACCTTGGGTCCTCCTACCATCAAACCATCTACTGCTGATCTGCTCCAGTGGGGTGAAGTTATCAGGGACTTCTTCTGCTCATGGTTTAAGGTGAGCAGGGGGAAAAAGATACAAACATAAGAGCATAAGTTGTGGTGCTTGATGAATCCAATGGCTATGGCTGGGTGTCCTACTTTACAGAGGACCATCCTCTATTTGAAGAGCTATCAGAGGACAGATGAAGGTATCCTTGAAGAGCTATCCAGACAGTCCAAGTCTGGTTTATGTTGTTGTTGTTGTTGTTGTTGTTGTTGTTATTGTTGTTGTTGTTGTATTTATCTGTACACTGCCCTGAGATCCTAATGATATAGGGTGGGATACAAATGTTTTAAATAATAAATAAATAAAATTTATATCCCACCTTTTTTCCTCCAAGGAACCCAAGGTGGCATACATAATCCTCCTCCTCTCCATTTTATCCTCACAGCAACAACCCTGTGAGGTAGGCTGGTCTGAGAGTCTGTGACTGGCCCAAAGTCACCTGCTGGGTTTCCATGGCTGAGTGGGGACTAGAACCCGGATCTCCCAACTCCCACAAGAAGAACCACAAGGAGGGAGATCAGTGCGGGCCTTGAAGTTGTCCATCAACAGACCTGGATGTCCGAATGCGTAGGCATACAGGTCGCCTACTCATACTCTTTCCCACTCCGGCAATATATATTGCATTGCTATTTAAATTATAGCAGTGATTTGTAAATTGGCAACTACATATAAAATTAGCATATGCAAATGTTATGCAAATGTTATGCAAATTGGCAGCGCCTTTCCTCTTTCTTGGCGGTGCGTGTGAAGCCCCCCCCCCCCCCGTGAGTGTCTCATGTATTTATTCCAGGGTGCGTGGGCAAGTCCATAATACAGCACCAGGTGCTTGAGCTCTCAAAAGTATTAGGAAGAGCCTGCTGCATAAATCCTGATCACCCCTATTCATCGAAGGAGGTGAATAATGTGGGGAATGCAATGAATTGTTTAGACTTCTTCAGCTCTTGATATAGAGCTGTAACTCTTGCCAACACTAATGGGAGTTTCATTTCTGTGCCAAGAGGGGACAAGGAAATTCTTAGGCGTGTATTTAGCGTTTGCTAGCATGGCATTCGAGGGAGGCGGGGGGAAGGAACTGGAATGACGAACGTCAACATGAACTTGTAATTCTTCCATAAATATCGCCCAGCTAAGTAACTGTCATGGAGCCTCTGAGATTGTATTCGCACGTGTATAAAGTGACCACTGAATGTAAATCCTGGAGTGAACATTCCTGATGATTTTTTTCCATTTTAATGCCACCTTCTAAGTTTCATCTCTTGAATGATTTGTAACTGTGTAGAAAGCTGGATGGCATGTAGATCAAACACCCACACACAAACACCCACGCGCACACCCACCCACCATAGCTTTAAAAGAAGAAGGTTATTTAGGCTTCACAAAAGACAAGACAACTATACACAAAACAGAAAAACGCAGTCCATAGTCACAATAATAAGACCAAGGAAATGTAAGCCTGAACTCTTGGCCACTTGGGGAAATGAGATTTGAAAAGAAAAAAGAAAGGAAGTATTGGCACAATCCAACCAAATCTGGGCTGCAAAACTATTAGCACTTGTTTAATGGAGCAGTTTATTTATTTATTTATTTATTTATTTATTACATTTCTATACTGCCCAATAGCCGAAGCTCTCTGGGCGGTTCACAAACATTAAAATCATAGTAAGACAATCAACAGGTTAAAAGCACAAATATTTCACCACCATCCCCAGCACATAGCCTGTTCACTCCTGCTTCGCACCACCCTTCCTGGGAGTGGGTAAACCATGGGTTGGCCATTTGTGGCCCCCTCCAAATATCTTGGCCTACAACTGCCATGCTCCTTCACCATAGGCTATGCTGACTATGGCTGATAGAAGTTGTAAGACAAAATATCTGGAGGATAGCAAGTCGCCTGCCCCTGGGATAAACACACTAGAAAAGGGAGAGCTTCATGTGATATCCAAAACAGGATGATGATTTATTTCTTCCAGCAAGCCAGAATCATAAGCCAGTTTTCAGCCAGGATTTTTTTGTAGCTTATTCTATTTATTTATTTATTTATTTATTTATATTTATAGTTCTGGTTACATGGGTCAAGTATTATATCTCATACACACACACATACACGCACATACACATTCAGTGTCAATACAAATGCATGTTACCACCTTGGTCGAATATTATTTAACATTAGCTAATTTAGGATACCCAGGAAGTTAGTCTCTTTGCCCGTCCACCTATACTCTCCGTATCTCTATATATGTTGATAGAGGTGTTCTCCCATATTCTTCTTTGTTCACAAAATCAATGAATTTCCTCCATACCTCTTAAAATTTGTTTTTGCTTAGATGTCCTCGCACTTTCCTTAATTTTGTGGTCAATTTTTCTAAAAGAACAATCTGCCATACCTTTTAGTACCAGTTATCAATATGAAGCCCTTTGTCATCT